>NC_090932.1:769782222-770089972 GCF_040938575.1 Ambystoma mexicanum
GCGTCAGGCTTCCACAGGAACCTTTACAGAACTACACAGAGCGGTGGTTCTCCATTCTTTTGATATTCTCCTCAGGACACGTCATTGCGAGGTTGTGTGCCAAATTCATTTTTATGTGCAGCTTGGGCAATACAATAATCTTTGTCACCCTTGGGGGCGCCCACCCAGTGGGGACAGTTCAACTGTAGACATTTAAAGACAAATGCCCATTAGTTAAGCCCAATAGTGTACCTACAATTGAGAGGTTTATTTTAACAATTCCCGAGGGCATTCAACTAAAATACAGTGCAATTTACAATCATGTGGCAGTTCAGCACATTAACAATGTTGTGTATAGTGACTTTTGTGTGTATATTGGTTACATATAGATGGCAGTACAGTACATCTACTGCATATGCAAGATCCCTGGAGACCTTACTTGTCACAGGAAGGGTATTCTCCTTGTTGATAGCCTCTTTCATGTACATTCATGAGGCTCCAAAATCCAGAAAATATGGTGTCTCAAATGTCCTTCCGCAAACCGATTGACTCCCCTGTACCATCAACTGCGATCCAAATGCAACTGGTCTCCTGAGTCCAATGAGCAGGAAATCTGGGGCAGTGAAAGAGAGTTGAATTACCACTCCTCCCACAATCTATGCGTGTGTTCTTGTTTCCTTTACGCCATGTCGAGATGTGAGCGACAATCCCTGGGTCAATGCCACATATCCCGGCAACATAGACACAGCTTCCAAGACCAACCACAGTAGATGACCCCATTTCCTTCTATGGATCTAAAATTGGGCCTGTCTGCTTAGGATCTTCAGACACTGAGGTACATGAGAGCTTTGGACTCAGCCTAAAGTCAAGCCTTTTCAAATGTACGGAGTGGGGAAAGTGAAGCTCTAGAAGAACATCCATTACCCGTCGCTTAATCTTTCTTAGAGGAAAAAGGTGATCTGCATAACCGACTCAATGAAACCTTTCCATTGGGAGGAGGCTGGCCGGGCAACTCTGGCCAAATCATTCTTCGCGTCATGTTTCAGCAGCCTGCAGAACCATACATACTACGCCCCGCACAATCAACAGGACTCCCCAGCCAAATGCTTAAATCTCGTCCCATCCATGGTTCCCCGTCAAAGGTCATGTAATGCTAGAGGGCAATCCATATCCAGTAGAGCCTGACATCTGATAATCATCAACCAAGACAAAAGAGGTGATGGCTGGAAGGTTTGGAATTAATCCTAACCTCTGGCATTGCTCTGGGCAACCAACCCGCCAGACCATCGCTTTTCATCCTGCCAAGCCATTGCAGAATGGGAAAGACCATATGCAAATCAGGCTCAGTCCGACCCCAAAAGGGGCAGTCCAGCCCGAGCTGCTTGGTCACATCCTTTCTGCGCGAGACCGCAAGCATCCCCAGACATGTTTTCACATGGTCTTTCCCCTCTCTGTAATGGCTTAGCAGGCGAAGATCGATGGTCTGCCGGGTTGCCCAGAGCAATGCCAGAGGTTAAGATACATTCTAAACCTTCCAGCCATCAACTGTTTTTCTTTATGAAGAGCTGAATATCCAGCTGGCACAGATGCAGCGAAAGCAAGACCAGTCACATTCTCTTTCCATAAATGTACCTTTATCTGCCAGTGCCAAAAGCATAGCTTTACACATAAACTGTCAAAACAGGAATGAAGCAAGTCCCTAATCCTAGTGTGATCACTACCAAACTTGTAGACGGGCCGCACCACTTTGTTTTTCCCCCCTATGGCAGCCATGGAAACTGAAAGGGAACGTATTACTTTCCAACCGAGTTCCCTTGTCACTTTATCCGGGGGTGTTTGCTTTTTTGTTTTTGTTTTGGGGAAATGGGGTGGCACACGTTGCACAAAAACTTTCCCCAAAAACAAATAAGAGTAATAATAATTATAGCCGTCACGGTGGGCTACACCAGGCGGCAATGGCGCCACCTACCCTCATTGATGGTTCTAGTGAACTCAGCCAATGGGCGGTTGCTGTCCAGTAAACAACACTGCAGCAAGAATTATTGCCTAAAGAGACAAGCGGCCAGATTCCAGAAACTGGGCACCAGTGCAAATGCAATTTTGCATGGTATCAGCACACGGGTGAAGTTTGCTTTTGGGCAAAAACCTATTCCTTCCATACATTTTTGGACCAGGGCAAAATGTGCCCTTGTGCGAATACGGACTGGTATAAGTACTATATGTTTTTTTGCACTAGGCCATAGCGCTAATACCATGCAAAAGTGCACATGGCATGGTGCAAGGGATTTCAAGCATGGCCCCAATGTTTTTTGCAATAGGGCCAACTATGCGCAAGTGCTAATACCATGCAAAATTGCACTGGCACCGGTGCACATTTTCAAAATGCTGGCCCCTGAAGTGTATTTATGGCTACCAAGTGTCGGTCTTCTCTATAGTAGCTCTTGCCCGTCTTCAGCGGAATAAGACAATGCAATCAGAGCCCAGCGATGGCCCGCTCTTCTCATCCATAAGCCAGGATTACATTCCTGCGATTCTGGGAATCCGAACCCACTCCATCATCTTGCGGGAGATCAACACGTATCCTGTAGCCATGGTTAAGAATCTAGGTTTGTTCAATCTGCTGGAAATGACTCTTTATCCCTTGCTGCCTATTAAGGAAGCTGGACTAACATCTCTCACTCCGCAGTTTAACATATGGCAACAAGAGGAGCAGGATTATCCAGAGGAGGAATGCGATTCACCCACACATTTCTTGTGCAGACCATTGCAAATAGTTCCCGCCCCCCCCCTCCGCCCCACCTGCAAATGTCGTTTGCCAACCTCTTATCTTAATCCTGTGCATGGGATGTGGATTCCAGGATAGAGGGGGAATATGTGTAAGCATTGAATAATCACTCCAGGATGAATAATAATAGGGATATGGGGCGCCATTTTGAGCATATCTGTAACAGGGAAAAGGTGGTATTTTACATGGCTCCTATTTTGAAATGTCAGCAAATTAATAGTTGGCAGTGCATGTAATATTTACCTCCTGGGATACATAAAAAGGACACCATGGGGTAGCATTTGCTAAAAAACGAGTTATAAGTTACTTTCCATCCCAACTCATGATTATGTGGTAGTTCAAAAATGTGAAGAATGGAAATGCCCGCTTGTTTTCACCGTTACCACATTACTCATAACGAAAATGTGCTCTAAATTGGCTGGTAGTCTTTCATTGTGGCTAGAAGATAAGTGCTTAAATTGAAATGACATTGCAAAGTATATTTTAAATATATGAATAATTAAATATATTATTATTATTATTATTATTATTAAAATGTGCCAGGGTCTAATGTTAAAAAGCCGAGCCCAGACTTCCCTTTTAATTCCATATGCAAGCCAATCCTTGTTTGTTTTTTTTGTAGTCACATTGTTATTGAACATTGGAGAATTAAAGACATTACAATACTATGGCAGTATACATAAATAAAACCCCTGCCCCTCCCCCAGACCCTGTGCCCCCGCCGCCCCCATATACCATTCAATGAACAGATTCAGCATGGTTCGAAGACCTACATAGAATGTCTCTACTGCAAAAGGTAGTTTTATACAGGAACAAGCCACCACTTGTCTAACTTATCTAACCCTCACGGAGCATATTTAAGCATCAACTGCAGGACCTGGCATTGTTGCTGCTCTCTTCATAGCCCCGCCCCCACCCCTCTGTCAGTTGTCATGTCAATGACATTCCCCAACAGTGAACCAGAAATCACAGCCGTGTAAGGAAGCACTGGGACAGCGACTTCATTTATAGCCCGCTGTCCTGTGTGTTTGTGGCGCGCAGAACGGACCCGAACTTGATCCCTGGAAAAACAACAAACCATGCTGTCAAAAAACACATTGTTTATCACACAGGATAGAGTAAAAGCGAACACTCAGGTGTCATAGTCCAAGCACTGAATCCTTGCGACTGACTGTGTTCGCTTTTCTGCAAATATTGCCTGCGCAACTGAAATCTGGTGTATCATCAGGCTCTTGGAATTAGGCAGCCTCGCAATGACTGCATGGGGGGAAGCACAGCTGCATGCATAATGCTCTGATTACTTACCGATAATAGTCATTACTCCTGGTCATACTCTTCCTCGTCCCAGTACTTATTTCATGAGGAACTTGCCTCCGACACAGGGCCTTCTTTTATTTCTTTTGTTCTGTATAACCCCTGCCCTTAACCCTCAGCATCTAGTTAGACATATCCAAGCCAGAGCATGGGACCCCGACAGGCAGGGAGAGGATGGTCATCAGTACTGTGATGAGGAAGAGTAGTACTAGGAGTAATGAAGATTACTGGCAAGTAATCAGAACATTACCTCAACGTCCACTCTTCCTCATCCCCGTACTTACTGCATGAGGCAAACCATAGCAGCAACAGGGAGAAGTCCCAATGAGTCAGAAAGTGCAGCAACAAAATATCACACCTTTAATCAGTGCTCAAGTCGAGGGTAAACGCGGGGGGACGGAGTCCACCAACTTTTTTCAGAGTGTGGACTCAGTCCCCCCCAGCTAAAATGAGAAACAAATTGAATGCCTTCTTTTAATTTATGAATTAAAGCCTCTGGGATCAAACCGCAGTCAACAGATTTGCAGGCCAGACACTTCACCACAGCACTATATAACCTGATGAAAAATAACAAACTAAAGGTGAAATGTCCCAATTAGGTACTGCAGGTCCCAGGGAAAACAGTTGTATTGGTTCTTGGAGTTTAAAAATGCACACCTTTTTAAGTTTTCAAAAACACTATTAGAAGAAAATATCCTGTCTTGGTTTTGTGTGTGTGTTGATTTTATGAAAGGCAAATGCCATTCATCCTGTTCAATTTGGGTTGTTATGCAAAGCCAATTTAATGAAATGTGCATATTTCACCTTGATATGTTAATTTCTGGCGATGTCACATCCCATTGCGTTTGCTGATGAGTCCCCCCACTTTAATTTTTAGGACTTGACCCCTGCCTTTAATGACTCCAAAATCACATCCCAACAGACAAAACACCAACCCAGAAGGAACCATCCCCAGAGTGGGAGGCATTCAACCTATAGTGGTTGACGAAGGTGCTTGGATCCGCCCAGGTGTCAGCCCTACAAATCTCCCACAAAGAAACCCCCCGAGCATCCGCCCAGGAAACAGCCAAAGCCCTGGTAGAGCGACCCGGAACGTGGCCAGGCACAGGCAGGCCAGAAGCCACATTATGCCATGGAGACAACAGTACGGATCCACAGTCTAATGGAAACCACTGAGGCCTTCTGACCCGCACCAGCAGGACCAAAAGTAACCAAGAGACTATCAGACTTCCGGAAAAGAGCAGTGCGACACAAATATTCCAGAATCGCACATCGCACATCTATGGCCTGCCACGCCACCTCGTCCAGTGTCTGAGGATCCTGGAAAAACGCAAGGAAAACCAGATTTCGAGAAGTGTGAAACCAAGACACAACCTTAGGTATAAACTTTGTATCACACTGCAAAACCACAGTATATTTACTACTCGCTTAGTATACAACGTCTATACCATCCCTGAAGGTAGCACTACCCAATATACTACCCACACAAAAAATCTAAATTATACCAGACAATCAGCCAAACCTAACATGGAGCCTCAACCACCACTAACACTAAATTCTTACCCATGCAACACCCATGACAGAAATAATAGACTCCGCTCGAGGCTCGCAAAAATATTTGAACCTTTAACTAGAACCCTTACTTGCCCCAATAAAAGATCTAACCCCCACCCAGAAGCCTCCAATTCTACAAAAAAAGAACATAGGAAGACATGCTCTGCATATGACTCTTTCAACCATACTACACCGAAGATCCAAAAGTCTAAAACTCCATTAGTTCCAACTCCAACCAACCATTGCCTTAAAGGTGCAATGTTAAATGCCACTTCACTGGTAGCTCATGCCTCTGAGATAGCGGACATCATCCAATCCGAAAACCTTGACTTTTTGGCAATCACTGAATCTTGGTTTCATGCGGCGGCAGGCCCAGCTCTCTCTTTAGCTATACCTAATGGTTACACCATCCTTAGATCTGACAGAAATGACTCACGAGGAGGAGGCATTGCCCTCATTACCAAAGTGAATCTACCTATCAGATTAACAACTCAGATTGACATTAAATCATGTGAACTCCTTACAGCCAAGCTCACCATTAACAAAACCCAGACTCTCACGATTCATCTGGTTTATAGACCTCCAGGCCACATCAGTACCTTCGAGGAAGACATTTCTAACATTGTTTCTAAGAACCTTAAAAATACCTCTCAAGTACTAATACTAGGAGATATGAATCTAGGACTTAATGACCCTAAACACTCACAGGCAGCTACTGTGACAAATACTCAAACTGAACTAGGATTTACTCAAAAGAGTGTTTGACCCTACCCATATCAAAGGTCGAACACTAGACTGGGTAGCAGACCACAATTGCAATACTAGAATATCTTCCATCTCTCCCCAGATCTAGACGGACCACTACATGATCTCCTTCTCCCTAGGCACTGAAAGACCTATTCTTATGCCTGCACCTCTTGCCCCCTCCATCCTAACTAGGAATAAAAAGAATATTACAATTGACAACTTACTCCCTCTGATTCTCCCCACACTCAATGCTCTCCCAGACCACATGGCTCCGGATTACTTAGTTAAAGAATTCAATCAAATTATGTCTGCCTCCTTAGACTCAATAGCACCTTCAAAAACAAAACAAAGTAAACCCAAGGCACACCTTAATTCTTGGTACACACCACAATTGAAAATTCTGCGGAAAAAAAGCAATGTGAGGTTTCCTGGAGACTACTTCCTTCTGAGGAAAATAAAACTAACCTCCATACCATAACAGCTCTCTATAAAAAGGAAATACTCAAAGCAAAGCACGAAAAGTACAATACTAGAATAGCCCAGGCTAAATCAAGCACGAAGGAACTCTTTGCCATACTTAAAGAGCTTGAAACCCCAATCCCTATACTGGAACACTGTAGAAAAGATAAACTCTGGTGTTCTGACATTCATCATGCACTAGTTAATAAAGTTATGACCTTACAAACGAAAATTGCCAAGAAAAAAGAGTCACTAATCAGGACATTCCCCCCATCTCCCTCTACGGCTGATACTTCACCTAATAGTCATGGCCACCCCCCACGCTTCAAGTTCACTAAAGTTACTATACTTGATATGGAAAAAATTATCCTATCACGCACACCTTCCAACTGTAAGGGAGATCATTGCCCGGAACAACTTATAAAGGATGCCGCTAGAGACCTGGCCTCGTTCATCACCAAACGGATCAACGCCTCATTCTCATCTGGTAAAATTCCAGCTAACATAATGGAATCGTGGGTGCTCCCACTCCTAAAAAAACAGACATTGGACCCAACGATTCCCACTAACTACCGACCTATCACCACTGTGCCATTCTTGTTGAAAATATTAGATAAAATGGCCTACTCACAAATCCCAAAACGCTTGGAATCTAACTCCTTATTGGGCTCACGTCAGTCTGGTTTTCGGCCACTGCATGGAACCGAAACAGCCCTACTAGACTTAAAGGCGCAGATTGCGAACTCAGAGACAAGGGGATTTCTGCCCTCCTTCTCTTATTGGATTTATCCGCGGCATTTGACTTAGTTGACCATGGAGTCCTATGTAGTCACCTTGACACAGCTGCCCACTTCTCAGCGGAAGCTATAGTCTGGATACAATCCTTTCTCAGTAACCGGACTATGAGAGTTTTCTCCCCGACTGCAGCTGCTGACCCCATCCCTATCACCTGTGGAGTGCCTCAGGGGTCATGTGTCTCACCCACCCTCTACAACATCTTCACTAAGCCCCTTTTCGATGATCCGGATCATCTGGGTGTCAGCTACACTAACTATGCAGATGACACCTAGATCCTCATACCTCTTTCTGGTGATTACGACAAGGATTTGGCCTTGGTGAACAAGATTTACCTCGTCATCCAGGCATGGATGGCTACCCACGGTCTATGCCTGAATGACGACAAGACTGAGATCATCATCCTGGGCACTACTGCATCCCTCAATAAATTAAGTTCTAACTACTTTGCCTTCAATATTGATAATAACACTATCTCTGTGGCCAAAGAGGTGAAGACCTTAGAATTTTACCTAGACACTACCTTATCCTTCAACAAGTAAGTCAACGCTGTGGCCTCTTCCACAGCCTATACTTCTAAATTGATTAGAGCTAGCAAACCTTTTCTATCTAATAGCAGTTGCATCACCTTGGCCAGAGCTCTTATTTTATAAAAATCGGGTTATTGCAACGCATTATTCATAGGTGCTAATGAACAAATCATCAAGAAGATCCAGACCTTGCAAAATAATGCTCTTAGAGCTGCATTAGGAATTGCTAAGAGAGAACACATCTCCATGACTAGAAGAGCCAATAACTGGCTTTCTACACACGACAAAATTAAGTTGAAGGTTGCAACTTTGACCTACAAATGTTTGAACAATGCTGCACCCAGCTACCTGTCGGAAAGATTCAACAAGAAGTCTTCGAGTAGGAACACTAGACTATCTAACACTAATTACCTTGCAGTTCCTATATATAAGCTATCAAGAATTGGGGGTTGTAGCTACGCAGTCAAGGCAGCTGAATTGTGGAATTCACTGCCACCTACACTAACAGTAGATCAGTCCTTCCACAACTTCCGCAAGAGTACCATTAAATGGATCAAAGACTCAGACATGTAGCATGTACCAGCTACTTTACTGCATCGCAACTGGAAATATTGACTGTAAATACTTGCCTTCAAACTGCACAGTTTACTCTTCATGTTACTTTGCTATACTTTCACGTTTCTGTATATTGCACTTCCCTATGCCATTTTCACTCCTGTACTATATCCTCATTTGTGTTTAACTGGTTATTCCTGTAATTTTTCTGTGTAACTAAGCTTTGAATTATCTTATGCTCTGCGCCATGATACCTGTGGGTCTGGTGCGCAATACAAATAATAAACACATACAAAAATACAAATACAGAGTCCAGTAGAACTCTCAAGAAAGGGGGACAACACAACAGAGCCCCAACCTCCCCCAACCAACTGGCAGACGTGTTACCGATCAGGAAAGCAGTTTTCAGTGTAAGGTGCTTGATATCGATTTGCGACAGGGGCTCAAAGGGAGGAACCTCAAGACAAGAGGGAGATCCCAAGGGGGATGGCCCATATAAGTACAAGGACGGGAAGAAGAGAGACCCAGAAGAAACTTCCCCACCAAGACCTTGCCAAGCAGGTGGCCACCAGAGTCCCCCAAGAGGATTTTAATGGCGGTCCACTTGGAGCAAAGCACGGATACAGCCAGGCCCCTGTCAAAAACCCTCCTGGAGGAACTGGAGAATAGCAGGCAGACCAGAACATAGGGGGGATCCCAGACCGCCCAAAAGTGTCCCCAGTGCCTGTCATTTGCCTTCAGAGTAGACGGTCTATGAGCATTAATGATAGACTCAATCACAGGACCCGAAAAACCCTGGGAGACTAACGGAGACCGTGTAATAGTCAAACCGCCCATTGTATCTGTCTGACCCCAAACACCAGACCCTCTTGCAGGGGACAAGGTCACCTCAGAATCAACCAAAGCTCCTGGGACCGGAGCTCCAACAGGGAGGAAAACCAGCTCCGATGGGGCCAGAATGGAGCAACCAACAGCACAGTCGTCCCGCTTTCCTTGATGCACTGAACCACCCGGGGAAGAAGGAAGAGAGGAGGGAACGCATAAAGGAGACCCCACGGCCATTCCACAGCGAGGGAATCCACCCCCCAAACCCTTTTGGATGGGAACCAGGAGCAGAAGAGAGGAACCTTTGCAGAGCCCGAAGAGGCAAAGAGATCCAGAACCGGGAGTCAGAACCTGACACAGATCTCCGCAAACACCCTGTCCGAAAGAATCAGTTCTGAAGAGGGGAACCGCGTGTGAGCATATCCACCTGAGCATTGTCCACCCCCTGACATGAGAGGCCACCAGGGACAACAGGTGCGACTCCCCCCCAGGAACCTATCTGAGCCGCCAGAGCATTCAATGAGCGGCCACAACCCCCTCTGGCGGTTGACATATGCCAATACTGTGGTACTGATCGTCCGGACCAACAACACCCGGCCTTCCAGAAACACCCTGAAGTACAACAGGGCCCAGAGAATAACACACAACTCTCTCCAATTGGACGAGTGATGAACCACCTCAGGAGTCGACAACCCCTGGGCCAAGATGACGCCCAAAGTGGCCCCTAACCCCTTCCGCTGGCGTCTGTAGAAAGAGTGTTCAAAGGGGGCTGGACCAGGGACACCCCAGCCCGGAGATTCGGAACCCACAACCACCACAGCAAATCGGCCCTCAGAGCATGCAACACCGGGATCAAGACCTTATAAGCCTGAAAAGCCAGGAGCCAGTGGGCGAGTAGATAAGAGACCAGAGGATGCAGATGAAGACAAGCTCAAGGGACCAGGAAGACACAAGAGGCCATGTGCCCCTGAAGCATGAGCAACAGGCGAGCTGTGACTCTCTGCCACCTGAGAACCCTGCCAAGAACAGACAGCAGGTGTTTGACCCACTCCCTGGACAGAAAAACCCTCAAATCTGAGCCCCGATGAAAACCAGATCCCGAGAGAGCACCAGATGGGACTTCTAGCAGTTCACCAGAAACCCCCAATCCTGCAACGCTTGGTAAGCCAGTTGGAGATGTGCCAGGACCATCTGCCAGAGGGCCGCCTTGACCAACCAGTTGTTCAGGTAGGGAAAAATCTAAATGCCCCCCAGGAAGAGATGCGCCACTGAGGGAGGCACCAGCTTGGTGAAACCCCTTCAACTGGCAGAGGCGGAGAGGCATGTGGTAATATACAGCCTGGAAATCCAGGGACGCCAGCCAGTCCCCCCTGTGCAACATCGGGAGAATGTTCTGCAAAGTCTCCATCTTATACCGTTCCTTCCAGATGAAGCAGTTTAGAACCTTGAGGTCCAAAATGAGGCGAGATCCTCCTGAAGGTTTGGGGACCAGAAACACCATTGAGTAAAATCCCAGACCCCGTTCCGGAAGGGGAACTGGCATAATAGCCACCTTCTGTAACAATTCAGACAGAGCCGTCGACATAGCCAATCTCTGGGGTAGAGAGCAAGGAACAGAAGTCCGAACCATGCAACCTTGAACAGCGGAAGACAGGAGGTTCACTTGATAACCCCTCCGGACAGTCTCCAGGGCCCAAGAATCCGAGCACCACTGGTCCCATACCGGAAAAAACAGATGAAGACGTACGCCCACCGGCCTGCCCAAACCGTCAGGACACCGGAGCCGGGCCAGGACGAGAAGAGCGCGGAGGAACACGGCCCCCTATGGGCCTCCGAAAGAAGCGGTAGCAGGAACCAGGGAACGTTGTCTGGTCCCCGCACCAGAAGAGGATTTCTTGAACGTTGAGGAAGACCTCCGTTGTAACTTATCAGCGTGTTTGTTAGCACAAAACACTTTATGCACTTTATCCTCAAACAAATTACTGAACAGTTTGGAACCGTCAAAAGGAAGTTTAAGGGCAGCCGCCTTCTGCGAACCCTCCGTTTTCCAATCCTGCAGGTGTACTTGCCTCCGGAACAACCCACCAGCACCCATAGCCAGAGCCGAGCCGCGCACTCCATGAAACACCAGATCGGACAAGAGTTCAGCCTGCCGTTGCATGTCAGCCAGAATCGGGGCACAGTCAGAGCCCACTTCCATGGCCTTCCTCAACTTTCTGAAACCACCCAGCACTGTCTCTGCAGTGTAGGAGCCATAGACATTCGCCCAGAGGGCCAGATGCGCACCAGCATGAACCTTCTTCAGACTGGAATTCTCCCTACGGTCCACCGGGTCCCGGACTGCCGCCTCCTCAGCTGATAAAGAGGAGCGACCCACCAGACTAGCGAGGATATCATCAACTTCAACAGTGTCCGAGAGGAACTTCTCACCCCTCTTCAACGGGTAGAGCTTGGCCTTAAAGTGTGTCAATCTTCTCCAGATCATGCCACTTATGAAGGATCTTCATACGGATGTCAGAGACCAATGGCAACCCCATCCTCGGGGTATGCTTATACTGTCTAATAGTGGGGTCAGCCCCATCCTCCTGCACAAAGAGCTCCAAAAACCCCATACAGTCCCAAACTTGTGTAAGAACTTCCTCCACCTCTTCCCTGTTCAGATATTTCCCTTCTGCATCAGCCGATGAGGAACGGAAGTGGCAGAGGAGGCCTCCTCTCCAGAAGAGGAAGATGAAGACGACCAACACCAGCGCTTGTGCCCATGTGTGTGGCTATGATGCTGAAAGAACAACTTCACCTTCCACCTGCGAAGCCCAGGGGAAGAGGAAGATGAGGGAGATGAGGAAGATGAGGAAGAAGAAAGAGCAAATTGCCTGAGTTTAGCGGCGCACTTTCCCATGGTGTAGTCCGAAGTACAATCACAGCAAAAGGGAAACACCAGAAAACTTCTGTTGAGCCATGACTCTTAACAGCGGGACCAGGAGAAATCCACCAATTGGGGAGAAAAAACACGTTTTCGCCATGGCAATGGGCCGCCCCCATTAGCCACAATCAACACCTGTCCCAATCGCACGATCGCAAGGCTATGTAGCTACACATAGGACAGCTCTGACACCCACCCAGTACCAGGGCAGAGCCCCATAGCAGCCCCTTATCTCAGCCCGGGCCTACAGGACCCCGGGCGGTGACGCCTCACACACCGGCCTTGATTACCTGCAAAAAAACAGGAGCCCCGTAGGGGAACCGGGAGCACACCGCACCTGTAGGAGAACCAAGGCCCTGCCACTCAGCCGCATCAGGGGGCCAGCAAACGTAACTCCCGGGGCCCTGCACCGGGAATAGATAATCAACCTGCCGGAGGCAGGAAAAATTAAACTGGATGCTGACGGTTAAGGGGAGGAGTTATACAGAACAAAATAATTAAAGAAGGTCGTGTGTCGGAAGCAGGGGTCTCATGAAGTAAGTACTGTGACGAGGAAGAGTGGACGTGGTGGTAATGAGAATGTGGGAAACCAGGGCATTTTCACATCATGACAGAAACATATTGCTATCAACGAGCCTTTTGGGGGCATTCGAGGGTCTAATAATTAACAACCATTAATTTTGTATCTTGACTTGTCTCACCTTTACTACACTAAATTCCTAGTCTTTAATGATCACATAAACATGCACAAAGTGCTATGGACTGGATGTACTTTAAATGCTGTCAGAATCCCAAAATGTAACACTGAGTCATGTTCTGAGCACAGTTGACATACAGAAGAGTATTAATGTACACCCTTCTGGAGTCCAGTGTGAGTGTTCTGCAAGGAATGATACTCATGGACCAATACGTTGACTGAACACCATAGCACTTGAAATGTAGACTTCTAAAGATAATTCTAGCAATGGAGTTTGGTTATCAGGGCTTGGAAGGGCATACACTGCGCCTGCCTCTTAAGATTGTAAACAAGATGTAGGAAACATTTGGAAAGAGGGTAGTGAAGCCACTATTTCTTATTTGAGGGTATTCACGGGGAGCAAGTTTGAGGGGAAACTCAAACTACCTGGTTCGGAGGGAAGGGCACTCTTTCAAACCTCAGGAATTCAAAAAAGCTTGGGTACACCTATAACAGGGTCCTGTGGGCGATAGAAGCCTGCCAGCTGCCGTGGGGCTTTCTACCACCTCCCATGGCCTTGCCAGGCCGGTAAGTCCTACAGGGCAGTAGGGCATTGCACCTCTTTTTTTTCAGCATGCTGAAGTTAGAAAGAATCATTTTTATACTTTCAGAGGGAGCATTCTAAAAATAGAAAAAACAACATTTACAGGCTCGCAAAATCGAATATGTTTTCATTAACATTCTAGAACAGGTGGGTGGGACAAGCTCATACACTCTAGAAAATAAAACTAAACATCGTGTTCAGTGAGGAACCTGCTGAGGTACCGAGAATTTCCACCAGAGGAGAACATTAAGTGAGAAGGGTTAGGGGAGTGCAAAGGAAACAGAAAGGGGACGAAGGGGCCAGAGAGTGACCTTGTGAGATGGGAAAGGCGGCTTGGCAATTTTCCTTCATTCCCCACTTAGTAACACACAGATTTTCGGGTCACCAAATCTTTAAAAGGGCGGATCTCAAATATTTGTGGATCATTTGGTGGGGGGGGAGGGGAACAGCCCACGACTATTTGATAATTTATGTTAAGAAGCGAAGGTAAGGTCAGTTTCTAAAAGGAGTATTTTTATGTAGTAAGATTTGCCACAGAACTGAAGTGTATTTAATCATTTTACTGATAGGGAGGAGTTGTTTTATTTAAAGGAATCTTTTGTTTAGAGGATAGAAGTTAGATGGGGTGATTTTAGGCACGGCTCAACATAATGGAGATAATGTTTGATATAGCATAGCGAAAAATGCACGCGTAGTCAATGTATGAATGCTTTTTGTGCTACCACGTATTTTCATTACATTTTATGGCAAAGCAAGGACACATAATGGAATTAACATTTGTGCTACCCCCATCCTCCCCACTATGCATGTTGGCAGCATTTATTTTAGCATAACATTTTCATGCCGGTGTATGGAATCCAAAACAAATACTGGAAGGTTTAAAATATTGCTTTCACCTCCGCTTTGGGGGTGGGCATGACCGGTAATGGCCCGCTAGCCCAAGTGTAGGAAGGCCCTCGTGAGGGCCTCGGCGAGGGCTGGGGGCCGTTACTGGTCAAGTCCGCCTCCCATAGCGGGGATGAAAGCCATTCGCACTCCAGGATTTATCTGGGGTGTGAATGGTTTATTTTTTTTCCTCTGGAGATTGACGTCGCTTGCCTTATATATGTCATGTTCTTTTGTGATCAAAATAGCATTATTCCTTCTGGATATATACATAAATAAAATAAAACATTAAAAAATATACTTTAATGCCAATACCAATACTAAAAAGTCAACTCATTTTGGTTGGTGGGGCTGTTTTCGGTTGAAAACTGAGCTCACTCATGGACTGCGACTCTAGCACCACATTTTCCAGCCCAGACTTGGTAGCACACAGTTCGAATTACCCCTCTAACCTCACATCAGTATGCAGCCCCTCCCACCCCTACCCAGCTGCCCTAAGAACGGCCCCACCTGCCGCAGGCTAACACCAAGAAATGCCAAACCCATCCCTCTGCCTCCTCACTAAAAGGAGCTCTAGTGAACGATAGGTCCATCCCTGCCCATCCTCAGGACATCTCAGATCTTATTACGCCAATAGTCTCGACCTGCTAGCCGTCACTGAAACTTGGCTACATGCCACCTTAATAGTAAAGAGAGACTCTCCTTATCAGAGAAATCTACACCTCAACCATACCTAGCAGAGAATTCCTCTAGACAAAACTCTGCCTATCACACAGTGCTCTACAATCACCATGCAGCTGGTCTACCGGACACCAGGACCACTGCTGTCCTTTGAAGAAGACATCACACGTCCTCTCCTCCAACAACAACCCACTTTCAAAACCCTACTCCTTGGCGACCACAATCTTGGCTTTAATGATGCTGACGACACTAACGCCTCATCATTAGCTAGCTAACTCACCGCACTTGGCTTCACACAATGAATTACAAATCTCACACTTACCAAAGAACGCATCCAGGAGTAGCTAGCCAACCTTAATTACCTGGTCTCTGTCAAATCCAACCTGCCTTGCCCTTGGTCCGACCACAGTATAATTGTTTTATCCATACCGACTTCTGTCCCCTATCCCATGTCTACCATGCCTCTATCACTAACACTAGCCGGAGTACTCACAACCTAACAAAAGACAGTGTTATGCAAATGCTGGGTGAGCTGCATCCATCACAGCTTACTCATAGCGACCCTGCCCACCTGGTAGACATCTACAACAAAGCCATCAACACCATTGCACCTATTGCTCTTTGCAAACCCAAACCTGCCTTGCACCACAACGCATGGTATACCACCGACATCTGCACCTTCCGATCGAAAAAACGAGAAGACAAAACTAAGTGGGGGAAGACCCCATCCAAACCTAATAAAGGCTGATTTTCCTCCTAGTGAAACAATACAAACAAGCCATAATACATGCAAAAAACACCACATACAACTCAAGAATTTCCAACACGAAATCTAGCACCCGTGAGCTCTTCTCAATTCTGTGTGAGTTGGAATCCCCCCCTTCCTCCACCCACCAACAGCACTAAGGATGTTACCTGGTGATTTAACATTAAAAATGCTCTCCTAGATAAAATTGACATTTGCCAGAAAAAGATACTACGGAAACAAATGCCCTCAGCAGCAATCTGCCACACCCGCCCATTATCTCTCATCTGGGCAGCCTGCTGGATAGACCACAATTCCACTTCAAACCAGTTCCGGAAGCCGAGGTCACCTCGATCATGAAAGGCCTCAAACCTTCTCACTTGCAAGGGGATGCTTTATACCCTTCCAGGACCACCACCTACCACCCGATCACCACTGTCCCTTTCCTCCTGAAGATCCTAGATCGCGCAGCTTATCCCCATATCCAGCTTTACTTAATAATAATAATAATAATAATAATAATAATAATAATAATTTATTATTACTTAGTTGCATTATTGCATTATTGCTTAGAATGCAACAACACTGTAGGACTGCATCTGTCTGGTTTCCAACCTGGACATGGCACTGAATCTGCGCTTCTCGATCTAAAAAAACAACTGGACGAGATCAAGGACTCTGGCAAGTCAGCACCCCTCCATCGGCTAGACTTATCAGCAGCCTTTGACCTCGTGGACCACCAAATTATGTGGCAGCATCTTGCTTCTGCGGCCAACTTCATGTCACAAGCCACCACTTGGATCTCCTCCTTCTTGTCAGAGAGATCCATGAGAGTCTTTGCTGATAATGCCCCCCCGTCCCCAGTCACATGTAGCGTACCTCAAGGGTCCTGTGTCTCAACCACTTTCTACAACATTTTCACCAAACCTCTTTTCGACCTCCTGGACAACCAGCGTATCTCTTACAACAACTATGCAGATGATACACAGATCATCCTCCCTCTAACTGGCAACTATTCCACTGACTCTGACACTTTGCTCACGGTTTACCAATCCATGCAGGCCTGGATGACATCTCATCTCCTCTGCCTCAATGAGGACTAAACTGAAATTCTCCTGATCGGCTCTCAAGCCCTTCTCAACAATCTAGAGTAGGCCTCCAGTACCTTCACCATTGGCAGCATAGCCATTCCGGTATCCAGCGTCATGAAGACCTTGGGCATCCACTTAGATGCCACTCTGTCTCGAACTAGGCAGGTTAATGTCATTGCATCATCAGCCGCACACACCAAAAAGTTAATCAACGGCAGCAGACCTTTCCTCTCCATCGACAGCTGCCTCACCATCGCCCTTGTGCTTATCGGTTCTAGACTGAACTACTGTAATGCCCTATTGGCATGCACCTCTACACGCAACATCAACAAACACCAGGTCATTCAAAACAATGCACTACAGGTTGCTCTAAACATCTTGAGGCAAGAACATATTTCAGCTGCGAGAAGAAACGCCCATTTGCTCGATATACATGAGCACATTTTCTTCAAAACGCTAGCGATCACCCACAAATGCTTATCTAACTCTGCCCCCACTTATCTCTCTCAAAAACATAAAACGTAAAAAAGGGCATTCCTTAAGACCCACCTGTTCCTCTCATACTCACCATTTTACATGGTTCAGATTCACAAAAGCTGGCAGAAAAAGCTTTCCAGTCATCGCCACAAAGAACTGGAACTCACTACCCTTAGCGCTAAGGTCAGAACCATCTTACTGAACCAGATGCTATCAAAATTGTTACAGTAGCCCCACTAGTACAAAAATCCAGGTTTAGACCACAGGGATCCAAATAACCTACGTCCAATTACTAACTGTAATTTTCTATTGAAGATCCTCGATAAAGCGGCTGTGTTGCAGCTACAAGCCTTTGTGGAAACTAATAACATTCTGCATAAGCAAAAATCGGGCTTCAGGACGGCTCATTGCACAGAAAGACCGATGCTGGATCTCCAGACACACATGCTTAGACTTATGGACAAAGGCAGGTCAGGTATACTGGTGCTATTTGACTTTTCTGCAGCCTTTGATTTATTAGATCATAATCAACTCCTTTGGTCCCTGGAACATATGGGTGGTTGCTTGGCAAAGGCAACTAAATGGGTAATTTCTTTCTTAGCCAATTGAAGATCAAAAATACACTGGGGGGAAATCTTTCCACCTTTGGCACCCATTAACTGCAGAGTCCCTCAGGGGTCTAGGCTGTCCCCCCTGTTTTTAAATCTATATCTGAGATTCCTCTGCACAGTGCTTGACAACACCAAAGCTTTCTTTACGAACTACGCTGATGACACTCAGATGGTGATGGAGCTAAGTGGTAACTATGAGACAGATGCCCATAAACTTGACACAGTTTATAACATTATAGAGGCCTGGATGACATCTAATTGGATGTGTCTAAATAGGAGTAAGACAGAGTTAATGATCTTTGGAACACGACAAGTACGTGACAAACTAGGTAAGGAATACCAGAACTTTCAGATCAGAAACTCTCCCATACGGGTTCTAGAAAAAGTGAAGACCCTGAGTATCTTTCTGGAGGCATCAGGGAGTGCTGAATCCCATGTAAATAACATGAATAGTAGTTGCCAATACTACTTACGACTGTTAAACAACATTAGACCTTTTTTGAATGAAAAGAACAGCGCCACTATAGGTTGGATTACCGAAACGCTCTAATGTTGGGAGCAAATAAGGGGTGTATTGCTAGATGCCAGACTATTCAAAACAGTGCAGTAAGAATTGTCAAGAAGAAAACCAGAAGGGACCATATTACCACAGACAGAAAAGCTCTGGACTGGCTGGCACTCAAGGAACGGGTTACTTTCAAGGCCATGACCATAGTCCACAAATGCCTCCCTGGTCGGTCCCCTCTCTACTTGAGGGAATAGATATCCCATTATACACCCGGCCGTCCGTTGAGGTCTGAATCTCTGGGCCAAATCATTTGCCCATCTTTCAAGCACTCAAACGGGCTTGGCAGAGCATTCCCAGTAAGTGCCGCCCAAATATGGAACGGATTAACAGAGGCAACTACAAGAGACTTGCGAGCAACTACATCATGTTTTAGGAAAGCAATGAAAACAGCTATCTTTAGATAGCTTTAGCAGATCTTTAGGATAATCAAAATGCACCCAGTTGTCCCATCTACTATTTGGTAGTTTTTTTCTAAATGGATGCGCCCTTATGCCTGTGGGCTTTGGCGCAATATCAATGAATACATGAATAAACGAATGAAATTAACCTTTCGCAGACATCTTAAGACAATGCTTTTCTCCCAGGGTCCTTTTCTGGTTTAAATCATTCACCTGTCTCTAAGGTCCTAAGTCTGTGTGTAATCTTGCAACCGGCGCCTTAATGCACACAGGCTATGCGCGCTCTATAAATGTACAAATAAATAAATATAACTTAACATGTGTTGTCATAGTGACAGATGATCATTTAGTGAGTAAATGCTGGATTGGCACATTTTCCATACCATTAGTTAATACAAAATTGTGGTCCAAATCATAAAAAGGTCCTCAAATAAAAAAGAGCAGAGGATGCACTTCTTTTGAGTGTGACACTTTAGGAAATGCACATACCACCTTACTCTCAAAGATGACATGCACATTTCAGAGGGGGGTGCTTTTTGCATTGGCTAAATATGGCCTGGCTAGCCCTCCTGAATCCATTATTATTAGAAGCACATCCCCAACACTAATACATAACAGGTTTCCAGCATCTAAGTGGCTGCCGAAAGAGCACGTTTCACAACGGCAGGTCATGAATGGGCGTGTCATTGTGAAATGTTCGGTAAAAGAAAATCATTATTTTGATCTCTGTTTGAGGGGAAGAAATGCAAGTGGAGTAGTGGAGGTTCATACCACTGCTGTTCTACTGAAAATAAAGCAGACAAGGGCCCACCATTACCCTGTCATACATTGCTCCCTGCCTAAGCTTGTTCCAAAGAGGCGCATGGAAATGCACATTTTAAAGTGCATCCCATTTGTGAATACAGTACGTCCCATGATTTGCATAGATACTAAAGGGGGGAGTGAGAAAGAGCATATGAATAAGCCCATCTATGATGTGCACTGTCGAGACTAGGGAGGACGTCCCCTGTCCGGTATGTAGCGGACAGGCAGGGAGTATCCCACGGCCAAAAAATTGAAAAGTCCTGTAATGTCGCAAAAATACTGTTTTATTAACAATATCCAAATAAAACATGGACTGCAATGGACATCGGGTGATCTCCAATTCTCTCTGGTACTGGTACCAGCTTGCCACAGAGCGTTAATTCAATATGACATCACCAACAAATGATACATTGCGCAAACCTTGGTGGGATGGGATTGGGTGAGTAGTATGATAGGGTATACATTCTATATGGGGTTAGTAGTCTAATTGGTCTGGCGATATCAGGTAACTCTATCTAGCACCTCCTACAAAAAGATACATGGGGAACAGGCCATCAGGGTGCGCTATGATTGGTGGCTGCAACACTGCGTGAAAGTTGGACAGTGGTTGGTCAGGGATGGCTTTCTCAGCGTTGGCATCTTGGACTGTTACCAGCACAGGAGCAACAATTGAAGGTGATGAGGATGGCCCGAGGATGCTGCATGCCCCACAAAAGTTACCATTCCCTGACTCCCCAAGCCTTGAGCCAGGATATTTAGCTTTCAACTTTACACTGTATTGTATCTTTCGTCCCAAAGAGATGGATGGGAATGAAGGTCTCTGTCTGCCTATGTCTGGTTCTAATGAAAAAGCATTCTCTAGCAGCTGGAAGTCATGTGTGTGGGGACCGTGTTTCAAATTATTCTGCTCAGTAATATATGAGGATTTCAGCCCTTTTTACTGTGGGTGTCATTACCTCCTTGGCCTCTAGAGACTTGGTTGAACTACTTTCTGCTCAGTGTTGGGTGTGCACTGATGGGAACCTGACCTTCCTGCAACATTTGTTTCTTTGCTTCTTCAGAAAGAGTTATGTCCGTTGTCTGGGATATGCTTATTGTCTGTTCTTTTCCAGTGCTCGTTCAAACCTGCCTTTCCCTGATAACCTTGGCAAGCTGCGCACTTGCTATCTGTGCTGTTCAGGCTTTAGCTCTTTCACTGGTTCAGTAAATCAGGGTCTCTCTGCTGTCTCATGGCTTCTTGTTGTCTCCAATAATGTGATTGCATCCTTAATCTTGGTTCACGTGGCCACTCAGTTTTGTTGTGTTCTGCATTAAGCAAGCGTTTATATGTATTTTTGTGAGACTTGTATTTCAGCATACAAAAGAGAGTATATGTTCTCTACGCTATTGGATGTAAGCATCTTCTTTGTGTATAAGTGCAATTTTACCTAGTGTTCGTGTATCTTCGTGTTTGGATTAATATGTGTTTCATGTCTTATGCACCGACGCATATTGGCTTCCACCATTATGTCATTTGTCTCTTTCACTAGAATAGCTCATCCAGGGGTTCCATCACCTGCAGATTAATTGCTTTTGGTGATGTAAACCCATGTAGGGTCTGTAAGGTTAACTCAGGGAGTAACATTTCTTGCATCAGCGATACAATGGCGGTGAGGGGGTAGACGCTATGAGTGGGATACACTGTTCATGTCTATACCGCCAAAACAGGGGCAGGGCCGAAGCAATGATGGACATGTTCATTTGCCTCTCTTCATTCCCCCCTCTGGTTGAGTAATCAACCAATAATCTTAGTTTGTCCAGAAGCACTCCGAGATTTGTATACACATTTTTTAGATTTATGAAATGTAGTAGGGTGCAAGGGAGAATAACAACCCTGACACTCGGTTGTGTGATCAACTAGAGGAACAGCAGGTGTCCACACAGTTGTGGAACACTCCCGTCCCCTGCACACCCATTTGTGTTGTGAACCAACCAGTATGTAATTCATCTCTCACTTATATTCGAAAATAAATAATGCAAAAGATTCCATTTTTCTTAAAACAATCTAAAATCAAGGGTTTTATGTATTAGTATATGTAGTTATATACATTTCATAATAATTGTCACATTATGCTATAATTTCACCAAAATCCAGAATAACATTGAACAATTCAGTCTTAGAGCAGATATATTTCTAATGCATATGGAAATAGATTTCTTCATTTGTCAGAGTTTGCCCTATGTGTTTCGAGAAAATGTCATCGCTTCATCAGGAGCTGTTTGTTCAAAGTCCTTCCTTTCTATTCCATTTATTGTCAATTTCATCTATCTATAAAAAGAAATATATTTCTATCACGATTCACTTTTTTATACTTGTTGCTCAATAATTCTGTCACGATTCTTACAGTGATAATCACCTGGATGTGTTCTTTTCAAACTTCTAGGATTTCCGCAGTGTTGTCTTAAGCAACAAGTTTCTCCCTACAAACATAAAGATATATTCTTTTTTAATGCAAACTAACCCTTTAACTGTATTATTGCCTAAAAAATGTGTTTGCACTGATAATCATGGAAGTCTTAATTAAATACCTGTTTCTTGCTGTGAGCGGTTTCCCATTGATACTGCCAATAGACATCTCTTTTATTCCTACGTGTATCTGAGTGTACTATCTGGTGCCCTTTGATCAATCCACCTCCGGGTAAACCTTCTATAGGTAAAATAAGGGTTAAATATAAAAAAAGGCCTTTTAATGAACTTCATACAAGTACATTAGTTTCCCCATTAGCCACTGGTTCATCGCCTCATTTTCGATCCTGTTTCCCAGTGCATCAGAGCCGAGGTCTGTGTGACTATTGCGTCCTCCTCTAGCGGCAATTGTACTAAAATGGCTGTTCTTTATTTGTACACGTTATCACGCAGTAGCGTAATGACGTCATCTCAGCCTTTCCCTCATTTGTTTAATTTGTGGGCGAAGTTGGAGCTCGTAATGTGCTATATGGTAATGTATTATGTGGTAAAAGCTTTTCTAGTTGCATGGGGAACCCAAGTCTGGTGGTTCTGTTAAAGGACTAACAGGATCCTGAATATGTAAAGTGGAGTAGGATGCTCCATTAAGGAAGGTTCTTGACAAGCATATAAAGAATTCAAATGTTATGCAATCACTGTTGGTTTTGCTATTGGTATCAACTGTCACAGGCTGATGAGTCATTGGAAATCTAGACTCATCTGTACTTTGAGGTGTAATATAACTGAAACATCATTTGTCTAATTATGTAACCATAATGATTGTGGGGATCAGGTGCCCCTATATCCCCATCCACATGCTTATCAATAGTATCATGCTCACTTTCTGTATACGGCTGTAACTTATTGAGACATACAATCCATATGTAAAATTCCTAGATTTCTTTTGCATTTTTTTAGCACGGATAGTGTCTTAATTGGTTTGGACCCTTAGTCTATTGTAGTCAGGACATACGATTTACCATTTGTGTTGGTCTTCCTAAAGTTTTTTTTATAGAAAGGCTCCTAAGTTAAAATCCTCATTCATTCCATCCGGGGCTAAACTTCCCAATATTCCAATCCAAACTAATTCTCTCTGGTCCATGTGATTTCCATGGTCCCCACCTCTCTGTGATCTCTTCACTACTTCCAGTATAGCGACTTTCAATTGGGCAATTGCGTGCCTATTCTCTGCCATATGTTGTGCCACTGGCAACCTGATGTTGTTCGTTCGGATGTTGCTCTTATGCTTGTTCCATCGTTCTTTCGCTTTTCTAGCTGTCTGTCCAATGTAAAATAGCCAACAGGGACAACTTAGTACATAGATTACTGATCTTGAGTCACAGGTGGCAGAGAACTTCAATTTTATCTTGTTCCCATCCCGTGGATGCCTTACGGGCTGCCTCTCATCATGTTGTTACAGTTGTTAAAGTTCAGGCAAGGGAATGTGCCAGTCTTGTTTTTGTTCAGTACTTGCTGTTTGTCAGGTTTTGGTTTTTCTGCCTTTACCAGTTGGTCCCTGAAATTATGTCCCCTCTTGCAGGCAATGATAGGAGGTTTCGGGAAGAATGCCTTTAGTTGTTGATCTAGTTCAATGAATCTGAAGTTCTTTTTTATCAGTCTTGTGATGTGATGACTTTGACTGGAACCCATCTCAGAGCCCAGAATAAGACTGCAAGACGTATCCTTGGCCTCAAGCCCAGGTACTACATCTCCCCAGCCCTAAAATATCTCCACTGGCTCCTGGTGACTGCAAACATAAACTTCAAGACCCTTTGCATCATGCACAAGGCAGTCTGGGGCCTGGTACCTCTCTGCATCCAGCTTTCTCTCCTCAAATACCTCCCTGCTAGAGTTCTTTGGTCCTCTACCTCCAACTCTCTGCAGGTCAGATGTTTCTCCAAGCAGAGAGTTTGAGGGAGATCCCTTTCCTCAGAAAACCCCTCCCTCTGGAATGGCCTCCCTACCCCCCTCAGACTTGAGCCGGGTCATCTTGATATGATATGTTGAGGCATTTATAATGTGCCTATACACAAGTATTTAATACATTCTTAAATTCTTAAATTCTGGAAACTGCTTAAGAACTTCCTCTTCTCCTCTTCCTTCCCCCTCCCCCTCCCTTGTTAACTATCCATATGCAGCTTGACTGGGGGTTTGGCCCCTTATGAGTCATACATGGGCCAGACCACCACGGACCAGTCTCCCCAACATCCCTTACCAGAACTTTCCCTCGGGCACCATTCCTCAACTAGCCTGAATCTGGTCCACCTTGTCCATTGCACCTGTCTTCCCTTCCTATCCCCTTGTTTCCTCAGGCACTAGCCCTTGTGGCACCCCTTAGCACATTTCCATCCCCCTTGTGCCCCCAAATCCAGCACTTCTCCCCCTACTCCACCCCCTGCACTTGTTCACCTTTGTTCTTTGCAGTGGCATGGTAGGATTGTCACAAGACCATTATAACGACCACTGTTATTTTTGTACTACTATTGTTTCTTCCTATGTGCCTACAACCCCCACCCCCTATTTTTATCTTGTGGCACCTGTAAACACTTGTGACTAGGTGCCACACAAATGTCCAATAAAAAAAAGTACTTCCTCCCTCTGAGGGAATATTCTCTCACGTGGGATATGTCGTTCAGAGTATTTGGCGCAGTCGTGTACATCGTCTCTTGCCTCAACTAGTTCTGCTATGAATGTTGATGTAACCACTACTCTGCACCTCACTATTTTCACTTCCGAGTTTGAAATGATTACTTCGTACCCAGATGCTCTTTGCATCATCAATGTGCTTTGGGTTTCTCAAGAATGGCAAAAGGCTACGCCCCACATACAGTGTTGTTCCGCAGCCCATGGTGATATTCTCCAGTGCAAAGGCTGTTGCAGCCAACACTTGCGCACAAGGATAGTGACCATTCATCCCTGGATCTAGAAGCCCACTGTAGTAGGCAAACAGTTTGTATCCCAGGGTAGTCTTCTGTGTGGATACTGCTGTCATCACCAACCCATTGGACTGTGAGAATAAGTAAAACTCTTCATTGTAGTCAGGGGTCTCAAAGACTGGTGCTGTGCATATTGCTCTTTTCAGTTAATCAAAGGCTTCTGTTCTCTCCTTTGTCCAGGCTATCTCACTGTTGTCACCCAGAGCTCCTTTAAGTCCTGCTAGGAGGATCCTAACATATGTGCTGTACTCAAATACCCATGTCCTGCAATAATTGCACAAGCCTAAAAACTGTTGCATCTCCCTTTCTGTCTTTGGTTGTGGTATTTCGGTGATCCCTTCTGTTCTTTCTGAGATCACCTTCCTTCCCTCATGAAAAAAGCACTTACCCAGTGTATAGAACCTCCTTCTGACAGCACTGTAGTTTTGCTTTGTCCAACTTGTATCCCTTGTCTACCAAGATTGTCATCAGTTGTATTGAGTCTCGTCTGCATTGTACCTCTGTATCACTGCACACTACAATGTTATCCACATACTGAATTACTGTGTTATCCATGTGTCAGTTCCCCAAATCCATCTAAAGTACGCTGTTAAATATCGAAGGGGACTCACAGTACCCCTGAGGTAATCTTGTGTGTTTCCACTTCTGGTTTCTATATGAAAACGAGGTCAAATCTTGTGATTCACCGTGAAGGGGTATTGAGAAATAAGAATTTTTAGGTCAATTACTGTGAAGTGTGTGGCTTTCGTTGAGAATTTGCACAATATGGTGGCTGAGTTGAGAACTAGTGGAAATTCTGCCACAATAATTTTGCTCGGGGTGCAAATCCTGAATAAATCTCCATGACACCCCCTTCACTTTCTTCACTGGCTACACAGCTGTGTTAGATGGGGAGTCTGATGGCACTAGAATTCTCTGTTGTACTAGCACTGACATGGTTTCAAAAATGCCATTGTCTGCGTCTCAGGAGATGGGATATTGTTTCACTCTCTGTAAAATTTCTCCCGGTTTTAATTTGATCTTGACTGCTCCTACTTCCATTAGTAGGCCAATGTCATAGGGACTGTTGGTCCACAAGACAGCTGGCACTTGTGCCAAGTCATCCTCAAGAAAGGCTGGCGTGGGGGTGTGGCGAACAGCGAGATGCGGTAGACATGTGCCTCCGGAGCTCCCGCTGCCGCGGCCTACATCCTGATCGAAAATACCTGACTGAAAATTCCTGCCGACTCCAAAATACACCCTCCGGTGCGTAAAGGCGCCGAGCATACCCTCGTTCGAAATCAGCTTATAACGCGCTGGGGCTGCGAGACGGGAGCCTGATGAAAGTGGTGCTGATTTCACCCAGCAGGCAACCAAGATGGCCGCCGGTGCATTGGGCACGCTCTGAGGGAGGAAAGGAGCGGCCCATACCCCGACACCCGCCGATGGTCAAGGCGGGTACCGAGGCGCTGCAGGCAATCGCGGGTCCAGAAGTGAGGACCGACATGGCGGACGACAGCCTGCAACAGTGACGAGATCTGGGAGGCTGTTTCTGGGAAGTTGCGGAGGCAGGGCTTCGGTGGATCCCGGACCGGTGGCATAGAGGATCTGAGCCGCTAGCCTGGGTGTAAGAAGGCGGAAAAGACTCACCTAATCAGCGCGGCGGTGGCCTAGGGTCAGCAAAGGTTGCCCCACTGGTGAGTGGCTGCGCTGTAGCCCCCCTGCGCATCAGGGCCACCCCATCTGCTCTCCCGTTCGGGGGCCCCGTGGGCGAGATCGGGATTCCCTGCCCCAGAAGAAACAGCAGTGGGGGTGAGACGCGGGAACCCAGCCCGGCCTTGGTCCACCGGTTCTGCCGCATAGTCGACCTGGAATTGGCAGCTGCTGATACGCGATCCTCCCAAGGGAGCGGCGACCTCCTGGTAGTCAACCGGGGCCCCGGCCACCTGGGAGGCCGTGGGGCGCACCACACACAAGGACGCCCACTGCGACAACACGACCTCCCCACCCCCCAAGCAGGACAACACCAACAGCACGGGGAGAGCACCGGGTAACAAAAGGAGAGTAGAGGCTTGCTAAACTCATAGCGTACCAAGGGAACAATGCCCGCTGTATGCTACAGCTACCACCTCTGGTGACCGTGAGGGGCAGGGACTGGCCGGACACTGCTGCACGGAATGTAAAGTGATAAGCGGACCCGCCGTGGCTTGTGGGCTGGCTGCTGGGGGCTGAGAGTTCAAATCCCCCACTGCCGTTATAACAGACATCAGGCTTCCGAAAGGGACACGGAGTGATTCTTCAGCACACACGATCCGACTGAGAGCGCTGCCACTCCCCCCGGGGAGGTCGATCTGGTGAGCAGTGCAGGGCGGACGGAATACCACAGCTGAAAACACGAGTCGAACACTGAGGTCCACCACCGAACTGCGCCCTGCAATAAGGGAGGCATCACCCTGTAAAGTCCCTCCCCTCCACGGAGTGAGGAGGCCCCTCAACCCGACATAGTGCTGGCACGTGAAGAACGACCTGTTAAACAAGTCTGTGCAACAAAGCCCCTCGAGCAGCAGGACAGATCCTCAGCAACAAGAACGCGCCCGTAGGGTCGCACAGAAAGCATGGAGAAAGACAAAACTAGGAGGCTCACCATGCAGAATCGGATTGACCAGTACACAGTCCCCCCGTCGCAATCCCCCGAACCCCAACCACTACCTTTGGAAGATACAGACGCTGTACCCGCACTCTCTCTGAGAGACGTCATGGCAGCCATAGCGGACTCCTGCTCGTCAATGGAGCAAAAGATGGACGGAATTAGCCTGGATGTGTCCCTCCTCCGACACGACCTACAGAAGCTGTCAGCGCGCACTGGGGAGGCGGAACAGCGTATCTCTAATACGGATGATGGACTACACAGCGTGTAACAACAACTCCAAGGAGTCTCAGCCAAGCTCAAGATCCTGGTGGCCAGGGTCGAAGATGGAGAGGGGAGATCCAGACGAAATAATATTCAAATCCTTGTTATTCCCGAGAAAGCCGAAGGACTGTGTATGGAACTTTTCCTGGAGCAGTGGCTAATGGACCTCTTCGACCAGCAATCCTTTTCAAAATTCTTTTCTATAGAGAGGGCACATCGAATGCCCACAGGTAGACCAACGCCCGGCGCTCCCCCAAGAACGGTGATAGCAAAGCTGTTAAATTACCGTGATCGAGACACACTCCTGTACCTAGCACGAAACAAAGGCACCATCACCTTCGACGACTCGAGGATAGCCTTCTTCCCAGACTACACGAAGGAGGTACAGAGGGCGAGCAATCCTTTGAAAAGCTTAAAAGACAACTTCAAGCACTAGGAGTCAAATACGGCCTGCTCTTTCCTGCCCAGTTGAAAATGTACCATAATGGCACAACAGTCCACTTTAATGAACCTAAAGAGGCCTGGCGATGGGCTGAGCAGCATATAGAAGGGGACTGGTCGGCACCTCGAGGTAACAATGGCAGAAACCCCAGACCACCAGCAGATCCACATCAAGTGCCAGACCAACCACCTCGGCCGGACCGCCCAGCGGACGAGGGGGACTGACCCCTGATTTGATCCCCACCGAACTATGGACTATGGACTGTGCAGAACTATGTCACAGTAATTCACATACGGTGTTTTACACACTCATAACGCGGCAAGCGGAGGCGCATGGCCCTCGCAATCCCGGGGAGAAGGAGGAACTCCCCCCCACAACAACTTCCTCACTTTATCTTGATTGGGAACAGGTTAAGTTGACACCCTACCTTTTTTGAGTGTCAGCAATGTTGGGGCAACAGGTACTTCATGTTGGGGTGGAGTATGGGGAGGGGGAGGGAAGGGATAGAAGAGTTCTTTGTTACCCCAGGAGCAATGTACCATTGCAGGTTCCCGAGTGGCTATGGTTCTGGGTAAATCGAGGCCGCAGCGCTTCCAGACAGCAATCTACTCCCTAATTAAAGCACGTGTCACAACACACCAGCACACACAGGGATTCTACCCCCGCAGGACACCCGCCCATCCCTCTAACAACCTTGCCAAATGGCACCTGTACAATCCCAGTCGGTACTGACTGAACGTCCCAAGTCCCTCAAAGTGCTCACCTGGAACGTAAACGGGATGAGCACCGTGATTAAAAGACACCTGGTCAAGCAATTGCGTAGTAGACATTCTCCCGACGTGGCCCTGCTGACAGAAACTCATTTGGCGGGATCACACTGTACCTTCTTCCAACGCACCATTTACAGGTCCGCCTTTCATGCGGGATACACGATGGGATCCAGGGGTACTCTCATTCTTATACATAAACGTATTCCTTTTGACATGCAGTGCCTAGAACAAGATCCCCGGGTCCGTATTGTGCTAATCCTTGGAATGCTGTGGGGTGAGAAAGTTGCTTTTGTTTCAGTATGCTCCCCACCCGGATTGGGGCAGGAACTATTAGATGAACTAACTACCCTCATAGGAAAACACTAACCTGATAAGTGAAAGTGGTTTCTGGGGGGAAACTTTAACAACGTCATGAGCAATGCCATGACCGCACCCATCTGAGACAACGTAACCCGAATACCCCAACGAGATTGTTTAACTTTGCATCCGCCTTGGGCCTCTGTGACGTATGGCGGGAACTACATCCGGAGACCAGAGGCTACTCATTCCATCCCTCTCTAGGCTTGACTACCTCTTCCTGCCGCATACAGACCTTTTCAGGGTGACTTCTGCAGACATCCTCCCCTGGGGCGTCTTGGACCACTCACCCCTGCTGGTTGAACTGCGACTACAGGGTGCATCCCCCACTAGAACGTGGAGACTGAATGGTTACTACCTGGGTTTTCCCGAACTCGTGGATCACCTTGCTGAAGTCTCCACTGAGTACTTCGAGCTCAACGACACCGGGGAAATCGATCCGCTGGTGATATGGGAGACCTATAAAGCCATGCTGCGTGGTGCAATAATCTCCTGGGTTGCGAACAAACGGAAAGGGAGGCTCTTGAGAGTGGTTGAGGCGGAGAAGGAACTGACCCAAAGGGGGAATGAACACACCCTTGACCCAACCCCTCAGACCCAAATGTCCCTTAAACGGGCCCAACAAGCCCACTAGGACTCTAAAGCAAGAATTTATGAGCTTGGGGACAAAGCTGGCAAGATGTTGGCCTGGTTGGAGAAAAGGGTTGGAGAAAAAGGATGAGGGACAACGCTGTGTCCGGGAGATCATCACCCCACAGGGTGAAAGGTGCCAGTCGGACGCCGAGATAGCAGAGGCTTTTGCCCAATTCTATGTGGCATTATACCAGGGCCCAACCTCGGCAATGAATCCAACCCTCCTAAATGACATAACACTCCCAACCCTGTCTGCGCCACAGAGGGCGGCTCTGGACTGTTACCTCTCAGATGCCGAGGTGGCTGAAGCTCTAGCACAATTGCAGACAGGGCAAACTCCGGGCCCCAACGGGTTCCCAGTCGAAACCTGGCAGAAACTGGGCGGGACGAACATAACGGCCGACCCTCCATAAAATGCTACTAAGCGCCCACGAACAGGGCACCCACCTGCCGGACCTGTGTAAAGCAACTATCGAAGTCATCCGTAAGCCGGACAAACCCCAGGAGGATTGTGCCTCTTACAGGCCAATCTCATTAATTAACGGAGAAGCTAAGGTCCTAGCCAAATTTCTAGCCAATAGGTTACAACCGATTGCTGATACTTTAATACAACCGGACCAATGTGGCTTCATGCCACACAAATCAACCCGAATGAACTTGCGCCGGCTCCACCTGGCACTGGAACGGGCTCCCATCATTGACAGTCCACTTGCCCTTCTGGCAATTGACTTTGAAAAAGCCTTTGATTCGGTCCGATGGGATAGCCTCTGGGAGATCATGGACGCATGGGGTTTGGCGAGGGATTCTTAAAATGGGTGAAACTACTATAGACTAATGTCCAGGCAGAGGTCAAGGTGAACGGGTGGACCTCTAGCTCCTTTTACTTGGGCAGGGGCACGCGTCAGGGATGCCCCCTCTCCCCTCTTCTCTTCGACCTCGCAATTGAGCCACTCGCCATATGGCTCCGCCAGAACGCATCCCTGTACGCAGATGACCTCTTGGTATATCTGGGTGAACCAGCCCGTTCATGCCCCATGGTAACCCAGATACTTGTCCGCTACGGGGAATTTAGTGGTTTGAGGATCAACTGGAAGAAATCAGTTTTCTTCCCGGTGAAGGGTGGAGATCAGGTCAACCCACGGGAGTGTCCGTACCGTACAGAGCAGCATGGCTTCCGGTACCTTGGGATCTGGATAAGAACAGACCTCACCAGCTATGCAGTGCACACACTCCAAGCAATCATTGAAGGGTTCACTAATGACGTCCATCATTGGAAGCTTCTCCCCCTGACCATCATGGGTAGAGCTGCACTTTTTAAAATGATGGCCCTTCCAAGATTTCTCTATGTCTTACAGAACGCCCCACTACAGATTCCAAGCATCGAATTTGGCCGGGTAGAGACCATTCTTAGAGAGCTTCTGTGGGGAGGAGGCCAACCGCGCATAGCACTGACCACGTTTCAAAGATCAATCTGGGAGGGTGAGATAGGGGTGCCCCGACTCCAGACCTATTACTGGGCTTCACAACTCGCGGTGGTCAACGACCTGCTCCACAGGGATCAGGAACTACCCCACATCAGGGACGACATGGGGGCCATGCAAGACATGGACCCAATACACCTATTATACCAACCCCCCCAGAGACACCCTCCGCTAACAACCAGGACACATATCACTGCCATCTGGAGACACGCACACGTGTTTGTGGGATGGGTAAACAAAATAACGACGGCACAACTTCTATGGAAAAACGGCAATCTGAGGGAGATTGAGAAACTTGATCCATGGCCGCGCTGGGTGAGGGGACCTAGCCCCATTCGCAGACTTGCAAGTCAAGTTCCATCTCCCAGACACCAAACGGTACCACTACATGTAAATGACCCATGCCCTGAGAACCCACATACATGCAGAGGAAACTATCCCGGACTTTACACCAATAGAACGCAATATACTACCTGAGTACATCCCTACCAAATGCACTTCTATCCTTTATAATGCGATTACATTCTTTGCTACTCCTGAATTGACCATCTTAAAAGCCAGATGGGAAAGAGATGTAGGAGAAATTGACCCTGAGGACTGGATCCAGGTACTAATGCACCCACGCGAAGTGGCCATCTCCTCTAGGCTTAGGCTGGTACAGCTCAAAATCTTACACAGAGTATATTATCCTAGGACTGAATTGCAAGGCTGGAAGCGGGCCACAAACCCGAACTGCCTCTGGTGTGGGGAGGAACCTTCTTTCATATACTCTGGACATGCCCCCACATTCGCAACTTCTGGGACGCATGCTGCCGGGAACTGGCCAGGGTACTCAATGGCACGATAGAATTGGACCCTAAGGTCCTAATCATGGGTGCACCGGGAGAGAGCGACCTCAATAAATGGGAGAAGTTATTACTGCACACAGCAGCAGCCCTAATCAAGCGCAACATCGCACAAAAGTGGGGAGTGTCAGAATCCCTCACGATGGAACAGTGGGCAATGGACATGGACACATGCACTATGATCGAATGCGGGATCTACAATGCTAGAGGTTGCCCTACCAAGGCATCTAAAATATGGGGGTATGGGAAGAGGGAGGGCCTTGAGGTGCACGAACTTCGGTGAGGTAAACCTGAATGTTCACGCAGTGGGACACGGGAGGTGGCTTAGATGTTTGGTGATGCAGATACCACTGCTACTTTAAGCTTGGATGCGCTGGTCCTCGATTGATGTTGTTTTTCTTTTATGACTGTTTTGTCTATGTTATAAACAATAAAAAATGTTTTATTAAAAAAAAGAAAGGCTGGTGTCTTTTTCACGAGTGCCATCATCTGTGGCACGTCCTTGTGCTCAAGTCTCATCCAATATGTAATTCTTATAGAGAACACCACTTCACTATCTGAATGGTTGTCGCAAAGTATACAAATGTCTAATTCTAGACACCAAAAAGAACTTCTTTAATGCTCAAATCCAGCAATCCTCCAACAGTACAGGAAAGATATATGAAATTCTAAAGCTACTCGAAAGACCTAAGGTAACTCAGGCTTCATTCTCACCCACAAGCCTAGACTTCTACACAGTCCATTAGGCCTTCAATGCCAAAAGTCACCAATACTAGAAACAAAGTAACAAAGGTCCAGAGCTGCACCCCCTAACACAAGGAGCAGATAAGCACAAAATCCAAAGCACTCAAGTACTCAGCCTTTACATTCTCGCAAATCTTTGTCCAAGATATGCTTAGACTGCTATCCTCCATGCACCCAACCTCCTGTGCTTACAATCTTCTGCCCCCAAAATTGAACCTGGAACACAAAGATGTATTTGCCCCATTCCTGACCCAATTTGTTAACACATCCTTCAGGGATAGCCAAGTACCCAATGCTATTAAAAAAGTTACAGACATTGACCCAAGAGTACCAAGTAACCTGAGACCTATTACCAACTGCCAATTCCTTCTCAAAATAAAGAACAAATTTGCCACCACCCAGCTTCAAACATGTTGAGTACAATAACATCCTCCATAGCCAACAATCCGGTTTCCGACCATCTTTTAGTACCAAGACAGCTCTTGTGGACCTCCAGTCCCAAATGCTAAAAATCATGGACAAGGGGAAAGCCGGGATGTTGATTTTTATTAGATCTCTCTGCGGACTTTGATCTGATAGACCATGAATGCATCCTAACCTTTCTGAAAGATCATGGCAAATGTTCCAAGGAAGCAGTGGACTGGGTCCACTATTTCTTCTTAAATCGTGAGTCAAGAATTCAGTGGGGACCTACATTTTCTTCCTCTTTCCCCAACAACTGTGGGGTGCCTCAGGTTGCTTCCATTTTGCCTGTACTTTTCAATTTCTACATTAGGTCGCTATGTACACTTGGATGAATTTTGTGGCGATCAGGCTAAAGACTCAAACACCTTGTCCAACATCTACTGCCAAATCGAAAGCTGGATGTCAGAGAATTGGCGGTGTCTGAACAGCAGTAAGATAGAGCTTCTGATCTTTTGCTCCCAACAGGCCACAGACAAACTTAGCCCAGAATATAGAATATGTGCTCAGAGAGACAAAGCTTCACCTCACTGATGAGGCCCAACAAGGCTGAAACACGTGTATGGGGTTGCTTTTGGTACTCTTGTTCAGAGAGGAATTGCCATAGCATTTCGGTGCTGGACTGCCCATGTGGGCGGGACAAAGACTGATATGCAAATGGATATTTCCCATCTGTGAAAGGTACAGTGAGCAAAAAGCGTGTGCTGCAAACTCTCATCTCAGGACAGGTTATCATGCCATGTTCTTTCTGGAGAGGAGCACCTGCTACCTTCTTTGAAATGTTTGCAAGGATCTTGGGGTTGGTCACCCTGAGTTACCTGGGGGCAACCAGACGTGGACTCCCTGCTCACTGTGCTCAGAGAGACAAAGCTTCACCTCACTGATGAGGCCCAACAAGGCTGAAACATGTGTATGGAGTTGCTTTTGGTACTCTTGGTCAGAGAGGAATTGCCATAGCATTTCGGTGCTGGACTGCCCATGTGGGCGGGACAAAGACTGATATGCAAATGGATATTTCCCATCTGTGAAAGGTACAGTGAGCAAAAAGCGTGTGCTGCAAACTCTCATCTCAGAACAGGTTGTCATGCCATGTTCTTTCTGGAGAGGAGCGCCTGCTACCTTCTTTGAAATAGAATATAGTAGTATCCAAATTAAAATCCAACAAAAGGTAAAAACCTTGCAGATCCAACTAGAGGCATCCCTAAAGGCAGACGCTCATGTAAAATACATAATGCAAATCTGTAGCTACCATCTACCGCTACTTAAGACTATTCGCCCCTATATTACAGAGAAGAACTGCTCCGTTATCGCTCGAACCACCAGCTTGACCGGACTGGACTATTGTAACTCGTTATTATGCTGAGCCTCAAAGTCCAACCTTAAGATATGCCAAATAATTCAAAATGATGCCAACTGTTACTCACCGGTCAGGGGAGCAGGAAAGCCAGCGAGCCAGGGCGTCTGTGTATCGGATCAATCAGTGTTGATTGAAGAGCTCGGTATGGAGCCTCCAACCGAGCCTCCTCTCTATGAGGGATGTTAGACCTTTTCAATGATATGACACCCTGTTGTATGCATGTAACAATCAAGGTGACCGATCAGAGAACGGGGAGAACGCACCGCCACGGACCCAGCTGAAAGAATAAAAACAGCAGGTAAGTAACACAGACACCACGAGGGACCACCCTTTTAACCCCCATTAGATTAATACCTGAATTGAACTTTGCTGGAATTCCCACAGACTAATCTGGAGACCACCCTATAACCACAAACCAAGAATTAGGAGTTGACTATGATAGGAGAAAAGAACACATACTAAATGTTTCCTTTACCCTTACCAGTGATGTAAAGAGAGATGTCCAAAGTCAAAGTATCAGAAAACAACAATAGTGTAAAACTAAAAAAAGGAAGGTTAGTATAGGGTTCTGTACCCGGACGACACGAGGAGCGCACTAGATACGGGATGGTGCACCTACCGCAGAGCGTCCTGTGTGCACTTGATGCCAATAATCAATCCAAGGAAGCAGGGGGCAATTTTGGAGTCATCAAATGGGTAACACATAGAGTACAGAGTCATGCAGTCTGTGGTACTTAAATCAACAGCTAACCAGAGGAAGGCTGGGAACTGTTGGTTTGCAGCGCGAGTGAATCTGTAGTTAGAAAGCAGCAGCAGGCGGAATGCTGTATATTAGGCACGATAATTTACCTGTTCCCAGACGAAATGCAGGTAGGATTTGTTCCGTGAAAAGGAGAGTCTTCTAGCAGGCCAACGGGTTCGGTACACAGGCGGGCAGCAATGAGTCAAAACAGTAGACAGTCAATCCGGAAGCAGGCAATGAGGTCGGGTTGAGGGGCAGACGGTAGCAAAATGAATTGAGGTCCAAATCAGTCTCTTTGCCAAACGAAGGTCCTGGTACACGGGGTTAACACAGTGTTAGGGAATAACCAGAAGGAAGTCCGTAAGGAGGAAAAACAGGGTTTGATACACGGGAAAGCAGTTCCGAGAGAAAAACGAAGACTTCACAAAATGTCGAGGTAACGGTAATCAGAAGCTGCGAGCCGCCGACTACTGCAGCTCATATTCCAAAAAGGGGCGTGCCTGAATGAAAGTGAGGCACAATGCTTGGACACTGAACTACATTGAGGGGGCAGGTTTTCTGGGTAATATAGTTCAATTTGCCTCCCCTAGATGCTACTGCAGCGATCTTCCAGGGCAGCTGCCAGCGCAAATAGAAAGGAGCCACAAAACGCTGCACGTTCTTCGGGAGAGCAATAACCCTCCTAAGAGATCTATTCTCCGTGCCCTTATTGTATGAAAGAGCCCGAGGGGCATGTGGTGGAGAACTGGGCAGGCCCTTAGGTGTAACACCAACCATATCGTCAAAAACATACCCAGAAGAAGCCACATATCAGATCACAGAAGAAAACTCCATTGGTTACCCATCCAGGAACGTGTTTGTGTTAAAGTAGGCATCATAGTTCATTGTTGCCTTTTTGACTCAAATCCGGAATATCTCAAACCATTGGTACTCCTGTACCAGCCTTCTAGAACCCTTCGCTCTTCCACCCAAGGTCAAATTCATGACCCAAAAGCCAAACACACAAAAGGATGAGGCAGATCTTTTCCTGTCAAAGCGGCCTCATTTTGGAACACACTGCAACCTGCACTTAGACTGGAAACTGATATAAAAACATTGAGGAAATCACTGAAAACTCTTCTTTTCAAGTGAATTTTGCACCTACTCAGTTAATTTTCCTAGGCCTCCACTTCCTGTCTCTGTCTGTCATTCTATCTGTGTCACTGTTAGTGCCCTGATGCCCACAGCCTTCCGGAGCATTACAAATAGATATAGAAAATAAAACTGAAGCCAGAAACCTTGGAGTCATCTTTGACTCCTCTCCTTCCTTCCTCCCCTATACACAGAACATTGCCAAGAAGTCCAATTATCAGTTTTTCCTTGTCAAAGGAATTCTTCATGTTCTCACTTTCTTTCAGAGGCTCAATGTAACTCAAGCCCTGGTTTTCTCTAGACTTGACTAGTGTAACAGCCTCCTCCTGAATCTTCCTTCTACGACTCTGTGACCCCTTCAGCTTATCCAGAATAGGGCAGCAAGACTTATCCTTGTATTTAAGCCCAGGGACTGCATCTCTCATGCACTAAAAAGTCTTAATTGGCTCCTGGTTATTGAACAGATTAAATTGAAATCCCTCTGCATCATCCACAAGGCGGTCTGGGCCCAGGAACCACACTATCTACAACTTTATCTCACTAAATACTCTTCCTCTAGACCACTTTGCCCCTCTGTCACCACTCTTTGTGTTTAAAGCATTTTGCCAAACAGAGGGCAGGGGGTTGTTCACTTTCCTCTGCAGGCTCCTTCCTTTGGAACAGCCTCTCCCTCCCCCGTGCTTGAGCAGGATCTTCTCAAATTCTGGAAGCTCCTTAAGACTTTCCTCTTTTCCTCCTCCTTCCCTCCTTCTTTCCTCTGCTATTCCTACAGTTGCTGAATCATTGTCCTGGCCCTTATACATCTTTGGGGCCTTGACCTCCCACAACATTTCATCCCAGCTCCTGTCCATCCACAGCACTTTGCATCTGCACACCCTCTGCTCTAGAGACTCACACTTAAACCTCATGCTGCCCAAGCTGTGTAGCACTCAACACTCCTAGCACTTTGTCCATGGCTCACCTACGAGCTCAAACTCCCCAGCACGTACCCCTCTTCCCTCTTGCTTTGTGCACTTGCACATTCTGAATACACAAAAGACATAGTAAGTTTGTTCCTCTACCTCTTCCACCTCTGCTCTTAAATATTGTGTTGTAATGTATTTCCCAACCTCCTTCCCTCCCTGCCCTGTGGGCACTTTGAAACAGTATATTCTTATGATATAATTGCCTAACAAGCAAACAATAAATAAATAAATATGTGACCCATCTTCCCATATGTCCAACATGGAGCGGTTACATGGACCTGCAGTGTCCCCCACTAAATCCTCCTCCTCCATGAGGCGCTTGAAATCCACCCCCTCTCCCTCTGAGCACCCCCACTCGTCGGCCAATGATTGCACTCTCCCCTTCCTGCAAAACTCCCTCCTGCCATTCTCTGATTGTGCGTTGGATCCTGAATAACCACCCCCTGTCTGCTCCACCCCTTCTACCGCATGTTTTGACCATTTCTTAGGAACTAATTTTGCTTCATTCTGCTTACTTACCTGATTTTTTTGCATTCTCTTGCATTAACTGAAAATAGTGTAATATCGTCAACTGAATCTGTGGTCGCGGTCTTGCTTCCATCCCCACTAATTTATTCAATTGTTTTTGTACATACTTGGGTAATCCCTGACATAATATGTGATAAAACAAACCCAGTGTCTTATCCCATATCTCGAGACACCAACACTCTTGGATCTATTTAACATCCACTTTGGGGTCTCCGTCATTATGCATTCAGCATGCCATAATCATGCTTATGTCTGACGTGTCAGGATACTGTACTCTGAGTGTTTGCATACTGCTACCCTGCAATGGTTAAATGGTGCTCAGTCATGTGATGTGTTCTGTATGGTCACCCCAGAATATCCCACTCATTTCCAAATGAAATGGTGCTCAGTCATGTGTTGTGTTCTGTATGGTCACCCTAGGATATCCCCTCATTTCCAAATGTTATCCACTCTCACCCCAAGAATGGCGGAAAGCAAGTTTTAAATGTCATCGACTACTAGAGTCATCCCTGCTGTCAGTTTCTCTATCTCATAAATCAATTTCCCCACCCCTGTGGTTAACAATGGCAATTTACACCTCAAATTATCCTTGTCCATTCGGAACCATGGTATATATTGTAGTCTTCTTCACCCTTCTCTAACAGCGGGCACTAGGATATTTGTGTATAACTCTTGGGAGCGTCCGGGCCTTTTGTCACTGTAAATGCTCCAGTCATGCTTGCCTTCTTCTGCCCTGGTAATGCTCTCAGCTTCTGGGCATATGAGGTTACTTCAATTAAAATAAAAAGGACAGCCCTTTGGGTGCTTAGTGTGTGTCTTAAGCTCTGGCCTTTCTCCTTCTGCCTCTTTCCCCTTCCAACCATTCTGACTCCTGACTCCTGTTCTAGGGGTGCCCCCTCCGAGGGGCCAAGTATGTTTCTTCTCTTTTCCTCATCTTCAGCTGCCTCTTTTTCTTCATATGACCCCATTGTCCCACAACTCTCATCACTTCCCTCATTCCCGTCACTTTCAAAATTCAGACCTTTTAACATATTTCTCCCCTTGGCCCCGTCATAGCCCTGTCTAACGACCCAGGTTTTCCCTTTGTGGAGACCCTGCTGTGATCCTCGCTACCTTAAAGGTAGCCCCACCATCCCTTCTGCTTCAATATAATGTCCGAATCCTCCTTGATATCCCTTCTCCCTCATCCTCATCGGGAAGCATATTATTTCTTTACTTAACTCATCTTTCCCAGCTTCTCTCTCTCTCTCTCCCGCTTCTGCCATTTATATTCTCCCTCTCTCTTGCACATATGCTCTCGAACAGGCCTTTCAACTGCCTGTCTCTTCCTTTCATCATTCAGTTGCGCCTATCTCTGCCTTTCCTCCTCTGCCGCTCTTGCTTCCCTATCTGATGCCTCCTTCTGCTTCTCTCTTTCTTCTTTCCTTTACCTCATTGCTTCCCTTTCCTTCTCCTTCTCTGCTTCTTCTAATTCCTTCCTTCTTCTGGCCTGTCACCTTCTTTCTTTAATCTCCTTTTCCTCTACTTCTTCTATTGCTTCTACCGATTCTCTTTCCTCCTGCTCTGACTTTATTTTCTGTTACTCTTCTTCTTGCTATCTATTCCGTTTTTCTTTAACTTCCCTTTTGTTGTCTTTTGGGTCAGTCTTATGCTGTCCATCTAGTTTAGGCAATATCTGCCCTCCCATCCATTCGCTCTTGTCCCCTGTTACCCCTTCCTTGGTACTCCCTGCTAGTTTCGCCTATAATTGGCAGCACTCCTCATACCCATTGCACATGAGTAGTGACTTTGAATTGTTTAACTTGGTTCAGTTTATTGCGTCTTCGCTGCTATATGCGGGTGGTGCGCACAAATGGTTAGTCTACGGCCTTCAATTCTTTCAATGGGTAAAATCACGCGATTGGCAATCCGGTCCTCATGGAGTGCAATGCAGTCCTTCAGGATTGCAGTGGGAAAAGAGGTGGTATAATCACAGAGGGGGTTGGCAAACCGTCCCCTGCTACCATATGTCGAAATTGGGGAGGAGGCCCCCTCTAAGGTATGCAGTGGACAGGCAGGGAGCATCCCGCACCCATAAAACAGAAGAGTCCAGTAATGTGGCAAAAGTACTGTTTTAATATCAATATCCAAATAAAACAGGGACTCTGTGGACATTGGGTGATCTCCAATCTCGTCCTGCTACCGGCTTGCCAGAGAGTTTTACCTCAATATGAAATCACAAACAAATGATACATTGTGCAAAATTGGGTGGGATGGGATTGGATGAGTAGTAAGGTACGGTATACATTCTATAAGGGGTTAGTACCCTAATTGGTCCGGTGATATCAGTTAACTCTGCTTAGCACCTCCTAAAAACAAATACATGGGTAACAGGCCATCAGCGTGGTGGCTGCAACACTGTTAAGGTGAGCGTGAAAGGTGGAGAGTTGGTGGTCAGGGATGGCTTTCTCAGCCTTGGCATCTTGGACTGTTACCAGCACATGAACAACGATTGAAGGTGATGAGAATGGCCCCAAGGTGCTGCGTGTCCCACAAAAATTACCATTCCCTGACTCCCCAGGCCTCGAGTCAGGACTTTTAGCTTTCAACTTTACACTGTATTGTATCTTTCGTCCTAAAGAGATGGATGTGAACAAAGCTCTCCGTCTGCATATATCCTGTTCTAATGAATAGGCATTCTCTGCCATCTGCAAGTCACATGTGTGGGGACCATGCTCCATATTATTTTGCTCAGCAATTTATGAGGATTTTATCCCTGTTCACTCAGGGTGGCATTACCTCCTTGGCCTCTAGAGACTTGTTTAAGCTACTTTCTCCACAGCTTTGGATGGGAATTGGTGGGAACCTGGCCTTCCTGCAGCACTTTTTTCTTTGCTTCTTCGGAAAGAGTTATGTCTGTTGTCGGGGATCTGCTTATTGTTTGCACTTTTCCAGTGCTGGTTCAAACCTTCCTTTCCCTGATAACCTTCGCAAGCTGTGCACTTGCTATGTGCTCTGTTCAGGCTTTAGCTCTTTCGCTGGCTCAGCAAGTCAGGGTCACTCTGCTGTCTTATGGCTTCTTGATGTCTCTCATTCTCCTAATGTGATTCCGTCCTCCATCTTGGTTCACATGGCCACTCAGTTTAGTTGTGCTCTGGATTAAGCAAGCATTTATATGTATTCTCGTGCAACTTGTGTTTCAGAATAGAAAAGAGAGTATATGTTCTCTACCCTAATGGATGCAAACATATTCTTCGTGTCTAAGTGCAATTTGACCTAGGGTTCGTGTATCTTTGCGTTTGGATGAATATGTGCTTTGCGTTTAATGCACCTACGTGTATTGGCTTCCACCATCACATCATTTGTCTCTTTCATGATTATAGCTCATCCAAGGGTTCCCTCGCCTGCAGATGTATTGCTTCGGTGATGTCACCCGGTTAGGGTCTGTAAGTTTGTCTCAGGGAGTAACATCTCTTGCATCAGCGATACAATGGCGGTGAGGGGGTAGACCCTATGAGTGAGGTACACCGTTCATGTGTATACCGTCGAAACGGGCGAGGGCCGAAGCAATGATGGGCACACTCATTTGCCTCTCTTCAGAACATTCAATACCCTTCATGAATTGGGGGCAACTTTGTTTCACACATGTGATAAGAGGTACTAACGCATCTGATCAGTTGCGGCAAAAAAAGTTTTAAGAATGACCTCTTGTTTTTTTTATTTTTTTAAGAAACAGAATATACAACTATGTCAAGCAAGGATGTGTTGCTGCATATATTGGATTTAGGGGTTTGTCCGTTATGGTTCCATGCATAAGGTATGGCTCTGCTTTATCATTTAAAGTGGGTTTCTGCATGCAGTTATACTGGATCTCAAAAAAACATTCAAGGCACTGCTACAGGAACATCTGTCAGATCAGCACAGCAGATGTGCAACAGAAAAGGGAAGTTTACCTTCTTTGTACTTATTTCTATATTGTTCTGCAACTTCAAATGTCACGATACAAAGTGATAAAACTAACAAGAATTAGAAATAATTCCCAGTGCACTATGGCCCTCCATGCCAGCAGTTTATTTGAAAATGATGTATTCCAGAATGAATAAAAGAACATGTATTTGAACAATAATCGGTCATGCCGTTATAGACACACGTGTTGTGACCATTCAGACGTAATGAGTAATAACTTTAGAACAAGGACAGGGCCAACTGATCCAAAGTTTTTAAGTGATGTGGTCTATAAATGCTGTTCAAATCATCAAGAAGGCACTGAATAATCAGAAAACACTTTTTGGGAAAAATGGAGTTCATGGATCTGTGTGTATGTGACAGCCTTCCATTGCTCCCCTCTCCCAGACCTTGTGAAACCAATGAAGAAAAACAGGGGGCACCGTCCAGATCATTTTGGCTGTGATAACTAGTTTTGCTGTGGCAAAAAGTAAACCAATAATGTTCCAGTCCACAGAGGAAATATCCCATAGTTGCTCAGGACTTATTCCTTGATATATTTTGCATTTTCAGCTCTAGTTCCCCCACAGGCACACACCCTCAGTTATAGATGGTTCAGTACAGTTTTCAGGGATAAGGGTCATAGTTTAATATATTGGCAAACATTAACTTAGTCGCACACACTCCTGTCATGTCAGAGGTTCTGACGGTCAGCTACAACTCAGAATTAATACAACAAATAATTTAGAACCTGACTGTATTCAATCCTGCGTGAGGTCAACACAATTTCAACTATACATCTCTCAGTGACAATCTCATGCGGTTAAAAGAAGAGTCCTTTAGAAATGAACTCTATGTCCACTTTTTGAAATAATACCTTAAAGCGAACATCACTCCAGCAGATCTAGTATTTAGAGACATTACATTCCTGTTTATAGATGATTCAGAGTATAAAACCGCATTTAGCCACATCACCAATAAATCGAGCATGGGCCTAAGGGTCCTAAAAATCACTACAGCTCAAAGAACGAATAAAAAAATACATTACAAATCGGATATGGCGGAATTTGAATTGCAGGATGCGAAGGATAAGTTATCAGATATAAATAATCAAATTGAAGACTGTATGACCTATACAAAAGTATCCAACAAATTGGCAAATGGCATATGCAAATGAATTTATTCATAATTAGCAGATCACGTTTTAACCACCATACAATCAGACACCAACAACATCTTTAGAGTCAACAATTTCATTGCAAGTCGACCATTTTGTCAATGTAAATGGGTACTTTTTTCATAGTCCTGAGGGAGATACTCTTCCTATGACAAGAAAGTGCAGGACTAAACCGAGATCCAGGCTATCAAAGTCATACCTTTTCTAACTAGGGGCAGAGCACGTGGAGACAAAAAGAAACATTTTTCCAGTGACATCCAATCCCGGGTCTCCAGGAATCTTCCACACGAGAGGACGGGCATAACCAGACATTCATCTTGAAGAAACATTGCCCATTTTCCATTTAACAAGCAAAGCGCTCACAACTGCAAACCTCGGCCTTCTGAATCATGAGTTATCTTTTGTGCCTACAAATGTCACAGATTGATTCCAAACTGAGATTTAGATATGTCAGTTCTTTCACATGATTAGACTTAGAGTATTTTCCAACATAATATTTCCTTAGCCGAACTGGAATATGCTACTATAAGCCCAAAATCCTCATTCACTTCAGCCGATGAAATTATGCCAGCAGATATTTTATTTTTTAAGAAAAACATCTTGCTAGAACTTGAAAATCTCAAAACACAACTCAGATTTGTGTTCAATAATTTGACAGAAGCAGAAAAGGTAGCATTATTTCTAACTCTGAGTGAATTTAGCATGTCTGTGGCACCTCCGACATTTGTATGAAGTCATACGGGAGTAAGTAGATTCATGAGCTTCTTTATCATTGCCCTTTTTAGACTAAATAATAATCAGAAGAGTCCCTTTCTATACTAATATCTCCATTATATGTTCTTCGATTCTTCTATTTAAAGAATTAAAGAATTGTGAAATCACGGTAGAAAGACAAATATCCTTTACATTATATTGCTCCTCAGGAAGGCTTTTCTAATTTGCATTCTACGCTAACGTCAGACACTGATTATGATTTCAGACCAATATTCATGAACTAAATGAATTATTAACTAAAGTTCTAAAAGCAGTTTCGAAAAAATCGCTTTGAGTTATTTTTGAGGAATTCATCAGTTACATTTCTGTATATACTTATTTTAGTATTACTTATTCACTGAATTTGTACTTGAGAGTCCATTTGACCAGTTCCAATGATTGTTTGTCCAAGTCTATGTAGTCTGGTTATTTTTCACAGTGTTTGATTATTTGTTTTGCCAAATTATTAAGCATCTGTACATATATGTGTTTATGTTATGTTATGTTATGTTGATTTATACCATGCAATGCTACCACTCAGGGGCAGCCTCCAGGCACTTGCGTGTCTCTGCAAGAGTGTGGTTTGGGGAGGTTAGTGAGTATAGGGTGAGAGTATAAGTTCAGAACCAGGAGGAACTTTCATCTGTGAGTGTTGTTTTTCATGTGGGAGGCCTTGTGTATTGTAACCATGTGGGTAAGATTCAGTGCCTTGGTGTGCAGTAGTGTTTTGTGTTGATGTTAGTGTGTTGAGTGGGTTTGGTTGTGCGCACTGGTTAAATAGTGTCTATACGGGATCCAGAATCACGGGTGGCCGTAGCTGTAAGATTGTTCGGTGTCTTGGTGTGTAATTGCGTTGTTGATGGTTTTATGGATTATGTGGGTGGTTCACTCTAGGTGTGCTTCAGCATCGACAGATGCTGGCAGTGAACATAGAATTTATTCTTGGTTTGTTTATGTCTAGTGTGGCTAGCCCAAGGTCGGGTATAGCATCAATTATGTTGGAGGAGTAGGAAGGTGAGAATGGGTTGGTAAGTCGGTCGGTTTGTTGGAGACTCTGGCTCAGCTGTTGGGTTACCGCTTGATGGTATCTTGCTCGGTTCTTAGTTTACCATTTTTGAATATTACTCAGGAATACAAGTTTTTGTGTGATCAGAGATATTAGCCAGCCCCAATTTGCACAATAACTCTTTAAAGTCCTGGCAGAACATCGGGAGCCTGTGGATTGCAGGAAAGTCCTGATTGCATCACAACATTTCTGTGAAGAGATAAGTAAATTCTTTGTGGGTAAAATTAGTAAAATACAAGAAGATTTTAATAGGGTTGATCCAGATTTCCTGCCCTCTTATCAGTTGGGTTTTCAAATAAATACCTCTCCTGTGGGCTTTTAGTTGTTTGATCACATTAACTCACTGCGCCTTTTGGAAAGTATGGAAAAATGTCATCCATCAGGGTCTGTTCATGCTCCCTGTGCAGCAAGAATTTTAAAGGACACTCGGAGGGTGATTGTGCAAGAGTTGTGTTGAATAATAAATAGCTCATTTGACTCTGGCTTAGTCCTGACTCTTCTTAAGAGGGGGGCAATGATTCCTCTGTTGAAAAAACCCTCTTTGGATCCTTGACATTACACAAATTATCGGCCCATTTCCCTGCTCATTTATGTAAGTAAAATAATGAAAACAGTAGCTGTGGAGCAACTGCAGGCCCATGGAGAAACACAGAAGTTGCTGGGTGCATCCTAGGTGGGCTTTAGACCTGGTTGCAGCACGGAAACCATGCTGGTTGCTGCAATGGACGATCTGAGATGGGCGGCTGACCGGGGAGTCTCAGAGATCTTCATTTTGTTGGACTTCTCAGCAGCCTTTGACACGGTTGACCACACTATTCTCATGTCTCGTCCTAGCAACCATGTGGTGAGAGAGAAACCCTTGCACTGGCTTACCTCCTTTTTATCGAACAGAACGCAGTTGGTGGCTTGTCCTCCCTTTGAATGATTTTTAAATCCAGTGACCTGCGGTGTTCCCCAGGGCTCCTAAGTGGGCCCTTTATTATTTGATCTTTACATGAGACTTGTGGCAGATCTTATCAGATCAGCCAGCGTCAGCTTTTAAATATATTTGCTGATGGCAGGCAAATTATATTTCAAGCAGGAGAGGACGCAGATTCTCAAGGAGACAAGGTGAAGACTTGCTTAGAACAGATCAGTGTGTGGATGCATTTAAAATGGCTTAAGTTTAATATTAAAAAAACAGAAATGCTGATAAACTCTGCTGCTTTGGTTAGCCCAGTGTCCGCTAACCAGCTGGCTCATGTGGCAGCAGCTTCGATAACCCAATTTTGGCCTTTACCACTTGGTATTTGCCGGAATCCGCTCCCGATGGTTAGGAATCTGGGGTTTGGCTGGATTCATCACTGTCCCAAGAGAGCCAAATCTCTCAAGTCTCTAGTTCCTGTTTTTTCATCTGTGGTCCTTAAAAAGAATTCAGGTCTTTTTTGCGTTCCCCCTTAAAATCCAGTCAGTGAATGTTTTTATTTCTGCAGACTTGCCATCTGTAATGCAATCAATCTGGGCCTGCCTAAATTGGTGTTAGGACAAATTCAGAACTTAGCCGCAAGGGTTCTTTTAAATTTAGGTCAGAGAGATCACATCTCCCTGGCTCCATGAGCACTGCAATGGATGCTTCTGGATGAACGCATAAAATGTTAGGCTCTCTGCTTTGTTCCCAGAGCTTTGTACTGTCTGACATCTGACTTTATTGGAGACAGACTACAATGGTATTTCCCTGTGAGAAGGCTTTGTTCTTCCTTGGCTAATTCACGGTCTATTCCTAATGTCAGAATGGTAAAATGGGGAGCTGCTCAGCTTGAGTAATTGAGAACCAAAGGGTGTAATCAATTCGTGTGCATGTGTTATATACATGGGAGAACAAGTAATAATCTCTCTCCTCTCCATGCAGCTCATTCCCTCTGCCTCTCATCCCTAGTTCTTTTAATGGAAGACAAGCTTTCTCAAAAATGCCTGAGTGTATTGTGAGTGGTAATGCGTTCTTTCTAAATTGGCATCCTACACTACATTAAAATCACCAGCCAAAATGATATTATCACGTCCTAACTCACGCAGCTCAGTTAAGACTAGAAATTCATCTGGCAGTGAATTTGGAGCATACAGGTTAGCGAATGTGATGTCTCTTCCACTAGCCCGTCACAAAAGTAAAGCAACCTTTAGGGTCTTCCTTAAGTGTCAGATGTCCTATGGAGATATCACTGTGACAAGCAATGATTGTGTAAATGGCAATTTCTTCCCTACTATCGTCCGTTTAAAAGTGAAATTTAAACTCCAAACATTATGAGAGTAAAGATGTCATGTGAGTTTTGTAAAAAAGTAGCTTACTGATGCAAAGGCCCTTCAGAAATCTGCGGGTATCTCCGATTCTGCCTTGAGCACTGGGCCTGTCCCAGGTGCTATATACGGTCACAACCTTCTCATTTCTCATACATATCCCTCCAAGCTGAAAACATTGTACATTAATATTTTGTAAGAAAATCACCCAAAAGAAAAATTGACCACTGACATTGAAAACTAATTATAAGGCTATTCTTTACAAGACTATATCCTCACAAACGTGCACGGGAAAAAAACGTCCTTCACCACTTGAATAGTTCTCGTATGTTTACTATCTTATGTGAGACTTCACATTTTCTTGGAAATTGGGACATCCTACCTTCTGAACGTGACCTCCATATAATCATAAGCCAACATAACAGGTGCAGAAACTGACCAGGACACATCGCCTATCCAGGATTGAGCACAAGAGCTAATGTAAGTCAGTCTATTGAGTATTTGGGGAATGTAGGTTTTCTATTGCTGTCTCTTTCAGAAGAGATTATCTTCGGTTTCCAGTATTGTGATTTTCTAATTGATTAGGTCAAAGTTGCCTCTGATCTAGCCCCTGCATCTATGCCCAGAACTCAGCAGCCCTCTGCCAGAGAATTGACAGTGTGAGACTAGCCTTTTATGCAAAAATATAGCCGTAAGGGATGTAATCATTTATAGCAAATCTGTCTGTTGTTGTGTACACTTGTAACTGGCTACAGGCTTCGCCGTCTAGCTAAAAATGTAGAGGAAGCCAGGTCTTAACCATGCTGATATTCATTAAGTCATTATAGCACATGAGCCCAAGTAGCCTAGTGTGTTATGTTAGAGATCCCTTTTGGCAAAAATATGACATTTTGACAACAACCTCTCTTGGTCTATCCGAGGAGTCCATGCGAGGCCACCCAACTCGATATGCCCATTAAATACCAATACCTTCCCCTGGCTGGGTGGCTAGAACTTTCAGAAAGAGTGCTTGTAAGTATTTAATTGGATTACTGGACTCTATTCCTTCTTGTAAATTCCTGATGGGAAGGTGTTGTCACATGTGGATCAATATTCAAAATCGTCTAATTTTGCCAAAGATTCCAACTCCTGCACCTTGCCTTGGATGAAGTTTTGTCCCAGTGCTAGATCTTGAATAGCTCTCTCAGAGTATTCATCTCTGTCTACCAGTGTACTCACCACCATTTTCATCCCAGAGATGGCAGAGGTGAAATCAGTTTTGTGGTAATTGAATTGGAATTGGAGCATAAGAAACCACTGCTTCTGAAATTTTTCAAGGCACTGTGTCAATTCTTGTTTAGTCAGAGGAGAATCGCACAAGGCAGATTGATCCATTGCAACAATGGGCGAATGGCCTAAAGCATCATTCATCCAGCAACTGTACAGATCACTCTGACCCATTGATTTATTGAATCTCTTCATTAATGCTCCTGGAGATGATTGTAATGTAGGAGTTGTGAAGGCATCATGAAGTAGGCACCGGCAACTGAACTGAAATGTGGGCTACAAACTTTTATGAAACAGAAAAAAGGTGTGGAAAAAAGCCTAGCTTGCCCTAAGCTAAGGTGGGATTTCCCTACCTAAATGAAAACTATGGATAGTCTATGTCATGAAGTCCAAAGTAAATGTCATCTGTGTCCAGAACCTGTGCTTGCCCTCACATCTATTTGTATACAGTGTATAAGGATTTCAATGTCAAAATGGTAAGTGTTAAAATGACTGGTCAGATCTTCTAGCTCTTGATTTGTAAAAAGGTTCCCTTACGCAAGGTTCGAGATAGTTCACAATGCAAAGGAGATCCCTTCCCCAAGCTTTCAAGTCTTTCAACTTCATCAAAACACGATTATTCGAAATACGTCCCAGCTCTTCTGGTTTGGTTACATTTCACCAATTTCACAAATCACAGTTTCTTAATTTCAGTTAACACAAAGTTCCTTTATATTCAACCACAAGTTTCTTTGCAGATATTTTAAGTGGCTTTTCCATAGGTAGGTGTCCTTGGTCTAGGCGCAGTTATCGGACCAAACAGTCCACATTACAGGTCACGCAACCGACACACCTTATTTGCCTCCTCTTCCTTGGATGCACATTGCCACTGTTTCAACTATACAGTGGTGCTTGGTCTATTCTCATTTCACATCCTCCTGATGCTTTACCATTGCTCGTGTTGGCACTATTCACTTGTTGCAATTTCACTTGTTCTTCTGGCTCTTGCCAATGCTTGTTCTCTCAAGTTACACAGTTCTTTTATAGCATTAGATTTCACAAAACTCCTTTCATTCAGATCGCTATTCAACAGTACTTGCTTTCATTCAGATCGGTATTCAAAAGTAATTTCTTTCATTTAGATCGGCATTCATTAAACCTCTCACAGGTCTGACATGCTCGCCTGCCGTCCCGCTGTCCCCCTGTCTTGGTTGACTCACAGTCGGTGCTTACGGTGATACAGCGTAGTTTCCGGCCGCCACAAGTTTCATCTCTCGTACGGCGCCATACTCTGTCTCCACAGCGGCTCTCTGTGGATTCGCTCCCGCCACTGATGCATCGCTCCCAGCTCGGGCCTCACTCCAAAACTTTGCCTGGTCATGCCAGTTCCTTTTCCGTGGTTTGCCAAAGGCCTCCAGCTTCCTTCAGCCTTGCTTCCCAGTGCATACACTCAGCATCTAACCGGGGTTCTCGAGCACTCCGTCTGCCAAGTCGCCTTAGAGGGGAGGTCTGTGCTCCTCCAGCAATCCGTAGATCTGCTTCGACAGCTGATATCATTTCCCCTGATCTTGCTGCTTTTAAGCCTCCCGTCAAGTTGATTGGTACATGAAGGACAAGACTGCTCCCTTACGGCTTGGGAGTTCTGCATTGCTCTTGCTTGCCTTCTCCTCATCCCAGTACCTAACTGGTGTGTGTATGAGAGTGAGTCAATAAAAGAGGATGTATTTCTGACCTTCCCACTATTTTAACAAGTCACAGTCGTGAGAATGGCTCCCTTCTCCTGAGGTTCGATGACTGGTCTCTCAGCCACTTTTCAATACAGGATCTTTAGATATTCTTTAGTGATCACTTTTATCAATTCATGCCATTACTTCATTAGAGTTCTGGACTCTTGTTTCTGCTCTTGTCTTTTACTATAAGGATTAATCCTTCTCTTCTTCACTAATTTACTTAGCTCACAACCTTCTGGGTTAGTGACCAGTTCATAGTCCTTGTTTCTCCGTTTCTCCTTCGTTGGGTCGATTTCTACCAAGTCCAACTTTTTCTCAGGTTTCTCGGATCTGACCTGTTCTTTTATTTCTCATAGGCCTTCTTTGGATTTATCATATATTGGGGCCTTCCCAAAATATCTTTCTTTCTCTTCTCTTCAGATTGTTGTTACAGTATTCCTCTTTTTATTAAGACGAGGATGAGGACTCTGTGATGAATCCCAGGGTCTTGTCACTGCTCCCATGGGGGGAACCCCTTCCCATGAGGTCAGGGAGGCCAGGCTGCTACCCGATATTCCCCCTGGGGTTGGTACTCATCCGGCGGATCTCATGGGGCGGGAAGTCCTCCATAGGACTATTGAAGATGGCCTTGGGATAATGCGGTATTCGCCCCCTCCTTTACCATCCCAATTGTCCTTGTACCCCACACAGCCCCCTCCTGCCCCCACACCTCTATGTGCTTCAGTAGAGTAGAGGACTTCATTGGTTAAGCCTACTTTGAAACCAACCTACGCAGTATAGTTTTCCGGATGTAGCCTCAATGATAAAAAGCAAGCAAGGACTGCCTCCAGCATGAAGCAAGCCCAGGAGGAGTGAGGAACCAGACGCTGGTACTGTGGCAGGGAACCCAAAGGAAAGAAGCCGAAATACTGCCAAGGAGAGACGACTTTCCCCAGGAGGTCCATGCAAGAGGGACCTGGCCAGTGGTGGGGAAACAAAGAACCCAACCGGCAAAGCCAGAGCGAGAAAGGGAAAGTTTATAGCCCACAGTGGGAAAGAGAGCCAAATGCCGTGGAACTGCTGAAGTGAGAACACTGAACACGGTAAGTGCAGGTGTGCAGCTGGCAGCAGGAGAAAGAGAGACAAACACTGTGGTGCTGCTGAGGAGGGAATGCTGAACACAGCAACTGCAAAGAAGCCATGCTCTGTTACCAGGATAACCTGGATGCCACAGCCACGATTCCTGAAGGTAGGGAAAGGGTTGGGCCTGCTACTGGGGCAAACTGAAACCAGGCACATTAACATACAGAGAAATAACAGTGTGAGATGAACTTTGGCACTAACTCTATGTGGGACAGTACCTGGCAGGAGAGTATACCAGGTCTGTTCAATTGGACAGTGTGTGAAACAGGGGCAGAATTCCAACAGATACAGAATATCAGGTTCTGGGACCCATTTGAAGGGGATGAAGCCTGCAAGGAAAGTTTCAAGGGTTTTAGGACCCACCTAAAGGTAAAGAAGTATATAATCAATGGCCCGGAACCCAAAGTGAATCGGGACAACCCTGTAAGAATATAGAGAGGTTTTGAACCCAGAGAAAAAGAGAAACAAGCAACAGAACCAATCAGTGAGATCCCAAAACAGCCCAGAGTGATCTGTGGTCAAGGCTAGAGAGGCAAATAAGTACAGGAAGCCAGGAGACAGGATCAGGGACCATTTGTCAAAGAAAGAGACACTTTTTGGAACTCTAAAATATACAGTAAAGTCTAGCAGGATAGTGAACCAGACCTGGGACCACAATGGTGACCTGGAGATATTTTGGACATTGTGTTTTTTTTTGTGAAAGGAAACTGAACAGTCAAGTCTGGCAGAATAGTGAACCAGACCTGATACCACTCTGGGAACTGTATTGGATATACAATGAAAGGAACATCTAAGATAGCACTTTGAAATTGAAGATTCCCTCATATCAAGAAGTGAACACTTTGGGGATATATCCAGAACGAGAGGGATCTCCTTCTGGTTCAAGAATTCACCCAGTATTTCCTTTGTTAATTTAGAGTTGCTACAAGGATCAAATTCATATCCCTCTGCATCATCCACAAGGCTGTCTGGGGTCGGGGACAACGCTGTCTACAACTTGCTCTCACTAAATACTCTCCCTCAAGATCTCTACATTCTTTCGGCACCAACTCTGTGTGTCAAGCGCTTCTCTAAACAGCAAGCTGGTAGTCATTCTCTTTCCTCAGCAGGTTCTCTCTTATGGAACAACCTCCCCCTTCCTCTTCGTCTTCAGCTGGATATCCTCAAATTCCAGAAGCCCTCAAGACTTTCCTCTTAACCTCCTCCTTCCTTTCCTCCATCCTCTGCTTAACTCCACAGTTGCTGAGATTAATGACCAGGACCCTTATGTGTCCTTCTGGGCCCCGGCCTCGCACTCCCAATCACCATCAGCCTCCGTCCGCTCCCAGCGCTTGCATTGGCACCCTCAGACCTATGCCAGCACATGCCTGTGCTTACTTATTTATTGGCAGCTGACCACTCACCTAGGCACTTACAGCTGGTCACCCCCTAGAACTTCCCTCTTGTACACCTAGCACTTAACCCCATTGCCTCATCCCTTCTCTCTCTCTCTCTTCACTTGCATGTTCTGAATGCTCATGAGGCCTAGTAGGTCCGTCTCTGTCTCCTATTGTTATATTGATTTTCATTCCCATGTTCCCTCCCTGCTGCCCTGTGGGTGCTCGGAAACACAATTTACTTGATGTATAAGCGCCTTATAAATATGCAATAAATAAATTGAGTGCAAGGGACGGAAATAGGTTAGGACACATGTCGGTGGACACTTCACTTTAGGGACATCCTGTCAGCGAACCTAGTATTTTTGTTGAGGCAGGTCAACTCCTCATAATAATAGGGCAAGACAGGGTTTTTTCTTTTCTTTTACTATTATAAATAAAAGTCTTTGCCAACAAACATGCCACCTCTTTGTCAGACTAGTACTTCTGCTGCCTTACAACGCTAATAATTATTCTCATTCACTCTTATTAGGTTTTTGCTCTCTTGACTGTGACCAGTATGAGCATTCCATTAATGATTCTCATTCACTCTTATTAGGTTTTCTCTCTTCACTGTGCCGAGTATGAACATTCCAAAAAATGTTCTCATTCACTCTTATTAGGTTTTCTCTCTCTTGACCATGACGAGTATGAGCATTCCAATAATGTTTCTCATCACTCTTGTTAGGTTCTCTTTCTTTAGACTATGATGAGTATGAGGATTCTAATAATGATCCTCAATCACTCTTGTTAGTTTCTCATTCTCTTGACTGTGACGAGCATTCCAATACTCATTATGTCTCACTCCATGTGTCTCCCGTTATCCCCATTACATTCAGTTTGCAGGGTTAACGTCACTGGGATTCTTGTTTGGTGAGGATTGGCTTCCTTTCGTCTCATTAAGGCATCTCGTTTTGCTTCGTCTGTTTCTTCCTCCGTCGATCGTCTTAGGATGGCTCTCCGGTATGTCAGGTACCGGCGTGTATAGAATGGTCTAAACGTTGTTATCTGGACTCCTGGTCAACACAGATCTCATGTAGTCACGCCACCAGTCTGTGCATCTTTCACCTCCTTGGCTTCGGGAGGCCATGCATCCTGCTTTAGCTCGTTCGGCATCATTGCTACTGGCAGTAAAACACCTAATACCTCTTGGTTTCTCAAAGCTGTAGGAGGCTACATGTCTCACCTCTGCTGATGCTCTCTGCAGCCAGTGTGTGTTCGCCTTTGAAGTTCGTGGGCTGTGTTTTCATTTCCCCAGACTCCTCCCCCTTTGGGATTGACATAGCTGTGGGGCTTCCTCTACACAAGAATCTGTTACTTTGTCTCTGGTGGATTCTCTTCTCCTCCAAACACCTTCTTCTTCGTCCCAGTGAAAAGGGAGCTATCAAGGAGGTTTTCCATTTGCACTAACATATATTGCCCTTTTCTTCACAGATTTTATTATCAGGAAGTCTTGAAGGTGGTACTTTGGCATGTTCTCTAGGGAGTTCCTTTTGGGAATGGGAGTCCTTCTCCCCAAAGAAGGAGTCTCTCCCGTGAGGCCCCATCTGCCTCTATAATTATAATTATAATTATTATAATTGGTTATTTATAACATGCTTACTACCCAGAGGTTTCTAAGCGCGGCCCAGGGGATCGAACCTATGTTGCTCGGGGTTGTCTTGCTTCCAAGGTGAGGGCATTGCCCCTGAGCTATCCTCACCCTATATCTGCCCCTAGGGAGGGTATTCTCTAGAATTGTTTTAGCCTTTGCTCTTATCTTGGTCAAAGAAGGCACTGAGTCTCTTAACATGGACACCTTAAGAGCTTCTTTCAATGTAATCTTTTTGGTCCTCTTCATTGTCTTTGGAAATACTGTATTTTTTTTGTTGTGTAAGTGCTCCAGCTGGTGGTGGTGGTGATGGCTCTTGGGGAGGAGGTATGGTAATAGCTGATGCCATTTTTAAGATTAATAACCATTTTGCTAATATTCTTCCAAATATGTTTTCTATGCTAGATTGTTAATGGATAATGAGTAAGAATCGGAATAGGGGCTGTGCAAGGGTACATTTTGAGCTTGAAAGATCCTAGATCAGCAGAAAATGCATTTCCAAACTGTCCGCAAAGCAAGGCCCCATTTGCGAAGTGCAGATGTGTTCCGAACACGTCATCATGCACAGTTCGAGCGCGTGTTCAGGTGACACTACCCAAAAAGTGTGCGATGACGTCAGACATTGACGGTCTCGACGAACACAGAAAAAGTTGCAAAAAGTGTATACCCGTGTTAAAAAATTATGCTAGAAGGTGGGGAATGGAAGAGTTTTAAGGTGAAACTTTATAAATTGGACACAAATGTTGATTTATTGCGGGTAAGTATGATATTAGTAAATTGTAGGAAATTAAGGGTGCACTGGTAAAAACGTATGAAATTCACTGAAAAAACTTTGTCAAAGGGACGTTATGGTTAAGTTGCACTATTAAAAACCTATAAACTTCACTGAAAAAACATTGTTAACGGGAACTTATGGTTCAGTTGCACTAATGAAAACCTGTGAAATTCAATGAAAAAACAAAACATTGTTAAAAGGACCTTATGGTTACAAGTAAAACCAAAAAACCTCAATTATGCTAAGCTAAGTAACCATAACTTGCGCCACCACCATGCACTGCTAAGACTAAAACCCAGGACATGAAAGATGACATCACAAATGTCATTGATGACATCACTAATTATATCACATATTACATTAATTTTAATAAACAGTCCCTAGAAGGGGTTGAGTTTATAATGTTGGAAACAAGATGTTAGGGGTGATTGGGAGAACTATCATGAACTACTTCTAAGGAAGAAAGAAACAACAGCACCAAAAAAGGACAATAACATTAGAGTAAATAATCATGTACACAAATTAATTGTGTGTTTGAGGCATGCTCATTGCCCCATGTATTTGCACTATGAGCTCAGATTAAACTCTAAGGAAAGTACTTTTAGAACATATAAAAAGGTTAATGTCTAGATATATAGCACCTTTACATTTTGGAAATTCTCATTGTCAGTAAAAACAAAAAACTAGCCTGATCATGTCAGTAAACAAAAATAAGTGTTCCATATATTTGATGTCATCAATTACATTTGTGATGCCATCTTTCATGTACTGGGGTTTTACTTGTAACCATAACGTCCCTTTAACAAACTTTTTTCATTGAATTTCATAGGATTTAAGTCGCTTTAGCAAAGTTGTTTCAGTGAATTTCATAGGTTTTGATTAGTGCAACTTAACCATAACGTCGCTTTATTTATAGTCAGTGAAAAAACTTTAGTTAAGAGAGAGTAAGATGATCAGATTTAATGCAACAAAACCCTTGAAATTCAGCGCATGTCTGAAGTGATGACCATCTTAACTCCCTCATACATGTCTACCGTGATGTAATTTTGTATGTCATTGTGAATGCCTTCTGTTCTAAAATGTATGTGCTCATGGGTTTTGCAACAGGGTACTTCAAGGTAAAATGGTTATCACTTCCCATACCTGCTGATTTTCAAGGGTTTTGTTGTGTTTCATTTGATCACCTTAACTCTCTCTTTTTTGATAATTCTTTCTATTAATTTATCAGATAAGCCATACATTATTATGAGAGCAATGTAAAAACAAGGAAAGAACGAACAAACTTGATCAGTGACATACAAAATAAGCAATAAACAATCCATTCATAAAGCGCATAATAACAAGGGACAAGGGAACATCTCTAAGATAACCATGGCGAGGCTGTCTATTTAGGTATCCGACTCATTCAATCATTGTTCCTCCATTTATCCCAAATCTTGACAAATTGATACGGGCAACCTCGAGATCTATATACACATTCTTCAATTGACATAGAGATGTCAACGTCCATTTCACATTTAGATAGTTTAGGCAACTCTGGCCCCCCATGTTTTGGGCTAGATTCAGTTTGAATACAATCAATACATCAGATAGGAAAAGCTTTTCATAACGTGATTATTCGGTATCGCCCCAAATATCAAGTAAAATACATTTCGGATCATCAGGAATGGGGTGCGTAAGAAATGTGGACACCCACTTTATTATCATAAGCCAAAATCTGGCCAGATTGGGTGATACAATGTGGCCAATGCATTATGGCATCTCAAACAGTTAGGATCTGTACTGCGGCCGCATTTAAACAATAGTTCTCGGGTATTGCACACCCTGTGTACATTTGTTAGCTGGACCAACCTGAAACCACACGGATTTGATTTCTCTCTCGGAGCCAAGGAAGCCTCTTGCTAGTCCTCTGCTTCCATGGGGTCCATATCAGTTTTCCATTCCTGTTGAAGTCTCATCAAGGAATGCAAAGTGCATTTAAGGACTGTTTAATATAGTGCTGAGATTGTTCGTGTAGGGATACATTCTGTAGTTATATAGGATTCTACTGGGGATTGTCAGGGCAATCATAAATTCCTTGTAACTGTGCTTACATGGCATGTCTAAACTGAAGGAATGGATAACTGTCAACTTTATTGCAGTTCCTGAAACAAATGTATTCTATTTAAGGCTGTGTGAAAATGTTCCAATACGACAGATGCAGAAGTGAAATTTGTCCGATTTTGTTCCGCTTCGCCCCCAAACCGCTGTTCCGCCGCCCCATGTATTGAAAAGAGTGGAGCAAAGATTCTTGTGCCGCTGTGCGAACCGAAAAGGTCTTGGGCCCATGCATGAACCACTCGTGCATCGTGTAAACCCCGCACAAATCGAAAAAGAGCTGCCTGAAGTTTCACGTGGCACTGCATTAAACCTAGCATGAATAGAAAAGAGCAGAGCAACGTTTCTTGTGCACCGCTGCGTGAACCTAGCACAAATCGAAATAAAAACTGCACATGTTTCTCATGCAGCCGCGCAAACCTACCACAGATCAAAAAACCTCTGCAAAATTTCTCGCGCCACAGTGCAAAACTAGTATGGGAGCAAAAAAAGGCTGGTGCGATATTTCTCATGTCACAGCACAAAGCTAGTATGGACTGGGGAAAACCACACAAAGTTCTCGCGTCGCTGCGCAAACCTAGCACAAATTAAAACCATGCGTAAGAAGTTTCTCGTGACACTGTGAAAAGCAAGCGCAGGACGTAAAAACCTGCACCTAGTTTCCTGCATCGCTGCACGAAATCTAGCACGCATTGAAAAAAAGACCTGTGCAAAGTTTCTCGTCTCAGTACATGAAACCAACAGAGAAATGAAACACCATGCTTCATGCTAAACTGCACAAAACTGAGTGAAATTCCAGTGGCGCTGGATCTGTAATGCTGATTTCATGGCGGAAGCAGAACCCAGTGCGAATTCCGCACTTTTCGCTTTGCGGGTGGAATTTTGCCCACCCCTGATTCTATTGTCAGTTAGCACATCCTCTTGCCTTCGGGCATTCTTGGCATGCCAAGATTTGGGAAAATCCAGTTTCTGATCTCTGGTAAGTCATGGTGGTTCCACAAGGAAGCTTTGTTAGTTACTATCCCCTCCCACCCCATAGCCTTAGTGACAGATCTATCAATACAGATAACCTGTTGCAAAGCTAATGATAACCCTTTAAAGTCAACCTTACTGTGCAGTGTTTGGATATGTTCAGCTGGTGTCAGGCCCACCCATTTAATTCTAATGTGACAGTGGGAGGGATTGCGTGTATCCGTTCATACCAATTGCACATTGTAAAGCCCAATAATATTTACAGAGCTTCAGAGGGCCAATAACATCCTCCCAGAGTCTGAAGTGCAATCCTGGGTTGAGCAGTACCCCCATAACAGTTGTCTCAAAGCCTGTGTCTATTTCTTAGGTAGGGATTGTGACTGGGGCATTTTGCAGGACATATCGGTATCAGTGGAGTGCCATCATCTTAAACAAGGCAGCTCTCCCTAGCACAGAGAGCAAAGAGAGAGGGAGGGTTGACCACAATCGAGTGTCCACCTTGAATCTTTCAGTGAAAGGCATTAGATTATGGCTAAGAAATATGTTTGGTTCTTGGCATAGCTAAATGCCTGCCCAGATACTTAATGACTCCATAGCCACCTGGAATTTGCAATTGATTGGAATCACTGCAGGGCCACCCTGGATTCGGAAAAGGATTGACTTGTTCCAGTTGATGCGGAGCCGACTATATCATCCATATATTTGCAGAATCCCCATAATTCTGGGGGCAGACGTGGCTCCCCTATGAACAGCAATAAATCATCAGTCCATCTTCCTGTCCGGAAGGCCATACGAATGCTTTCATCAGCAGTTCTCCCCTAGATTAACTCTCTCTTAATTAAAGTTTTTCACTAGATTTTACAAGTTTTGTTATACTATAGTTTCTTCGGAGGCCCTCTAGCCATGGCCTTTGGTCATTGCCACTGTACATGTTACACCAATACGTTTCTTCCAGTCCCACTACCCATCATTTTTTGAAAAGTCACCTTGCCCCTTTTGATAGATGTGATCTTTGCAGGTGCAAAGAACATTTTTCCACTCTCTATTCCCACGATAATTTACCGGAATCATTTCTGTTTTCCACCATAGCTTTGCAGTGTGCAGAGCCCCACGATGATGGAAAAACAGTTAAAAATAAAGTCTCTTGCCTCAATTGGTTTTTCCCTCTCTAACCCTCTCCCATTAGCCCCATCACTCTTCAGTTTGTGTGCTGCAGTTTCTTTTCCGATTGCATGTTGCACCATGCTGTGTTAATTTTATGGTATTACCCCAGTTAGCTGAACATTTCCTACACGTAACTGTATCCCCAGCCCACCCCAAAATTCACAACTTCACATGGTGTGCTCCTTCTCCCTCCCCACCTAGATCCTGATGTGATTGCATCATGTTTCCTCCTCCAAATAGCATTTTGAACATTTTTAGTTTTTGGCTTCCCCAGGTATGATTGCAGCAATTGCTCATATATGGCGGATCTTCATTTCTGAAAATTCTCTCAGGTTCTAAGCTGCAAAGCACCATTAAAGATATATAAAGGTGTTTGGGAGCAGGGTGCACCGCTTCTCTGTTGAATAGTTTAAAAACTATGGTACAGATTTACCCCAAACCAGTCAAGTCAATGCTTTGTGCCCAAGTTGTTTATTATTTGGTCCAAATCCGCCCAATGCGTTTTGCGCTATGGCTGTGCAAAATTTGGCTCTATGGGAAAATAAATGGGAGTAGGCTAAAAACTAAATTTGTATGTTCTCCTAATAACTTTAATATTTATTATTGAATCTTTCCCATAATTCCCACTTTAGGAGGGGCGGGTATGACAAACCTTTTTTGGGATCAGTTCATCCAAATCCAACCAGTGAGTCAAAACTTATTAGCAATGCAATTTTTTGGGAAAGGTTTCTGTACACAGGCTGTCGCCACTCTATAACATGTATCAGTGATGTAATCTCTGATGTCATCATTGTGGTCATACGCTACGCATCAGGGGATAAGTAGTTAAGGTGGGTTTGCCTAAATTCTGTACTGAATTTGAGGGGTTTTGTTGCTTTACATTTTCACCTTAATGTCTCTTCAACTAAAGTTCTTTCAGTGAATTTCAAAGTTCTTTTTACATTGTATTGCTCACCTTAACTGTTTCTAAACTATAAGTTTAAAATTGAGTTTCAATTCATGTGCATACATTATGGAAACATTCAAATTCTACACATCATATTTAAAAAAAGTAGATTAAAATGCAAATATACTGCATTATTGCTTACCTTGAATCTATATCTTGACTAAACATGAATAGCTTTCTCAGCATGAAATCTGTCAATAAAAATGTAACATATTTTAAAATGGAAAAACAAAAAGTAACTTTTCTTTCTCATTATAATACTGTATAAATACAGAATGCATTCTTAGTACTCAACTAATTAAGGTTGTGACTCTTAATCATGAAGTGTAGAGTACAAAAAACTAATTGGAGAGAAATAAAACTCTACTTTTACTTGCAGTAAACTAAAATGTATAAAATGTTACTTTTTTAACAAACAAGGGTTTTTTGATTAATGTTATAGCGTTACACTTTAATATTCACAATAATACCAATGGATGCATAATTCATGTGTTTACAAAAACAATTACTATTTAAGCTACATATTGTTAATACATCAATTTCCTATATGTAATATTACATTCTACAAAATACAAGTTATGTTAGTTAAATGTGGATCATTACATTATACCAAGTCATTGATAAAATCATTTCAGAGTTAAAAAAATAACAATTTATTTACACTCAAATATACACTAACAAAATCCCAGCAATGAGTAACTATATGCAAATAGGTTACGTTTCATGTTTGTAGAAACTTTATTTAAAAATACAGTGTATGGTAATTGCAGAGTAGTTTATGTAGGAAACCGAGACAAATAGCCTAAACATGTCATCAGTTTTTCTGAATATATAAAGTCATGCATACAAGGTATCATCATTTTGAGTTGAAACCTTTTAATGTTAAGTCCCACTATTATATCAGAATAATAGTATGACAAAATTGTACACTCACTGACTATCACTAAATGCATAGATACTTAATTGCAAACATTGTTCATCAGTGTTTGTCCTTATTTTGGCCACCTGCACAAATAAGAAGTTACTGACAATATTGTGCAATCTACACTACCAAACTCAAAGTGTTTTTATAACTCTCTTTAAAAAAATGAATTCTATGATTTGTCATTATAGCAATCTTTACAATTGTTTGCTTGTTTCACAAGTGAACAGTTATCTCAAACTGCATTAGAACTCAAAATAATGTACATGGAACACGCTTATTCAACATAGTGCATATAGGAAACACTATTGCATGTAAAAATATACATAATGTTTTACATAATAAGTAGAAGATTGCAGAATGGTCGTTTTTATAATCTCTACCATGAAATATTTCAAATATATATATATTTCTGAGGCTTGTGGAATTTGCTTAGATCACATGCTATGCATAGGCCGACATGTAGTGGAAGCTGCGGAGTGCTTTTCGAAACTCGAAAAGGGACGTTGCCAGGGTGTGCCAGTAATACAATGCCTAGTGTGACATCCACTGTACCCATGGTCCTTCACGCATCGAGGTACCTCAGATTGTTTTTTTCCACCATCATAATCGGACGCTATAACGCAGAGTTCCGTTTTGGCTACCGCCATTGACTAATTACATAGTAGAGCTAGTTACTCTTTCTATTCTTTATATTACCAACCTTCAACAATCATCTTTGACAACGGTTTTAAGGACAAGCGTCATCAGACAAAGAACTTGCCTCAACGACACCAATTCGACCTTGGAAGGCTGCACCTGGACTCGGGGGTGGTCATAATAGAATGCATATTCCCCCTTTCCCTCTCTATGTTTGCCAGGCTGCCTTTCATAACAAATATGGAAAACGCTCCCTTTAAATTTTGCCCCAGTTGCAATAAGAAATTCCCCTGGAAGGCCAAGCACCGGGTGTGTAACCTCTGTCTTCGAGGAACCCCGACAATTCCCACGTGCTAGCCCCCAACCACATCTGGCAGGCCAGAGGCTCTGTTACAGGGACAACACCCGGCGGCATTAGCACACACAAGTCATATCACTCTAAACACATACCCAAGGCCAGAAGTCGACAAAGACACCGTCTACACGGCCGCACAGGGCGTCGAGGGGTAGGCCCACCAGCTCCTGTCCTCTGGGTACTCGAGATCTTGCTTGCCCCACGACAGGCCCCCAAAGTCACAAGACAAAGCCGACTCGGACACTGTGCCCAATACAGCAGCCGAAAGCCGAGCGTCAGACGACGCAGCTCCAGCTCTCCCACCCGCCGAAACTCAACATTCCTCATTAACGTTGAAAATGGCAAAGAACACCTAGACCTCAAAATTGTCTCATCTGGTGCAAAAACATGTCCCGGAGACTCTAGCCCCCGACCCCATCAGACAGGCCGGCGGCTCTGTTAAGGGGGAACACACAGCGGCATTAGCACACACTAAACACATACCCCAAGGCCAGAAGTCAATGAAGACACCATCTACACGGCCGCACACGGCGTAGAAGGGTAGGTCCACCAGCTCCTTGTACTCTGGGCATTAGCACACAAGTCAAACACATACCCCAAGGCCAGAAGTCGATGAAGACACCGTCTACACGGCCGCACACAGCATCGAAGGGTAGGTCTACCAGATCACTGTCCTCTGGGCACTCAAGATCTTGCTCGCACCACGACAGGCCCCTGTTGTCACGAAACAAAGAGGACTCGGATGCTGTGTCCAATACAGCAGCCAAAAGCCGAGCGTCAAAACGCGCGGCTCCGGCTCTCCCGCCTGTCGAAATTCGACATTCCTCAACAAACGAGAAAACATCAAACAAGACCAAACAGTTCCTAGGAGCTGTCATAAAAACGGAAAGAGGGCTAGTCTTACCATCAAAAGAAAGAAATCAAAACATACTGATGCAAATACCTCCCTATCAAGCCGGTCACCAGATAAGCGTACGCAAAGCTATGCATTTGCTTGGCATGATGGCATCTTGCATTTACCTGGTCCCACACACACGAATTCAAATACACCCAATGCAGGAGTGGTTGGCGAAACAGTGGTCTCAGGCAAGTGGTCAGTGGGATGATCTAGTGGTTGTTTCGCCAACACTAGTACAAGCCCTTCCATGGAACACCATTCCATGATCCAGCAGTGCAAGCGATAGTCACAACAGGCGTATCACTTTCCGGGTGGGGGCACATCACCTTCATCTCAAAGCAGATGGTCTGTGGACTCACATCACAGCACAGAACCATATAAACCTGCTGGAACTTCTAGCAGTATTCAAAGCACTTCAAGCCTTCGAGGCACAGCTGACAAATCGGTCAGACAGAACCCTTCAGACAGCACCACTGCAATGTTCTATATCAACAAGCAGGGGGGCACACATTCTCCAAATCTGTCCAAACTAGCACAGAAAATATGGAAATGGGCACTCAAACGGGGGATGTTTCTAACTTCCCAACATGTTCCAGGCACTCGACATGTTTGCTACAAGAGAACAAGCAATGCCCAGACTTCGCGTCCAGGTTGACCCAACCAGACTCCAAGGGGAACGCCCTATGGATGAATTGGTCAGGGAAATTTGCCTATGCTTTTTGCCCAACTCCACTGATGAACAGAGTGGTGAAAAAGATTCACAGAGAACAGATGACGATATTCCTAGTTGCTCCCATGTGGGCGAGACAACCCTGGAATCCACATCTGTGCAAACTGGCAATGTGCAATCCCATCAAGCTCCTGTGCAAGACAAATTTGCTATCCCATAGATTAATTTATCACAAAGGTGTATGGATATCCTCAAGGAGGCACGGAAACGAAACACCAGAAACTGTTACTTCGACAAGTGGAGAAGATTGGTAATTTGATGCCAGTCTAAACAAATAAACCCCATAGAATGTACTCCAACCCAAATTCTTCAGTGCATGCTCCAGCTAGACTCAGGGTTAGTTTTTAACTCTAGAAAGGTTCACCTGGCAGTTTTATCCGCATACACCACCTCTCACAATAAAGTATCATGGTGGAAAGTTCCCGTCATTAAGGCAATCATGGAGGGAGTGAAGAGACTCCACCCTCCTATTTCAAACCCACCACCAGGATGGGATCTCAATGTAGTACTTGGAAAGCTCATGGGACCCTCCTTTGAGCATATGCATAAATCAAGTCATATACACCTCACATACAAGACTGCTGTCTTGGTGGCTATCAACTCCATAAGAAGAGTCAGTGAACTTCAAGCTTTGTCGGTGCAAGACTCATTCTTTGTCATCCACAAGGACAAATTGGTATTAAGAACGCACCCTAGGTTTTCACCAAGTTAATTTCCAAATTTCATGTAAACCAATCTATTAAGCTACCAGCCTTCTTTCTGAACCCAACAAGCTCAGCTGAGACAAAACTCCATACACTGGATGAAAGGAGGGCGGTCCTTTACAATGTAAACAAGACCAGACTGCTCAGGAAAACAGAACAACAGTTTGTCTCCATAGCACCAGGCAGAGAAGGAGACCGCATTTTAAAAAATGCCACCTCCAGATGGATAGTCAGATGCATACAGCTCTATTACTCTTCATCAAGCAAAACACTGCCTTTCACACCAAGAGCTCAATCCACAAGGGGTACAGGAGCTACTTTGGCCTTTATCGCAAACGTCCCACTGGACGCCATTTGCAAAGCAGCTACATGGAGCTCAGTACACACTTTCACTCAGCACTACTGCATTGACACTCATTCTAAAGCAGATACACAGGTGGGACAAATGGTACTAAAACATCTATTTGCCGCTGGACCTTCCCACAATCCACCACCTTTTCCTAACACTGCTTGCTAATCTATGCATAGCATGTGATCTAAGCACATTCCACAACCCTCAGAAGGGATACATTACTCACCGTAATCGTATTTCTGATGCTTGTATCTGCTTAGATTCACATGAGCTTACCCTTCCTCCCCTTGGAGTAGAAGGTGCAAAGATGTTTTTATCTGAGTTTTATCTGATACATATCTGCTTTAATACACCTGTACTCATGCTACACTTCATTCAACCTCATGTCAGAAACAAACAATCTGTGGTACCTCGACACGTGAAGTACCATGAGTACAGTAGACGCCACACTAGGGATAGTATTACTGGCATGCCCTGTCGACATCCGTTTTCGAGTTTCCAAAACAACAACTGTAATAATCTGCAGCTTCCACTAGATGTTGGCCTATGCATTGCATGTGAATCTAAGCAGGTACAAGCATCAGAAATATGATCACAGTGAGTAATATATCCCATATATTTATACCAAAGTTTCTCTTCTAATCATATGCTATATTTAAGTATTTTTCAAGGTGCGCCCTCCCTCCCCCCCGGGGTCTCCCATGTACCTTTGGATCTTGGTTTTCTGTGGTCCAGGTTACTACCGGTACTGGTGCCCCATCTGGTCCTGGTGTATTATGGTTAGGAAGGTCACACCCAGCTCCTAGTCTGAGAACTAAACTCAGCCAGAAACCGGGAGTCCTCCTCCAATGCCACAGCAAAAGTACCACCCACGTGTTTAATGTGGTGTCAGAACACTTCAAGCACTGACGTGGGCGCCCAAGACAAGAGCAGGAAGGTAACAGGAATAAAATTCCCAGGAAGACAAGTAAGTAGAATAAGAAGAGAATCAGTGAAGGGGCTTCTGAGGGACCCTCGAATGTGGAAACAAGGCACAGTCACTACACACAAACTGATACGCCAGACACAGCGTTGTATTCCCAAAAGCTAGGGTTTATTGCAAAGTAAATAGTCTCAGTTGGCCAACTGGTCTCACGCCCCGCAACGTGTGTCTAACAGACCTCGGGAGATGCAAGAGAGCGAGACACAAACATCAGTTACATATATACAAAACTAACATCTTACAATCAGTAATGTCACATCAAAAACCGCCCCTTGCACATCTCCTTTGAACTGAGCACGATGATTGACAATCGTGACGAGTATGACACCTCAAACATTTGTTTTAGCAACTGTTTGCAATTTTGTAAGGCTGCAGACATATGTCTTTGTTGAAAAGAACAGAATGCTTCTGTTCTCGCAAGCAAGCTGCATGTGGGGGGGAGAGCCACATTCCCGGCCTTCCTATCTCCTAGTTGCTATTTGGGTCCTGGGGGTCAACTCGCTCTCCAGGACTCTACAGGGCTCGAGAAGGGGGGGCCGCAAAGAAGAACATAATTCAAGCAATTTAATGTTCGTTCCGAGTATTTTCACTGGCCCTCATTACGACCCTGGCGGAAATCGAAAAACGAAGGCGGAAATGCAATACCGCCATCGAATAGCGCTCGGTACGATTATGACCCGTCACCGTAAAGTACGATGCCATTAGCGACACCGTAGTGAACGCCAACGCTAACTGCACCAAGTACGCGCACGCGCGCCATGCGAAACCGTAATTACCACCATGGCGCAACGGTACGCGAATTCTGACCCTAGCGGACATATACCTAACGCCATCAAGCATGGCGGAAAGTACCATTCCGCCATGGTGAGAAGTACGGCATCGCGAACCAACCGTAAAAGGCCCTACTGAGTGCCTGTACACCACTCCCTGGCCACATTGCACAACTCCTCGTAGGTGCAATGAAGTCACAATGCAACCAGTGAAATGTACAAGTCACCCATGCATGCCAACGAACAAATGAATCTAGGGGCTCCAAGTGCCTTGTGAGTGGCCATCCATATTTGCCATGGCACCATTGCCGTACTTATGCAGCACGGGCATGTGAAGGTTCAAGTCCAGCAACATGAACTGAAATATGAGACAAACAAAAACAGGCCCCCCATCGCTTGACACCAGTGTAAGGCAACATTCAAAGCAGTATCCTGAGTGAGACTGCACCAGCCCTGTACTCCTGCCAGTAAACAAACCAACCATCAGCATAAGCATGTACCACACAAGTTGGCAGAGTGACTGAGCAGCCAGGCTCATCTCAAGAGGGGCCAATGGGAGCTGCAGGGCACAGATGGCACGAATACAGAAGCTATTCCAATGGAAATTACCTCAGTCTTCCTCCAAGAAACGCACGCAAACACAGGCACCTGTGACCAGCCATATTCTGATAATCACATCATTCCACCAATCCACCTGGCTGACCGGCATCTGTTACACAAAAGCTAATCCCCCGCCCCTGAGCATGACTTCATTAAAACAGTCATAATGGCAGCCCCTATCCCTGACCTCACTGGGCTTCGTAGGCAAACGCGCCCAGTACAGTACCACGCAACTATACTCAGAAGCCGGAACCCAATGCAGATCTTCTCACAATACATCGCTCCACAAATAGGAATATGCTACATTACTTGCAAAGAATAACGCTACACGGTCAATATCATAATCAAAATTTAATGCACAACAAAATCACCAAGCCCATACAGCTATTAGGTCATGAACTCCAAAATATATTTCATTATTGTGGGCTGCATCCGCAATAAATGACCAGCTTCTTCTTGTGTGACGCCCTGTTCCTTCATGGTACACAGGGGCTACATTCACGTCCAAAAAGGCAACATGGAAGTGCCTAGAACCGCAGGGCCGTCCCATCAGGTAGGCACTAGTCCAGCTGAAAGGTCGATATGTTGCTCCTAGCCACTAGTACTGCGTAAGGGCATGTGGCCCATTGGCAATCGTCCCATAAGATCGTAATGGTGCTCCACTGATTAACACGAAGCAGCAGGTGTCGGGAGTAAAACCCATCTGCAGGAGTGGCATACAGATGGCAGCGGCAAAAGGGGAGGAGATACCTGTCACCCAAATGAAATGAAAAAGAATAGTATGGGCATCAGAACTTCATTTGAATTACTCACTTCAATGATCACACTAAATCCACAGCCATATGCATGCTAGCCCACTCAAAAGGATTATTCCCACCCAAAAATCACTTGCGAATCATAACTATATAAATCGAGGTGAAAACACTATTACAAACGAGTGTTTGTGTGCATGCGTCTGTTAAAACAGAATCCATTAGATGGGATTAGTAACGTGCATAGACACAAGTGTTTGAAGGCGCGTCGAGACAGGGAGGGTTCAACAAGGGCAGATAGACGATGGTCCCACTATGGCAGCCCTGCATCACATAGCGCAGGGGAAGCGGATAGATTCCAAAAAGCCCTGTACATGGCAAACTCTCCATTAAATCATCTGTCCATGCATCCATACATCATTCCCTCATCCCGGTATGAAAACGCCTGATTATTTACTCACATAACATGTGAAATTTCCATTGAGTCTGTGCGTAATGCAGTCTGCAAAATCCACTGTGCTCCAGGCCGGAAATCCAGTGTTGTGAAGTGACATGTATTTGGGAACGTCCTGCCTTATCGTCCACTACGCTATTGCGCATCCCATGCTATTCATATCAATCATTGCATTCTCGCCATGGCCCCTGTCCGAAGGACATTAAACAATAGAACATTATATCTGCAGTCAGACCTGTGGGCGTCTCCTCGTCGCTAGCTGAAAACCGAAAGCGCTGTCCTTCGAATTCCTCATTTGCAACATCACGTCGAAAAGGCATCTGTGACCGCTTGAAATCACAAATCCATCCATGTAGTGCGGCAGTGTGTGAAAATGGCAACTGGCTTCACTCACAAATGGGACGCCCCGCCCGTCGGTGAACCTCGGTACAGTGCTGCATGAGGGTCCACCGTCAATCGAGTACTACATTCCACTGACCCTTCACAAGTTTGTTCGCGACTGCAAAGATAGTATGTGAAACAATGGGACCATAGCAGAATGAACATATGAACCAATATTTCACTGCCATCGGGATTAAATACATGATTGTAATAGCAAGATGCCATGCGTCGAATTGCAGCGTTGTGTGCGGGACGTGCTCGCCCAAAGGGGATTGCAGCTTGCACAGGTGGAATGAATCACCACAGGTGGAGGCTATACAGCCTGAAAACACATAAATTGCACACCCAACCCCCTCCCACAACCACACCCACTCCAAAATGCTACCGGCAGGACTAGCGATGTTGGCCCTGGGGGACCTGATAGCACTGCAAGTACTCCAACTTCAAGAAGAAGACGAACACCAACTACTACGACAACCGGCCGCACAGAGGAGACGCAGGAGGAGGAGGAGGGCAAGGCAGGGCCAGCAAGGCCCACCAGCACAGCCACTACCACCACGCAGGCAGCCCGCAATCCCACGCCTCCGAGCACATCCGTTCAACCTCACTGCTGAGCAGATCCACACCCTCTACCGTTTGGACCGGGACACCATAACCGCCATTGTGGACATGACACACGCTGACCTTGTCAGCATGATAGATAGCCCAACCGCCATCCCACCCCTACTGAAGGTGGTGTCTGTACTCCACTTCCTGGCCACAGGCACCTACCAGCACACAGTCGGACAGTTGCATGGCATTTCACAGCCACTGTTGTCACGGACACTATTGCAAGTGCTCGATGCCCTCCTGAAGCACGCAGACGACTACATCTCTCTACCACGCTCGGAGCAGGAAATTACGAACACAAAAGTGGGATTCCATGCACTTGCCGGCATACCGGGTTGCATTGGTGCCATCGACTGCACCCATGTGGAATTGGTTGTCCCACATGCCATGGAGGCCCAGTACCGCAACCGAAAACAATATCATTCTCTTAATGTACAAATGGTGTGTGACTCCAACAGGATCATTACACATTGTTGTGCCCGATTTCCTGGATCAACCCATGATTCTATGGTCTTGAGGAACTCTACAATACCACGCTACATGGAGCGACACGCAGGGAACAGATACTGGCTACTCGGTGAGTCTCATTTCATGCATGATAATGTGGGGTATGTGATGCGGCAATGACCTGGCAGGAAGGGGGGGGGGGTGCGTACGTAGCAATGTCATTCCACAAACATCCTTTCTTGTCCACATACAGGTGATGCCGGGTATCCACTGAAGAGATGGCTCCTTACACCACTCCGGAACCCACAGAACCAGCATGAGGAGGACTACAACCATGCCCACTCACGTACCCGTGTAGTCATAGAACAGGCATTCGGCCTACTGAAGACTCGTTTCCGCTGCCTCAGCAGGTCTGGCGGGCCACTCCTGTACCGCCATGAGAGGGTTGCAAAGATGGTCATGGCATGTGTCATGCTACACAACATGTGCGTACGTAGAAATGTGCCCATGCCCCCTGACGCAGAACTGCAAGCACCTGAAGATGGTCATGATGAGGGTGGGGATGTGGCAGCACCTCAAGGAGTCCGCGAGGCACAGGAGGGCCGTGAAATTCGTCAGATTCTCATAGATTCATGCTTCTAGCACTCACGCCTGGTGGCTGATAGATGGACACGGGACTTGTGGCACTGTGTGTGTCTGGAACATGCACAATATGGACTGTACGCCTATAAAGGCCTCGTACACAAAGATCAATGTCCACACATCTCATTGGATGATTGTGCAATGTTTATAGCATATGTGAAATTATGTTACACACCCCATCGACCCGCCACCCAAGTGAGCCCAACACACCCCCTCCACCCTCCTACCTCCCCCCCGAACACCAGTGTCCAAAGATGCTCATTGTCAGTGGGCAGACGCTATTGCAAGCCCCCTCTCCGGGTATCAGGGGCACCCCTGCCTGTGCAGCGCAGGTTCCTCCCAGATCTACGTTGGGGGCTGCCCTGGACGGAACTTGCAACGGATGATGTCTCTGCCTGCTCACGTCCATGCATGTCCCTAAGGGTTTGTGAGAGCTCAGTGAGCACACGGCGCACAGCGGCAAGTTCAGCACATACGTCTTTGGACGTCGCATGCAGTTCCCCCCTCAGGCTCTCGGTGCTTCTCTCCATTTGTACTCTCAGGCTCTCGGTGCTTCTCTCCATTTGAGCCCTTAGTGTCTCTGTACTTCTCTCCATTTCTGCCCTTAGTGTCTCTGTACTTCTCTCCATTTCTGCCCTAAGTGTCTCAGTTGATGTTTCTATGGCTGCCTTAGTACCCCCACATTCATCAGCATGGTCCTTGAGGAGCGTGGCCAGTTGCTGCTGTTGCACGATCACCTGGTCGAGGGACTGTTGCCTCTGCTGTGCCATGGCCATTTGCGGTGGTGTCACAGAGGGGCTGATCACCTCATGTTGCCTTGCCACAGGGCTTGTGGGGGATGGCCAGTCGTCGTCTTGTGGGTGCCCCTGCGTGGTATCCTCATGGTGTACGGGATGAAACAAACAGGGGGATTGAGACAGGTCATGGATGGATCCTACATCGACATCACCGTTTTCTGTGTCGGAGCATGCTGCCATTAATGCAGTGTCACCTATGGTGCTGCTGCCACCAGAAGCAGTGCCTTCTGTGGCATCCATTGGGGGGACCTGTGGTGGTGCTGTTGTGGGCATGCTGGCTGCTGGGGTGCCTGTTGAAGTCCCCTCCTGTGTGCTGCCACTTGATTTGTGCTGCTGCCGTGTCTTGATCCGTGCAGCTGAGGTGGAGGGTCTTTGGCCGTTGGTCTTGGCCCTCTTTGCAGGTGTGCTGGTAGGGGTGTCCTGGAGCTCGTCGTTTGAATCGGACCCTGTGGTGGAGTAAAGGAGGGCGAGCGTTAATAATGGGTCTGTGGAAATTGGAATGGCAATGTATCACATGCATTGGGGTGGTACCTGAGGGTGATTTGGGTCAGGGCCTTGGAGGTGGTTTCATTTTTGTGTGGATTGAGGATGCAGTTGTTTTGCAGCCTGCAGTTAGGGTGTGCCTGCTGCACGTGTAGAGGGTGTTTTTAGGATTTTTAATTATTTATGTATTTAATGTGACTTTTAAAGTGCGCTATCAGGCCAATGTATGTGGACGTTCTCCTGCCCATGTGTTTCTGTTGCACTATGTGGACACATGGTACTTCACATGATTGTACATTGTTGATTTAGCATTGTTTTATTTGGGCCACCTACCTGATTCTTCGGATGTCTGCACTCCTTTCTCCATCCCTCCGACTCCCTCTATACTCTCCATTCCAATGGTGGAGGCACAGATTTCTTCCCAGGGGGTCAACTTGATGGGTGATTCCGATCCTCCCCCGGTAGCTGTGGCAATGTTACGGTTGGCGGATAGTATGCTCCGTACACGTATCCGCAAGTCGTCCCATCGCTTTCTGCATTGCTGTGGGTTGCGGGGTGCGGTCCCCACCGCACTTACCCGCTGTGCCACCAGGGCCCATATGGCCTTCTTGTTCGCAAGTGCCGTCCTGGTCATTTGCGTCGAGAAGACGACGGCAGCATTCTCCTGGAGGGTCTCTGTGAGCACGGTGAGTTCCTCACGGGAGAAGTGGACCTGCCGCTTGCGGTCGCACGCTTTTTTCGCTACTTTTCCAATTTTTAGTGTTTTCACTAGGGTGGTTGACGGGTTGGGATGTGTCTCAGGGTAGTATTTTTAATGGTTGTGTGGGAATTCTGATTTTATAGGTGTACGGCGTGCTGTTTCCCGTTCCGGGACCATGTTTTTACTTCCGTTTCCGTATATTTACGGTCACCGTATTTTCCGATTGCCGCTCATTACGGTGACCGCTATGATGGGTGGCGGAATTGCACCTAGGGCGCCGTACGACGGCGGTGAGGGGCGTTTTGGGGACATTTCCGCCATCGCGAACTTTGCACTTCCGCCATGGCGTAGTGCTCGTGCCCGATGGGTCGGAATTAGCCGCACTTTACTCCGTCGTGCAATGGCGGAAACGCTATTTACGCTATGGCGGTCAGGTCAGTTACTTTCCGCCAGGGTCGTAATGAGGGCCACTGTGTTTTCGAGACACACTGGCACCTGTGGGCTGATTAGGATGCCTCGTTGCCCTCTTTCAAGGATAGCACGCGGGAGGAGACCGGGTATTTCTATCAGGGTTGCTACGTTATTTTTCAGCATGTTTCCCTTGGCCTTGCATTGCACACTGGTAAAGCAGAATATCATGTCAGCGAAGCATTTAGAACAGAAAGCAATAAGCAAACGTTAGAGAAAACAAGATGGCGATTTCTGTCACCTTAAAATGGCCGCACTTCGGTCAAGCTTATGATTATGTATTACTAACACTAAGAGCATGAGACGGTTGGTCTTCGGCCAACATAGTACATTTCCCCATGATCGAGGGGTGTCTGTTTTTCTGGATCGACAAACCCTCCTTTTGGCCGTATGTCAAACGTCTCATCCGTACATTGCATCCTCTTCCGGCCACGTATCTGTTTCAGATTCTGATTCTGAATCAGGCTCTGAATCTTGCATATTTTTAGTTTCCTCCTCATTGTCAGCTATGTCAATGGACATGAATTCTTTGACTGTCTTTGTCTCTTCTCTACCAAGGATACTTGATCGACTAGTGCTCTTTTTCTCTATCATCTGTACACATCTTTCACTAATTTTGGTGCATATCACAGGTAGGCAGTATATGCAACAACAACATGTCATGAATATCCCTAGTACTGCTATCAGAAGCGCAAATAGTTTCCATCCCCATGAAATAATAATTCCCAAAACCAGGAACTTATATCCCAACCCCCGTCTTGGGTATGGAGTTCAGAACTTAATACATGTAATTTTCTTATTGCCTTGAAACTCGTGGGAGAGAAGTCGTTTAAAAATACACAGCACGCTGATCCCACGATTTTGCAAACACCACCACGAACAGCCAGGATTACATCAAGAGCCATTCTGTTTTGCAGTGTCATCAATCTAACCCCTTTCTCCTCCAACGTCATGTTGTATAATATATCTGTTGTTCCGTTTATTGTTTTTTCTAAGATTCTGGATAATCGTCGAATATTATAGGAGTTTATTGCTTGGGCCAAAAATGGTATAAATGATTTTGCTACATCTACTGCTATTAATCCGTCTTCATTACTTCTTCGTGGCCTAGGTCTAGATAGTTTGGCTATGTCTGTTGTTTCTAAGAAAAACACTCCTGGGAACAGTAGTCCTAAATAGCATGTACCTCCCCAGTTTCTAGGTAACCAAGGATACGCTTTATCTCCACATATGAAATACACCGGGTCACCTACATACACTGGCTCTACTTCCCTATTAATAATCACTGTATTTATACATCTAGTGAATGTCCCTACAAAATAGGAGCCCTTCTTTTTTAAACAAAAAGGAACAGAACGTGGGCTATAGTTTACTGTGTAAGAGGGGGGCACAGCATCTTTATTTCCTTCTGATCTTATGCGAAATACGATCACAGATTACTTTTTTGGTGGAGACAGTCTATCTTGTGGCATTGGTTTGGGCGTAGCTTTTGGTGTTATCATCCGTGCTTTATGAAATATTGAGCAACCTATGGGTCTCATAATAATTTCTTCAAATTCATTCATGTTTGTGCTATCTAATTGACCCGTTTCACTTTTATTCCATTTTCCATAATACAATGTACTCAGAGATGCACTGCATGCAGAACTTAATGTCAGTGGCTGCACGTACCAACCTATTATTTTGCCACTATGCTGTGGCAAATGAGCACACACCCAACAGTTGTTCTTTTTCAAAATTGAATGTGTCATGTTCATAATTTGCAGTAATGTATTATTTCCATAACCCTCTCTATGTCTCTCTTCCATTGGGGACAGAGTGTAAGTAATTACATAAACAGGGCTTTCAGTGGTGGAGATGTTCCTAATTGGTAAGAGAATGTCTAAAGGGTGCATCCCCTCAAAATACCACCGTACCAGTGCTGTTATTACTGGGGCCATTATGCTCATTATGCACATGATTATCGTCAAGGTCAGAATGCAATTCTTTCGGTAACTTGTTTTATGCAATCTTTCAGTTTCTATGTTTGATTCATTAACAGCATTGTCAGCAATGGTGCTGGAGGGGGCGAAAGCTAGTTCTGGCATCTTCTCTCACGGTCCTTCTTCCTCAGCGATTCTCGTCGTGGATATCTCTCCTCGCGGCACTCATCCGAATGTCAATGAGTTCGATAAATGTCAACTGTCTATTCTGCCAGTTCTCAGCAGCCTGGATTGCTTACACGTTGGGCAAGATCTCTTATGCGTTAGTATACTGCTTAAAGAACTTCAGAGCAGTTATCAATTGCCTTCTGTACCATGTGCGCCCGCTTGTCCGCTCGGGTTCAGGACATATGGATTTGATGTTAGCACCAAGGAGTCTCGCTTTTGGGCTGCCTGACTTGCACAACCCTCACGTTGCTCTCCTCTAGGCCTCCGGTTCCAACTTCATTCGAGAATAGGAAACAGAGGCAACAAAAGAATGATGAAACGAAGATTTGATCACTCCTTTTTCCGACTTCGTAGATTGTACCGCCTTGCTCCTGGTACCGTGTGATCAACGAATAGTGCAGGTGCACTACCGGACTCAAGCTTGGAGTCAGCCTGGGGCGCAATGACAGATGATGATGGGCGCCCAGGCGACGATGCAGGCTGTGGTGCAACAGAGGATGGTGGGCACCACAGAGGTATTCGCTTGGTGTCGGCCAGCAGTGATGCAGAATCTGCTGGACAACGTTGGGGCATTCTTTGCCCTTCCTCTTTTATGGCAATCATATCAGGCTTTGTTTCAGAATCAGGCAGATTCTGTGGCAAAGAACTGGCAATTGTTTCTTTCGTTTCTGGAACCGCTGTTTCTTTCCGGTCGCCTCGATCAGTCAGTTTTTCAGATGGTGACGGCACCTTTTTTGCATGGGTGGTGTGGATCCACACTTTACGCACATCCACACGAATGGCCGTCTGCGTTGTCAGGAGTATCAAATAGGGACCACGGCATCTGGGTGCCAACGATGTTTTTCATTCAAAATATTTAAGCAGCAACCAGTCACCTGGCTCCAGTGCATGTCCTGGGCCAGTATATCTGATCGGTAGCGCCTCCTGCACCTACTGATTAATCAAACGCAATTTTTGAATCAGGAGATTACAATAAATGCTGAGCACTGGGTACTCTACTTCCCTCAGTTTCTTCGGCTGAGGTGCACACCAAACATTCGCTGGTCTCCCCATGACTATCTCATATGGGGAGAGCCCAGTTCTCGCCTGCACAGATGTTCGCATGCATAATAGTGCTTTGGTAACGCATCTACCCAACTTAACTTGCTTCCTGCACATACTTGCTTATCTTAGATTTCAGAATTCCATTGTGGCGTTCAATAAGAACGGCCGACATCGGATGTCTCGAACAATGGAATCGCTTATCGATCTGGAGACCTGCGCAAATCTGTAGTACTACTGCCCCTACAAAATGCGGACTATTATCTGACCATATGACACGGGGCAGGCCAAAACGGGAGAAATATTCCTTTAACATCACTTTCGCCGTGCTTATAGCAGTGCAGTCTTTCAATGGATATGCTTCCACCCATTTGCTGAATGCACATATAACCACTAAGACATACTTCAAGTTTTGGCATCTCTCCATTTCTATGATATCAAAATGGATCACCTCAAATGGCATAGAAGGAGGGCCAAAACTGCCTGTTGGAGTCATCATTCCCTTCCCCACATTGTGTTGTAGGCACGTGATACAATTCTGTACCAACCTCTCGGCATTCTTTTTTATGAGTGGATTTTCCCAAACTGTGGCTAGATATTGAATTATTTTCTTTGCACAGATATGAGTGGGGATGTGAGCCATTGTGACCATTGCATTTACATAGACATTTGGCAACATCCAATTCCCGCTCTTCTTGTCCACCCAACAACCCTCCAGATCTAATTCTGCAGAGCCCTCAGCCCACCCTTGGATTTCATCAACAGTGGCTTCCGCCTGCATCTCTTTGACAGTAGCAATTCCATTCTCTATCATGCAGGGCACCTCTTCAGACTGTACTGTAAACATCTTTGAACTCATATCATTGGCCATTTGTTTTGCAATTCTGTCTGCAAACGCGTTTCCCACTCCCACTTTACATGTTACCTTTTTGTGCGCCTCGCATTTCATTATTGCTAGGTGCTTTGGACACGTGAGTGCAGACAGCAATCGTACAATCAAAGGGCCATGTTGGATTCTAGCCCCATGTGATGTTAGGAAACCTCTCTCAGCCCAGAGTCGGCCAAAGTTATGAACCACGCCAAAGGCGTACTGACTGTCAGTATATATATTCACGCTCAGATTCTCAGCTATCTCACAAGCTCTGGTTAATGCTATTATTTCTGCCGCTTGTGCAGAGTTGTAAGGGATTCTTTTGCTCTCCACAATACTCTTTAACGTAGTGATGGCATATGCGGCAGTTGAAATACCGTCAGGTAATTTAAAGCAGGAACCGTCACAAAACAGTTCTCCATCTGGTTCTTTTAGTGGGGTATCACTTAAATCAATTCTCCCTTTTGTTTCTTCCTCAATAACCATTAAACAATCATGGGGGGTGATTCATTTCTACCAAGGTTTTCCCCGGGCATTGGCATTAATTCTGCTGGATTCAAAGCGATACACCTCATAATTTGGATGTGGGGTGCAAACAACACAATTTCATATCTAGTCAATCTAGCAGAGGTGAGGTGTTGCGTCTGCGTTCTATTGAGTAGAACGTCTATGGCATGTGGCACCCTCAAAATTAAGGTGTGCCCCAATACCATCCCTTCTGTTTGTTTCACTGACGCAGCAGCCGCGCAACAGCTCACAAACATCGTGGTAGTGCGCGCACTACAGGGTCCAGCGCAGAAGAAAAATAGCCGCATGGCCTAATTCTTCCACCTTGTTCCTGTGTTAGAACTGCCAACACGCAGCCGTCATTCTCATGCACAAACAATTAAAAAATCTTTTCATAATTTGGTGTCCCCAAAACTGGAGCAGAACACAATGCAGTTTTTAGTAAGTCAAATGCTCTCTGACATTCTTCATTCCACTGCAAGGGCATCACAACATCTTTCTTTGTCAACTCCACCATCGGCTTCACAATTAAGGCAAAATTCACTATCCATTGCCAACAATAAAAAGCCATGCCTATTAAAGCTCTGACTCCTTTTTGTGTTTTTGAAATAGGCATACCAGAAATGCTCTCTATTCTCTCCGGCGTTAGTCTTCTCCCTTCTTTCGAAAGTAAGTAACCCAAATAAGCCACTTCCTTTCGACAATACTGAAACTTTTTTAAGCTGGCTTTGTGGCCATGCGCTGCTAAGTGTGTTAATAGTAAAATGGTACTCTCTTTACAAATCTCCTCTGTGTCTGCTGCGATCAAAAGATCGTCTATATATTGTAGCAATACACAACCTGTTGGTAGCTCTAGCATATCTAGTTGTTCTTTTAATGCTCTGCTATAGATGCTAGGGCTTTCTGTGTAGCCTTGAGGAATGAGCGTGAAAGTAAACGATCGCCCTCCTAGTGTGAAAGCAAACAGATATCTACTTTCTTTGTGTACTGGAATACTGAAGAAAGCATTTTTCAAATCAATAACACTAAAATACTTTGCTGAAGCTGGGATCATTGTGAAAATTGTGGTAACATCCGGAACCAATGGGAATTGGGGATCTACTACCTTGTTTAGTGCGCGCAAATCAATTGTGAAACAATATGGTACCTCATTACCTCTTATACACGGGAAGAATGGGGCTGTTACATATGCTGCCTGTAATCTCTTCAATCACTCCCAATTTTACCAAATCAGACACAATACTTTTCAATCCTTTCTCTCCGTCTGCTGAAATTTTATACTGTGGAATACGTGGCAACGTTACTCCCTCTTTCAATGTGATCTTCACTGGCTCTATCTTCAAGCATCTCACATCATTATCATCTATTGCCCATATACAAGTTGGCACGTCACTCAATTCTCCTGGCAAAGGTTTGGACAAAAATTCTGACACTGGTACATTCTGTGGTGAAATAGTTAAAAACACTCCATCTGGTGTACAGTGAATAACTGCACTCAATTTATTCAATAAGTTTAATCCCAAAAGATTCTCCCCACAATTCTCTGTTAACAGGAATGGACAGTACTCAGTGAATGGGCCTAATGTTACGGCTACTGGTTGGGACACTGGATTAATCACTGCGAACCCTACTGAAATATTTTTATGCCCTGACAGTGGTATCTCTGGAACTAATTGATGGTCTATCGAGCACTTTGGTGCCCCCGTATCTACGAGGAATCTATGCTCTTCATTCCCGACTTTCATTTCTACGTAGGGTCCTTTCTGATTCACGGGAATAGATACTTGTTCCGACCCCTGTCTTGGGCTGTCCTATTGGAGTAAGAACACATCATCTGAAGTGTAGTCACTGTTATTATTGTAGTATGCACCCGTTTGAGTATCAAAAATGTTCCCGCCTCTTCCTCTATTTCCATTTTGCATACCCTGATGATTTTGATTCTGGGTAAAAGTAATTTGATCAGAGCCTGGCCTTGATTCTGTGCTCCATTTCCTTGACTATTCTGGTGCTGCTGCATATGGTTTCTGTTGTGGCCATTTGTTCCTGGGTACCCTCTGTGCTGTCTTCTCTGACCGTACTCACCTCTATTTTGTAAATGTGGACATTGCGCTCGCCAGTGTCCTTCCTCTCTGCAATACGCACATTGATTTAATCCCAAGGGCCCTCCGTGCATATTCAAATTACTCCTGTCTGTGCATTTCCCCTTCCCCTGTTGTGTCCTGATACTTGCTGGAGTAACACCCCTACTATCGTGTGCAGGGCTTCTATTCTTATTTGCAAAGGATACTCAGTGCATATCTCATTTATCTCCCCCACGGAAGTCCTAGGGCTCAACATCCATCTCATCGTCTCTCGTATACACACTCGTAGTCTTTGTCTATCACCTGTCTGCCCTGGTGGAGGCAGGAATCGCTGCTGTCTATTGGGTACTGTTTGTTTTCTACCCCTCTCAATATCTTTCCTACTATACCCCTGTGTGGCAAGTACTTCAGAATATTCTTCATCAAGTTCATTCTTAAGTTCAAAAAGTCGGTCCACATGCTCTTTTATTTCTTCATCTCTCTCTCTACAACAGGCTAATGCATTCAAATCAAACAATCGTTGTGGCGGCAACTTCCCAATTAACTTTTTCCATTATGTCGACAAATATTCCCCCATGCATTCCAACAATACCTGTCTTTCATTGCTTCCCCTGAAATCATACATCGACGCTAGCGTGGCTGCCTCATCATTCTCGTCTATATACATTTCTGCCTGCTCTTGCAACTCTCGCTTTCTCTCCTTGCTGATCGCGCTGCGGGTCACTCTCACACATTCACTTTGTTCAAGTTCGCTTATTGGGGAAGCAGTCGGGATGGAGACACCCTCTTGGGCAGGAGGTGCGGAGGGGGCAGTGTAAGCGAGAGATGTCTGTTGGGGCTGTGGTAATTGGGAAACACTCGGGGCGGGCTGACTAGTGGGCGGCGCGGTTACTGATGCAGCCTGTGACTGAGCTGGGGTTGGGAGGGGCTGAGCAGCAGCTACTGATGTAGTCTTTTTAGTTTCTATTCTCGGGCCTTGTTTCGTTTCAGTTAATATTTTATTTATCAATTCGTCTGATGAGTGTAACTCTCTTTGTGGATATATTTTCTCGATATTTAACTGGCCGCGTCTATTTGCTTTCCTCAAGCTATTACTCCACTCCTCCTCCTCCTTTTCTGATTTCGATTTATGCCTGCGCGCATGTTTATCTCTACTTCTAAATCGGACCATCGCTTCCCTCCTCCTATCTCTAAGGATATCGAGTGCTGTGGGGCGTGTTTTTTTTACTTATCAAAACATTTTCCATGTCATCTATTCGGTCCATCTGAAAACTCCCATTCCTCGGCCACTGAAGATCTTCCTGATTTCTGGTTTGCCTATGCCAAATTTCACAAAACATTATCGCTCCCACACCATATTTCACATACATATCATAAGCCGGCGTTCCCCCCGGAGGTGCAACCTGGCCAGTTTCCAAAGATTGTCCGCCGCAGCGGAAAAACCCCGCTAGGGTGGACAATACCCCAGGCATGTTTTAACCTTACCCTTGGTTAATCAAACTTACTCTGGGTGTTTGATTTTGCAAAATCAACTCTCAACCAATATCAGGATTACTTACGAATCGGGGCACGACTCACCTGATTAGTCAATTTGTCTTTCCAAGACACAATTCGTCCGTATACTGACGCAACCAATGATGTCGTGTCTGCGTATCTTGGCTCTGCCTCATTTTGGGACCCTCGCCTCCTTGTTCACCGGCCGGGCACGTCGATCAGGGATCAGCTGTGTGCAGATCTGCAGAAAGGAGTCTCATCGCTTACGCAGGGGCACCCCGAACACCTCTTTATCCCGGCTTGATCGCTTCCGTCCTCGCCATTCTTACCGCCTTCCTTATTTTGCAACGTACACGATGGAACAAGTGGGGGAGGGTCCCTATTCGGGCGCCATCTTGAAGGGGCCCCTAAGGGACCCTCGAATGTGGAAACAAGGCACAGTCACCACACACAAACTGATACGCCAGACATGAGGTTGCATTCCCAAAAGATAGGGTTTATTGCAAAGTAAATAATCTCAGTTGGCCAACTGGTCTCACGCCCCGCGATGTGTGTCTAACAGACCTCAGGAGACGCAAGAGAGCGAGACACAAACATCAGTTACATATATACAAAACTAACATCTTACAATCAGTAGTGTCACATCAAAAACCGCCCCTTGCACATCTCCTTTGAACTGTGCACAATGATTGACAATCGTGACGAGTATGACACCTCAAACATTTGTTTTAGCAACAGTTTGCAATTTTGTAAGGCTGCAGACATAAGTCTTTGTTGAAAAGAACAGAATGCTTCTGTTCTTGCTAGCAAGCTGCATGTGGGGGGGAGAGCCACATTCCAGGCCTTCCTATCTCCTAGTTTCTATTTGGGTCCTGGGGGTCAACTCGCTCCCCAGGACTCTACAGGGCTCGAGAAGGGGGGCCGCAAAGAAGAACATAATTCAAGCAATTTAATGTTTGTTCCGAGTATTTTCACTGTGTTTTCGAGACACACTGTCACCTGTGGGCTGATTAGGATGCCTCGCTGCCCTCTTTCAAGGATAGCACGCGGGAGGAGACCGGGTATTTCTATCAGGGTTGCTACATTATATTTCAGCATATTTCCCTTGACCTTGCATTGCACACTGGTAAAGCAGAATATCATGTCAGCGAAGCATTTAGAACAGAAAGCAATAAGCAAACGTTAGAGAAAACAAGATGGCGATTTCTGTCACCTTAAAATGGCCGCACTTCGGTCAAGCTTATGATTATGCATTACTAACACTAAGAGCATGAGTCGGTTGGTCTTCGGCCAACATAGTACATTTCCCCATGATCGAGGGGTGTCTGTTTTTCTGGATCAACTTCAGAACCTAGAATGGAGTGGAGGTTCCTAAAGAGCAGAACTCACAAGATAGGGAAGGGTAGAGGCAGGAAAAGAGGCAAGGCGCATAGGCCAAGGAAATTATACAGGAAATGTTGGACCGAGGATCCAGACACAGCCATTCCCACAGAACAGGGAAAGTCATGGCAGTGTCTGACTTCCTAAAATATCCTTACATCAGACCGAGGCTCTGTGGCCTCACTGGAAAACTATGGCAACCACAACAAGCCATGTGACCGTGCATGCGTGGAAACCGACCGCTGGTCTCCCACACATGCGCGTGACCCGCAAAATGGCAGCCCCCAAGAGAAAGGGTTGAGGGTCAGGACCGCATTGCAACTGACCCCGCAGAAGGCGATCCCAGAGGCGCCAGCAGGCCCTCCATGACAGGTAAGAGTGTTGCTGCAAGGAAAGCGGTGTCATGATAGTATTCTCAAATATTGAATAGTGTGTGCCCTCATTTTCACAGCATGCACACTAATTATAGTCTAAGTAAATAAAGTAAAACAGTAAACCTTTCCAAGATTTTAAATTGAAACAGTCTTAATAAATACTGAATGTAACACATTAGTCAATGAAAATGTACCATAGTAAATGTTCTCATTAAAAATGTGTTTAATATGTGCTTACATTTTCATCTCAGATGTGCACAAATCATTTAAAACTTTGGTTCTAATAATATTATGTAGGCATTCTTTAAACCCTTAGGCAATCTACATCTGTGTGAACCCATGTAGTGAAATGTCCACTATGAATGGATAGACCCTAGTGAAATATAATTGCACACATTCTAAATGTCTTATTACAAACTCACACCTGAGAATTCCCAAAGTTTAGAATTGGAGAATGTATATTTCTACCATCCATTATGTATCTATGAAACATAATTAAAAGATACTTGCTGTAGTTTGGATTTTTGAAGTGATTATTGCAATTAACAACCACACTGACAATATATCATAGAATGGTGAGCTTTCATTAACAGATCACCAAAATGTACACTTTTCTTATCTGGTATTGGTAGATTTAAAAACCTTTCAAAAGTGCTGCAACACATTTCTTTTTTACCACATTGTGGACATTCATGATTCCACTCATAAGACATTCCTATGAAATTGTCCACACTTACTTCTCTTTCTCTAACACAAGAATACTCACTAAAAATATATGGGTATCTTGTTGAATATTTCCTGAAAAATCATCTTACTCTGTTTCTACTGCTAATACATGTTGAATTGACTTTGCTGAATGTGAGTGTTGTGGTCATCTAACAATAGTTTAAGATCAGAATGTTCCTTGCATAGTTTTTTTTTCTACTGTTGAAGTACCTACTTCCATGAGCTATGTCATTTGAAACAACATACACAAAGCTGCATTTGAGTAACATTCAACCTATATGTCATTATCAAATCTACAGTGGGAATAATGTCCTCTCTACTTTACTTTCTACAACTGTTAGTTTGGCTTCCTTTGTACAAGGTACAGAAACAGTTTTCTTTGAATGTGGCTTTGCCTGTGATTTATTTTTTGGTGAAATAATTTTTGGAGGAGTTGGTAATAAGCCAAAATGAGGAGCATACAGCACATGTAACCTATTGTACTCCTGAATACATGAAACGTCAGCTGGCACTTTTGACTCATCAAAGTTTAATAACAACAATCCTTCTTTATTTTTTACTTGTGACAGTGCTACATATGACATTCCTTCTTTAAACACTGTGTGACAAATATCTATTAGTACAGCTTATAAAGTCAACCTTTGCAATTGACTTTACAGCAGGTTGACCGTAAACCACAGTCTACTTAGGGACCGAAACATGTGAACAGAAAGGAAGGACCTAAGGGATCAATATAAATAAGAACATTTTTTTATGGAAAGTAAATCCATACATTTATTTACATAGACGGCATGGCAGCAGTAGAATGAAAATATATACAGTCGTTAACAGACAAAAAGTAAACATTAGTGTATATAGAATCCATTTAAGTATTCAAAACAAATGTTGGCATGAGCATATCATCATCCCCCAAAAAAGCATTAGCTAAAAATATTCGAGTGAACATACATAAAAAAGTCAAACATATTTGCAGACAAAAAAGTTAGTTTCAATCTGTATTCATACATCAAACTTGTGCGCTCACAAGCATAGAGAAAATGTTCTTGTGCATCATCAGTAACTGTTTTAATATTTCCACAGAGCAGAAACAAGGTACATTTATTTAAAGTAAGATATGTCCTCCATTATCACAATTAAATCACTGACTGGTTTTTACGTGTTCTGTATGTAATATGTTATACCACATCTTCGTCAGGGTTCAACAGAAATGTATAAAGAAAACAATAAAGCAACTTAGTTTAAGATGCACTGCCTGTCTAATATTCAAAAAATTTAACTATTAAATCCATTCACTACTCATAGTCCTTCAGAATCAGCCAATACAATTCTGACCAGGTAGAAAACATTGGAAAAAACAATTCATTAAAGTGTTCCTCATTCAATTACAACCACCCCACACCCATAGTGTGCCACCACCTAAGATACTCACAAAGCAGGCTGAAAGGCAGAAGTCTAAAAAGAGCTGGATATAAACAACCAATAATGACTATATCCACACCACAATTAATCACCATGGTATTAGAAATTAAAAACACCTACTTTAGGTCTGTTTTGAAGTAAGCGCTGAGAATTCAGACACCTTTGGTCTTCCACAGATAGAGCTTGCAACACCAACGGGAACCTTAGTCCCTTACAATTTGGCTGTAACCCAAACGAAACAGAATGGTCTCCCAACAATATAGGAAAATAAAAATGTCTCTTTCTTAAAAATAAGAAGTAGAAAGTTTATCTACAAAACGTAATCTACAGGTGCCTCAAATGCACTTAGAAGTTTGCTCTCTGTATAAAAAACCAGAGTAGCAGTGTGTGGCTCCTTACCTTTAGTCTGAGCCATGCTGAGTATAAAGATTACATTCCCTACATGGCAATTCATGTCCAGAATGGTCCATGCTGCTCACGTTTAAGTGAGGAGAACCTCTAAAGTTGTATCTGGCAGCCTGTACATCACATCCAATGCGAGATGTTTCGCAAGGAGATAGAAAGGGGAAGCATTTTGGGTAACAATACTGCAGCATCTTTGAATAGCAAAAGGGAACCGAAAATTAGTTGGGAATTCAAATTTTACATATATGCTGCCCGTTATTCCAACTGATTAAGGCCATTCTCAATTGTTTTTAAGTTGAAGATCCAGCATTGTTCTTTATATGAATGTTTTTGAGCCAACAAATCACCATTGGATGCATTCACTTTCTCAAAGCAGAACCATGACATGTTATCAATAGTGTGGCCCATTTGTAGAAATGGTGTCACCAAAGGAGAAGATGTTGTTCCCGTCTGAATTTTTGAACAATGTTGTGCCTTCATATACCTTCCTGCATGGGATATTAGGGATTGATCCACTGCATTTGGGAAAAAAAGAACTTGAGGCATCCATCAGCTGTTGTTTCAGGATTTCTCCTTTGCGGAACGCAAACAAAGGCTTTTGCCAACTTGGATCAATTTCTCTTAAGATATGCTAATTCTTCAAGATCGCTCTGTTTATGGCATTACTGAATTGGCAGAAAGTAATAACACAAGTGAGGCGACCAGAGCTTTTATTAGTGGTATCATTGGTTTCAAGAAGGACCTCCCTATTGGTATATTGCGCTCTCTTGCGACAATGTTAAACATTTTGTTTAGGGTATCCCCATGCTAGTAGTCTTTTTTAGAGAGTCTCCGCTTGGGAGTCATACTTAGATCTTAGGTGCAATTACTCTATACTCGCATACACATTCCATATGGGAGGTTAGAGATGAAAGCTTTTGGATGGTGGCTGTAGAAATGTAGAGTCGTATTGCGCTCAGGTAGGTTTGCAGAACAGTTCTGTTTCCAAGTTCCCATCATAATGTCTAAACAAGAGTTCTATAAAAGGCATACACTTGGAGTTGAATTTGCATGTAATATGCAGATTGTTATCCAAATTATTAATCCATGTCATAAAATGTTTAAGATTGGATTAAGTGTCCTCCCAAAAAAAGAAGTATATCATCGATGTACCTCTGAGAGAACCATATTAACTGCCTAAATTGGATGTTGTAACCAAGAATGTAAGTCTCCTCAAACAATGCCATAAAAAGATGTCCATGTTGGGAGCAAAGGTACAACCCATGGCAGTCCCTTTGCGCTGATTGAAAAAGTCCTGTTTAAACTTGAAAAAACTACTTACAAGTACTGTAGAAGCAAATTCAGCAATGAATTCTGTGGGGGCGGCATTTACTGTACATCAGTATTGGCATTCCAAAGCTGAGCAATGACAGGATTGTAATTATTTTCAAATGTACATGCCTTATCTCTTGTTAAGTGTATTCTTAGTCAATTTGCCAGTAACATGGTGTCGAACAGATGTAAAAACACCATTTTCTCAACCAACTGCCGAAACAGGCCTAGGAAATTCAAATCTGCACTTAGATTAGTACTTTTCTTTACTTTTAAAGTTTCTTTTTCGCAGTACTTCACACACATGTGCATTTGAAACCTTTCCACCTTGTCCAATAGATCTGCATTGACATGCTGATCAGCGATAGAGCACGTGATATATCTTTCAATAAATTGCATCCCACAACTATCACTGTCTTGACCAAATTATGGATCATCTTTAACCCACAAAAGCATATGGATATGTGGAATTCCATGGGCTTGGTACTCTTTCCTCTAAAAAGAATGTTCCACAGTGCCTAGTGGACCATTTTCATTATTGCATATAAAATGCAACATTGCTCAAAATCAGGGATGAAAGAATCTAGATACAGTAACAGGGTCGATCGAACACAATTCGGCTAGGGTCATGTGTAGTATATCTTCTTTGGTTGGATTACTATCTCAAATCCAGTCTTCAAGATCATCCCAGTCATACTACCAACAACTTAAAGTCACAAACCAAGTAGGAGGACCCAAGTTTCAGAGCATTCATCGAACCTCAGAATGTCTCAGAGTGGCTAGGATATTAGTAATTTTGCCTTCAAGAATTTCATCCTTTTGTTTTACCTGTTATACCATCTCATTAGCAGAAACATTTTTGAAAATCTAGTTCCTGTTTGAAGTGTATGAGCAACAGAATAGCAGTGTTGGAAATGCACTTTCATAGAGAATATATATTCAATATTGGTGAAAAATCTAGAATCCTCAGAATACATAAGTGTACATGGGTATTCCGAGGAATAAATGGGAACTTTCTGATCATCTAATCTGCCACTTTTTCCAGTGTGAATTTTTCCCAGACACTGACCTGTTGCACCTTTTGTTTGTTTCATTTGATATAATTCAAGACTGTCACCCATCACTTCTCATGAGTGTAGAGGATGAAGAGTTTAATACTTACCTTCAGCAACAATAAGAGACTGAGACTGACCCTCACTGTTCTTTGCTGGTAATCTAACATCCAGTATGGACAGGTCTGGTACATACAGACTGTCTTTAACAGGGACATCATTTCACCAAAATGCCAGGGTTAGCGGAAGTGATATCACATGACACTTGACCTCGGATGACATCACAGGAAGTGATGTCATTTGACCCCACCCCAAAGTGATATCACGGGAAGTGATGAACATAACCTTTCACCCCTTGATAAAACAAGAAGTGGTATCACATAGAATTGTTCCTAAGTACACTATGAAATATATGGTTATGATATCACTATAATGTGATATATATTTCATACAAGAATGGATCGCCATATGTATCGTTAAGATCAGTATGTATAGGTTCATATTACCAAATTACTGTGAATCAAAGCAGACGTCCATGGCCAAATGATGATGATGAGTTGTTATATAGCATTTACGCATAAGCGCTTTATATAGAACAAATATACATACAATATCACCCAACCTGAGTTGAAGTGTTTAAGAACAGGCCAAATCAGTGACTCACACCCTGAAGTGTGCCTGAAATAAACCTTTAATGAGTCTAGCAATTATTGTATAGAATTCTAGAATTACAAATTATTGGTATTCTCATTCTTTCTTGTTTAGGGTCACCGCTGAAAGTGTTAGACTTGTGGAACCCCTGTTCTCTTTTTTAAAACATTTTTTAGAGGCTTGTACTAGAAAGCCAGCCACTCCAGAAGCAAAGAGCCACATGGTGCTGGCCACAGCCCAGGACCTTGCATTAAAAAAAGTTTTATAAATATATATTTTCTTTTTTTTAGGGGTAGCAAGGGAGACCTGTGGGGTCGCAGTTGCAACCCCTGGCAACCCCTAAATGACATCCTTGGTCTTTATAATTTAAATATCCCTTTACCTTTGTGATATCTATAAGCTGTTGCCATATTTCTGTATCCTTTGTAGCAACACCATTCACCAAAACAAACAAAGAACTATTAATGTCAAGTATCACCGATGGAGTGTTCACATTATCTTGCAAATTTAGAGGTAAATACACAACTTTACCTTTCACACCTTGCACTAATGACTTTTTAGGGAATCTCAATGTCTTTGTAGTCCAACAATAAACTGAAAAGGATGAATAGTTTGCAATGCACTCACCTCAAACAACAGGCAGGAATTTCAGGCACATCCTTGTTGTTCAATATGCTTCTTGAAGAAATATTCCCTCTTGTTAACAGACAAACAGTATCTGCACACAAATAGTGCACCACTTGTACTGAATTGCTCCTCTGAAAACAACTACAGATAAAGCTTCTTCCAAATATCATCTGCACAGTCTGTTTCTTTGTCTTCTATGGACACTTTATGGACTTGTGTTCTGTTGTAACGCTCACCTGACTCCCACGGAGGCGCTGGTCTGGTCTGGGTTGCTGTGGCCTCTTCGAGCGTGATGCGCAGAACTCGGAACACAGACTGAACAGGACCCTCAAATCTTGCTTGTCTGGCCCGTAGGAATATCCTTCTGCAGATGAGAAAGGGGATTAACAGTCTGCAGAATAGTGTGCTTGCTCCCCCCTTTCCTCCTTCGCTCTTCTCTAACTTACTCCGAAATCCCCGGTTGAAGCTCACCTTATGGTTTGAAAGGATGAACTGTCCATCCTGCTTTTGGTGCAGGGGCGCGTGTTTGACCAGTTACTTCACTGGTTTTCAGAATGGCGCTGGCAAAATCCACTTGACTTTTCCGAGCGGAACGCCGTAAGTATGAAGATTACAAAAGTTCAAGTGTTGAGCCTCCTTTTCTGTTGCCTTCCTAACCTGTGATCTGTCCTTTATTTCAGGTGCAGAATGAAGGCGATGCGTTGAGGGATTGACTTGCCGATGGTAAACTCAGGTGAGTTAGCGATGGGGGCGATCCCTCTTAATGTCTTTATATCCCTCCAATAATGTCTTTTGTCCTTTCCCCATAGGGGCCGGGTTGCGGTACCTGCCAACGAAGCGGCGCCAACCCGAAATGAGGAATGATCCACCAACAGAAGACCGGTAAGTGTTATGGCGGAAAATTAGGCTTTCCTCATATGTTCCTTCTGCTCACCTTTTGTCTCTTCTTCTCTCCCTTAGGCGCAGAGATGTGGCGACCGGTGCAGACAGTCGGGGTGGAGCCAGAAGAACTCCCGAGGACAGGTGAGTGAAGCGCGGCGCTGCAGCGAGCAATGCGGTGCTTTTAAATGAAAGTCTTTTCTCAGGAACGCTGGCGTGAAGGTTCCGGATGCAGGTAAGAAGTTTGATAAAAGCCTTGGTTTTCACCTTTCTCTTCTCTTCTTTCCTTACAGGTTTTCCAGGATTGAGGCGGGTGTGGCTGGAGACCAGATGCAGGAGCAGACACGGTGAGCGTTCAGCTGCTTGGATGCAGAACAACGCGAAGCGTGAGATACTGTATGGGCGTGGCTTAAATAGTCCCCAAAGTAGTTCCAGGTAAGTATCCTTCCCTGGCCACGCCCAAGTGACAAAATAGTCCCAATGAAAAAATAGTCCCTTTCTGGTCTCAGGGAGGCCTGAATCTTGCAGCATGGTCTGCATCAGGTAAGTGCACCAAAACACCTTCCTTTATGAGCCTGGCACCTATGGCGCCAGGACTGATGTCCAACATGAGCCTGGCGCCAAAGGCGCCAGGACAGAGTCCAAAGAGCCCCTCTAAGGGGCCGCTGGGCTTTTACCCGGGGGCATGATGCCTGCTCCCGGGGGTGCTGGCCCTGCCTGGTGCTCCGGGGGTAGGCATCATGACATCTGTAGAATTTCCGTTGACAGGACACAAATACATATTCAGGTTTTTCACTGGAAGAAGACTCCTTAGTCAAACTTATTAAAACATGTGATCCTTTGAAAGAATAGGATCATCATGGCAACTTCCTGCAAGTGATTCTTCTACATGCAAATCATATTTGGAATGAGAGATGTGTAACCATCTCATGTATAGAAACTAAACTTTCTACACTACCATTAGTCAAAACCTTATTTACCAGTGCAAGTGATATACAAGGTGTTTTGCACTCATACAGTTTAAGAAGATATTGTATTTTGCTATGATGTGCAGCCAGCATATGCATGTGGTGAAACTGTTGCATCTCTCTTTCTCAAGATGGGCCAGAGAGTGACCCAGAAGGCATCAGTCATCAATGATCTGCATCATCTTAATTTGCTGTTGTACATTTTCTTTTTTGTGTAATAACTGTAAGAATTTCTTTAAGGTTATACAACTGTACTTGGCAATATTGCACAATGAAGTACATTTCATACTAGATTGTATTGTTTTACTTCTATTGAATACTGCCCTAATGTATCTGCTTCATTTGCTCTTGATTTTCACATTTCCTCTCTTTCAGAAATCAGATTACCTTTCACTTCATATCCTTGTCCTGTTTCTGCAATAACAAGAGTTAAACTGCATTTTTTAATGTAACTCTCTAAACTGAAAAATCTTACTGTATGTGAAGTGTGTATCCAATCTCCTCCAAATGCATCACAAAGGTGTTCTTATGTAAGTACACAAATTAATTGCTTTTTTTCATAGAGTCCCTTTTTGATCTTTGTCAACTTTTTTAAATTGTTCAACAGTAAAATGAACACTATCCTTTTCATGTGAGAAGCCTTTCCAATGATTCCCTCTAATGTCTTTTTTGTTCAAGAAACACTTGACATGAACACAATCTGATTTCACACTTCTCCAAAGATTGAGAACACTTGAGAATGAAACATTTTGTATGCACATTCTTAATCCTGGCGCTTAAATGTAAAGCAGAACTTGATTTTCTTTTTTAAATATCTTCTGTTTCTTCATTCGCTGTAATGATGTTGATATACACTTTGTATTAACAGTCTTAATTGAAATCAGAGTGCTTTCATTGGGTTCATTAGTTGACATGACTTATCTCTCAAATTGTACCTTTCCCATACATTCTCTTTGCAATACATTGCCAAATTCTCTCATTACAGCTTTGTACAGAACATGAATCATCATCCTCAACATTTTCCGATAGGGAAACTTTACTACTTTTCCTTTCTTCTGTGGCATAAAGTCCATTCCTTTGAAGGCATTATTGATCTATACTCCAGAAAAAAAGAACAGAATTAATACTTAAACTTCAAGACAAATGGACACACATATAAAGCATTGAATATACGATCAGTGTAATAGATGCAGACGAAAACTGTAATTGTAATTAACCAACAGAATAAACGGTTTCTAAATACTGGTAATTGAATAAAGTCTAGGAGCAACTATCAGTGATATATGGTTGCCACAAAATTCTATAGTTCAGAAATAAAAATGTACACTTTATGCATGATGCCTAGTTTTTTCATTCTTTCTGCTATTAAGTAATTATTTAATGCTAGGACACAAATAATATCTTGCAACACAGGTAGGAGGCAGATATATAAAAGGGGGACATAGCTGAGGCATACTGTTTGTTTATATACTCACCCCTTAATGGTTCATACTAATCCTTGTACCCATTCACACCCACTAACTACCACTATCCATTAAAAATGCAAATTCCTGGTAAGTCTTTCCACTAAAACTTTCTTTCGGGAGCCGACTCGTCTGGAATGACTTTCTGAGCTCTCCCGTCTGGCCCAATGCGCCTACCTACAAAAGTCCCTTTTTCAGCCTCCGTTTTTCCCCGGAATTGAAACCACTGGTGGGGGGGCCCCCCAGGCGCCCGCCGACCGAGTGGGTCCCGGTTTCGCACCGAAATGACCGAGGGAGACCTTCCAGCAGTCCCGGGACCCACTCGGTGGTAAAATGGCCGCCGCAGCAGTGAGGGCTGGAGCCTGCCCAGGAGGGGGCGGAACGAACACAGAAGCCCTGCCGATCGGCTCCTGTCCGTGGTGAGCCGGTGCCCGCTTGCTAGTCGCCTGCCGTGGTGCCTCTCTGCCCCCGATCACACCCCCTACGAAGCACGACCCAAAGCAGGGCTGCGCCCGAGGACACGAAGACATCGGCACTGATCTGATCCTCCCCTTCGCCTGCCAGGACGCCATCCGCTCACCCGAGCCCTGGTGCGGAGCGGATCGGCGCCGAGGACCTGCATACGCCCAACCGCGGGCTCCCTCCGAGCTCCCAGCGGCGCCATCAGAGCTCGACGTGATCGAGCCCCGCGCCGGGCTTTTCCAGCTCGCCCGTTGGCCGGGACGCAATCTCTGGACAGCCCCTTTCCTCCGGGGGCCGGAACCTTACAGCACCGCTCACCGCACGGCCAGCCTGCCTCCGCACATCCAGCTCGCCACAGGAGGCCACCAGCTTTCCACCCCGCCTCTGGAGCTCGGGGGCCCGTCAGGGGGGGTCGCTTCCCGGTCCCCCCATCGGATCCACCGAGGCCCTGACTCCCGAATCTCTGCACGGACATTGGCGCCCTCGGTGGGACTCCCGACTCGCCACGGCGCCTCCCGCCTGGTCTAGCTCCACAGCTCCTGCAGCTCCAGCCCCTCCAAGCCTGGCGCCCACCTGGAAGTACTCCGCCAGGGCCCGATCACCCCCCCCCCAGCCCGCCCCACAACTTCACCGGAACACGCCTGGACTCGCCTCCCCCCAACCACCACAGCAACCACTCCCAGGTGATCTGCTTCCTGCTCCCCACGGCACCGGCCCCACGCGTGGACCAGCATTCCACAGTCCTGTTGGGGCTGTTCTCCCCCCAGCAGCTCCGCAAGCGGCCCGTGACCGCAAGCATTTTCTATAGCCGCAGAGCATTCCAGCACCGGAGCCAGGAGGTGAGGAGTCGGGGGGAGTGAGGGAGTACAATCCAATCGCACCGGGGGGTGGCAAAAAGAAGCTCCCCGGACCCGCTGGCCTTACTCTTCGCAACCCCCATTCCGCTTTGCTGTGCCCCTGCGTCTCCGGAATCCCTCTGAACCCGTCTCTTCCTCCCCATTGCCGCAAACCCAGTGACCCGGCCCTAAAATCGCACGAAGACATCTAGTTCGCAGCACCTCACTTTCCTCAATTCCCCACGACAATGTCTAAAAGCGGGAAGACACCAAAACAATCGGACATTATTACCCTCATGGCGTCTGCCGCCACCGAAAGATCGAACAAAGCCGACCCACCGGAGGATACTATGAAAAATAACACTGCACCAGCCGCAGAAACAGATCCCACTTTGCCTCAAGCTGCTACCAAAGCGGACCTGCAGGACCTATTGGCAGCCCTAACCAGGGAAATCCAAAAAAGCTCTGAGGAAATCACCAAGAAAATAAATACTCTTGACAAAAGAATGGGTGAAGTGGAACATCGAACCGCCGAAATCGAAGCAGAAGTCTGTGACCAAAGATTCGAAGATGAACATAACAAGGACCGGATAGCTGCCCTCGAAGCAAGATGTAACATCCTGGAGACAAAACAGGAGGATTTTGAAAACCGATCAAGGAGAAACAACATCAGAGTCCGAGGCATTCCGACCACTATTCCGGAACCAGACCTGAAAGCCTACATATCAGATCTCTTTCGATTCATTATCACCCTCCCAGACGCTTCCCCCCTAGAACTACCGGGTGCACAGAACCACTCCAAGGAAAACTTCCACTCTTCCCCCGGATGTTTTGGCTAGAATACACTTCTTCCAGGTAAAAGAGGACATTATGCGTGAAGCAAGGCAAATGAGACAGATCACCTTCAGAGGGTCCACGATCTACCTGTATCAAGACCTGGCAAACGCAACACTCCTGAAACGGAAAGCAATGCGACCCCTGACAACCTGGCTACAAGAGAAGAAAATCCCATACCATTGGGGCTTTCCCACCTCAGTGAAATTCAAATGGGACGGAACGCAGAGACAAATACAGTCATTGAGAGAAGCGGAGAAACTCATGGGCATAAGCAGGGACGACCCCAGCGCAGTGCCGGAAGAACCAGCTCACCCTCCCCGAGACGATTCCCCAGGAGGGGCATGGTCCAAGTCCAACAGACGGCGCAGACTCAGAGGCCCCCGGAAAAAAGATGGCGACGGGGGCTGAGCACACGGCGGCATCTCCCCAATCCAGAAATCAATGGCTGCCTCAAGCAGCGATGCCATAAGACCAAATAAAGCACCGAGACCCTCTGATATCCCCGCGAGCAAATCAGGCGCTCACACACAGAGGCAGGTCCTTCGACTAGCTTGCACCCGGTTCACCTCGACGGCCCGGTTGGCCACAACGAGCGCATTGGTGCCACAAGTTCCCCAGTGGCAATAGGTAGAAGTTTCACCTACCAGTTCAACGGTGGGAAAGATGTAACTGATACAGGAAAAGTTAGGAAATGTACAAGAATGCTTCATGCAGCACGGTTATACACCGTCCCCAGAGCCATCCAAAGACTCCGCAACACAACATGCAACAACATTCGAAATCAAGCCCACAGCTCGCTCCACTCAACAGGTCGCACTCAAATCCCACAGAGCAGCCCTGGGACAAATCCCACGATGCATCCGCGACGCCTCGCCGCTAATAATGACTAACATAAGTGAGTTAAGATTTCTCTCCTGGAATATCCAGGGGATGAACTCTCCAAGGAAACGCAGATCGGTGGAACACCGCCTGGGACAACTGGCCGGAGACATTGTCCTACTGCAGGAAACACATCTACTCGCAGAGGATGAACGCCGCATAAAATTCAAGAGATACAAACAATCCTTCTTCGCCACTTCTGGCTCAAAGAAAAGGGGGGTGGCAATCCTGCTCAGCAACAAAATTCCTCTCCTTAACATCAGAATAAAGAGATACCCAGAAGGCCGTTACCTACTTCTCAAAGGCATCTTCGAAGAACTTCCCATCACATTAGCATCAATTTACGGCCCCAACTCCACCCAAAGCAAGTTCTTCAACGACATTCTACCAACAATCCTATCCTTCCGTGAAGGCCACCTATTCATCGGCGGTGATTTCAATACCATCCCCAACCCAGTGCTGGACAAATCTCTGCCCGCCACGAACAACGACTACACCCAGGCCCTTGCCTTACTTAAACTGTTCAGAGAAACAGAGACAGTAGATGCTTGGAGAATACAAAACGACACCACAAGAGATTACACACATTTCTCCAACGTTCATAAGGGATACTCAAGAATAGACCTAATCTTAATCCCCGGCATCCTCGTCCCCTGTGTCATCAACACAGATATCCACACACGCATGATCTCTGACCACTCCCCGATATCTGTAAATTTAGCCATCTCAGGCCAGAAATCCCCCCCACAAAGGTACTGGAAACTGAATGACTCACTCCTCCTAGACATGAGTATAAGGGCCGAAGTCGAGGACTCATTGATAAAATACTTTGAAGAGAACACCACACAAACATCCCCCATCAGCACAATCTGGGATGCCATGAAGGCGGTAGTCAGGGGCGTATTAATAGGGGCCGGAGTGGAACAGCGAAGAATTTCAAACATAGCCTCCTCCAAATTAGAAAAGGAAGTAGCCCTCCATGAGTCACAGCTAAAAAGACAATACTCAAGAAAAACCGAGCGAGCCCTGAGGAAGGCAAAGACAGCCTTGGAAATGCACTGCGCCGACCGAACAGCCAAATCCCTAGCGTACACAAAGCAATTTTACTACGCCAAAGGAAACAAAGCAAATAGAATATTAGTACAGAAGCTAAGAGCGCTCCGGAGTCGGAACAACATACTCAAACTACGAGGGGAAAATGGAAAACTGCTCTTCGCCCAACCGGAGAAAATAAATGAACTACTGAGATACCATACCTCTATAATGTCCAGCGCTCCGTTAAATCTAAAAGACCTTCCAGAATACTTAAACACTCTACCGCCCCGCAACACTGACCTCCTGGAGCACCTGGAGGCCCCCATTGAAATAGAAGAAATTATCGAAGCCATCAAAATTCTCAAACCCGCCGCACCAGGCCCAGACGGCCTAACCGCAACCTTTTACAAAAGATTCGTCAGAGTCCTAGCCCCACATCTTACTTCCTTATTCAACTCCTTCCTATCTACGAAAACCGTCACTAAATCCATGGCCGAATCAATTACGATCCTGCTGCACAAACCCGGAAAAGACCCCGAACCCAGATTCCTATCGGCCCATATCGCTACTAAACAATGACGGGAAGATCTTTGCCAAAGTGCTAGCCAGAAGACTGGGCCCAACACTCCCAAGCCTAATCGACCGTGACCAAACAGGATTCATCCCTGGCAGAGGGACCCACGACAACATCCGGCGAGTACTAAACCTAATTGAAGGGGCCCATAAATCCAAAACAAAAATGGCTGTAATTTCACTAGACGCCCACAAAGCCTTTGATCGAGTGGACTGGGGATACATGCACGAAGTCCTCCAACGCTTTGGCTTCGGCCCCAACTTCACAGCATGGGTCATGTCCAACTATCAAATCCCCACCACACAACTCCAAGTTAACGGCTCGAGATCCGACCACATCCGCATCACTAGAGGCACCAGACAGGGATGCCCGCTCTCGCCCCTGGTCTTCGCCCTATCCATGGAGCCCTTCGCTGCCAGAATCAGACGAAGCGAAACCATAAAAGGCATCCAGGTGGGAAACCGCGAGTATAAAATTGCACTCTACGCTGACGATGTGATGCTAACGATGACGGACCTCCCAACCTCCCTGAGGACCCTATGGAAAGAGATTAAGTCATTTGGCACCATGTCAGGATTCCAAGTCAACCTAACAAAATCTTCAGCCCTCCCCATCAATCTATCTCAACTAGATGAGGCCGCGCTCGCCCCACTCTCACCGATTCCCTGGGCCAAAGACGCCATAGAATACCTCGGAGTACAGATCACCGGAAACCCAGCACGCCTATACACAAAAAACATCCCACAATTACTCAGGGCACTGCACAACGACCTCAAAAGATGGAAACAACAAGAAATCTCATGGTTCGGTCGAATCTCAGCCGTGAAAATGAACCTAATACCCAGATGGTTATACCAATGTACTTCCCTACCTCTGCAAATCCCACCCCCAGCCACACGAGCACTACAGAAGAAATTAATGGAATTTGTCTGGGGAGGGAAGAGGCCCAGGATCAACAAGCGAATCATGACAAAAAGCAAACCCCTAGGTGGAATGGGAGTCCCTGACCTGGCCAGATACTCGCTAGCGGCTCAACTATCCCACGCTTTTGCCTGGGTGCAAGAAGCAGACCCACCATTATGGCGTCAAATCGAAGAATCCTGGTGCCCGGTCCCACTGCAAGATCTCCCACATCTGCCATCACTCAAACCACAACCCAACTCAGGACCATTGTCGGCCACAACCACAACAACCCAGTGCTGGAAAACCGCAGCGCGGAAATGGGGACTTCGCAGCTACCTGGGACCCATGTCTCCCATTTGGAACAACCCAGACTTCTCCCCTGGTAACCCGCCCCGAGACTTCCACGCATGGATAGCAGGAGGCCTAGCAAAAACCAGCGACTTCATGGAAGGGGGCTCCCCCATCACCTTCGAAAGGTGTAAAACGAAATTCGGAGTGGGTGAACGGGAAAGATTCCGATACTCGCAAATCAAACATTGGATGTCCCACAGAGGGACACGAGACAAATGCTCGAGAGAGCCAACAGCCCTGGAACTCACGCTAACATCCCCGACCAACAAAGGGAGAATCTCCACCATATACCGACTCCTCGACAGATCGGACCCAGCAAAGAAAGAAAGATATATGACGGAGTGGGAAAAGGATATTGGCCGGGAAATTGCAGTAGAGAGTTGGGAGCAAATTTGGACCAGACTACATAAGAGCTCGCAATGTGTCACGAACAAAGAAGGAGGCTATAAACTGTGCTTCAGATACTACATCACCCCCACACAAATCAATAAAGCCAACCCGGATTTTCCCGCTTCATGCTGGCGAGGCTGCCAATCCCCCGGCTCCCTCTACCACTTAGTATGGACATGCCCAAAGGCAGAAATTTATTGGAAAGAGGTGCTGAAATACATAAACGAAATAACCGGCCTCTCAATTCCATGGGACCCAGGCATCGTCCTTCTGGACGAAACCGGCGATGGAACATTCCCAATCTCAGGCCATATCGCCCGCCTCTGCAACCATCTACTACTGGCCGCGAAGATCGCAATGGCTCGCCTATGGAAAGACAAAGGTGGCCCCTCAATTGCCCTATGGTGGGCCAAATGCTGGGAGATCGCAGTAGCGGAAAAAATCACTGCAATACGCTCTGACTCCTTACTTAGAACCCTAAACATATGGGACCCCTTCCTTGACTATGCGGCCAAATACCCAACCCTCACTAGAAGACCGCCTCTCACCAGATGGCTCCAATGCAGTCCTCTCTACTGATCCCAGACCGGTCCTCGAACACTTCAGAGCAGAGGGGAATAATCACCCAGATCTCGCCCGCCCAACCGCCGCATTCAGGATCCACCCAATCTCTCCTCCACCCTGCAACTCGAAATAGTCTATAAAAGCTCTAATTAACGCTCATATTGACCTGTACTGCGTTGTTGCATGTAATGTCCTACCTTGTAAAAATCAATAAAATGTTGTTGGGAAAAAAAAAAAAACTTTCTTTCATTACACACACATCCTGTGCTTACTGTTAACACTAAATATATATTCTTGAAAGTAAGATGTAACAAAGTGATTTGGGGTTGATACACCCAACGAAAAGTCTCCTTGTGCAATGCTTTAATGCATTCCATTTACTGCACAGCTCAGAATAAAGCCTTTGTATGAACGTGACAATGGATATAACACTACTTGTATTAAGGATATCTGCTGAAATTGATTAGTATTCTTACACACAACACAAAGGCCCTGCAACCTACAGTGTTCAATATGTTATGGCCTATAAGTCCAATAATCCATCATTCACTGTACCAGGTAAGGCTGATTTAAATTGTTCAGCGAAATATATGACAACAGGTTGCAGAACGCTAAATATCTTTATTCGATTGCTGTAATCCATTCCTATGCTATTCCCTTGGGGTGACCTGCCCCTTAGGTCATAGAAGTCTCAGGAGCCAATGTGATGAATCTGATAATGTCATGACTCCTTTCCCTGAGATAGCCTCTCCTCATGTGGCCAGAGGACGGCAGCCACTACCTGATCCTGACCCTGAGGGCCGCTATTTGAGGGAGGACCACATGGGGGGAGGCAACCCTTGGGAGTATGACATGGCATCATCAGGTGAGTTATGGTATCCCCTTTTCCTTTTTAGGGATATTCCCTTTATTCCTTATGTCCTAATGACATACTACAATCATCCCCTTCGACAACGTGACAATTCTACTAACAGTACTCCTCAATATCAAATAATGAACAGAGTGACAAAAACTGAGATGAGGAAGAGGCAAGGAACACTAAGGATTAGTCCCAATGGGAACCAACACCAGCAGTCTAATAGCTGGATGAATCTGATTGGCCCGACGTGGTTTAAAACAATGCCGGGAAGAGAAGCATGGAATTTGTCATCTTTTTACCTGGCTGGGGTGAGGACAGCCGAACAGAGTTACCAGGAGTACAGCGGCTGGTGGCAGCACAGGAGATGGAGCAGCAATGCGGAGCGAGAAGACAGCCCGGTAAGTGACATTCCCAGGGAAGCACTGTGGAGGCTGCAATGATGTGAAAGGAAGCAAGCAGTGCTTCCCGGCAGGCAGCTGAGGGAGCTGGGATGCCGACCGAGGACCAGACACCTACCAGAGGTGCCTGCAAGGTCAGAGAAAGCTGTGTGAGCCAGAGAAGCACCTGATTTGGAGTCAGGGATTCAGAGAGAGTGCAAGAAAGCAACCAGTGAGCCAGGGAAAGGGTTGGGACACTGAAGCACTGTCAGGCATGGCATCAAAAACCCTAGACAGTGGAACTGGGGTCAGGGACTCACAGTACGAAATTGAGGAAGACCAAGAAGGGAAGACAAAGGGGCATTGTATGATAAAGAAAGTCCTGGCAGGACAGTATACCAGGCAAAGTCATGTGTGTAAAGAGAACTGCATAAAGAAAGTCCTGGCAGGAGAGTATACCAGGCAAAGTCATGTGTGTAAAGAGAACTGCATAAGGAAAGTCCTGGCAGGAGAGCATACCAGGCAAAGCCAAGTGTGTCAGTTAGAGAATTCCAAGGAAGACTCATGCACTAAGGATTCTGAATTGCAGTGAATGTGGATATGAGAAAATAATGCAGGAAAGTATAGCAGGTGTTTCGCGAGTCTGGGACCCACACCCAAACTGTATCAGGGAAGTATATGAATGAACCCAGCAGGGGAGTTTTCCAGGTGTTGTTTTGTGAGACAGAGAATCCCAAGGATGATTCATGCTCTAAGGATGTTTGGAATACATTGAATGTGAAAAGGACCAGGGGAAGGGAGTAATTTCTCCCTGAAGTAAATTGCAACACTAAGAGGAGGAGAGTTATCCTGTGGAGCTACAAAGAACTTGGTTATTCTTTTGAACTTTTGTTTTGGTGGAGAGAAACCTGGGGAAGGGAGTTATTCCCTGGAACTGTGAACATTATCCATTTGGAACTTTTGTTGGTTGTCTACCTTATTGTTGAACTTGAACATTTGCTCACCTTTCAAGCCAGAGAAATTACCCTAAGCACCTTAGACTTACATTTAGATTGTAAGGGCTAGGATAGGATTTCAGAAACAGGAAATGTTTGCTTTAACATCTTGACGCAGGACAGGCCCTTAGTTTTTGGTTGAGCTAGTGAAATACCTCCTAGATTAGGGATAGTGAGGCATTTTTCAACCCCTTCATTATATAATGCATGTTTATGGCAAACACCATGAGTCCTCTGTGTCCACGTCCCATTACTGACTCCTCACACTGGTTACAACACTTAGTCTTTCCATAACATCAAACGCACTAAATATAGTAACTTAGCACAAAAAGCACACAAGCTTTAAAAATGCTACCAGTTTTGCCTTTTTTAGTAGGCATAGGGAATACATTTGTCAAGTACTGCCATACTGGTATTCAGTGGCCATTGATGGTAGCACCTATCAAATGTTGCAAGTACCTGAACATATAATAACAGTTGTTATCAAATGTCTACTTCTTACACATGTTCTACAACTGTTGGATTTGCCAATGTATTTATTTTACTGTATACTGAATATATAAAAACGCAGGATATCCCCATGGGCTCCACCTGCACTATACATCAGCATAAAGCAGGTGCCCCCATAGGAATCCAGAGTACATGCTCCATGCCATGCCAGTATGACAGGAAGCATGAACAATTACAATGAAACCTTCCCATGTTGCGCAGAGATTAATTTGATGTGGGCCCATTGCTTACCAAGTACACATACTTACAACTGTCCCAAATTGCAATTACATCCTCCCCAATATTTTCTCTTACGGTTACATTTCTATTGTGAGTGCTGTTTACCATGTAAGTATGCCAGTGTTCCCAATGAGAAGTAACCTGGCTATCATGTCAGCATGCCAGCTTCTATTTACTCACTGTGCACTATAGTGACGTCACAAGAAGTATACATGACGTCCCGAGATACTGGCTGAAGAGAATGTTTAGATCCTAATGAAATTAATGATGAAGTAAAGAATCAAGTGAACTTTTAAATATGAAAAGGAAGACTACACGTGCACAAGTGCTTCAGAAAATCAACTGTTCAATAAATGTACAGATGCTGAAACGCAAGGTAGACTAAGTCATCATAGAATTAACTGATTAACCGCCTCCAAATGGTGCAGAACGCTGCCGCTAGAGCTGTCTTACTGCCCCCCTTTGGCACCCACATGACCCCTTTATTGTGGCAGATCCATTGGCTCCCGGTTGAAAAGCAGATCTTGTTCAAATCTCTGTGTTTGGTACATCTGGCATTCTGCTACTGCGCAAGACCACTGATAATCTCGTCTTTCGTCACCTACTAAAGACATTTGTATTCTAAGTTCTGGCTGTTAGGTTCTTGTTCACTCTTTAGCGCCTTGGTGCCTTCAGGCATTTGTGCGCTCTACAAATAAACATAACATAACATAACATAGAAGCTGGCTATACGTAGTGAACAGAACACAGGCAAAGCCACCATTGTATGGAAGCTGGACATCGGTATCATAAATTTAGTAAGCCAGGACCCATGAAGCGGGAAGGGAAAACTCTGTCACAGCAAGAATAAGCAGAATCGTGGAGCCGCAAGACAAGGCTGTCTGGCCTGAAGTCAAGACTGAAACAGCCAAGGTCAGCTATCTATACTGGAAATGAGCGAACGTGCGGAGGATGAATCATGCCTTGCTACGGTGTAAAGAAGAACACCAAGATAGCCAAGTGTAATTCATTTAGAGTATTTAAAACCTGCAAAATGGACCAAATCGTGGTCTCCTGTCGCGTGAGCTAAGGATGAAAATAGAGTTTGCACTTGGAGTTCCAGAACACGATAGTGAGTGCTCTCCCTCCTGTGTGTTCTGAAAGACAAAGATACTTTGCAAGGCCAAGTTCAAAGACAATCTTCATGGCAGAAGGCATGGGCAATGAGAGATCCTGGGCTAATTGGGTGGGGAGATAGTGTCATGCCCCATCTCCCTGCATCTGGGTCTGGGCTTATGTGCTGCTAAGTGAACCGAATGTTCCAGACATGGCAGAAGCGTGCCAACCAATTATAGTAGACCATATAACTAAGGACCTTATAGTTTGAAGACCAATGAGAAACTGTGTATCTAATGTTTCTGAAGATGACATGTTTTAGAGGCCGGCATATGTTGTCCACCTGATAGTGGGCAGCCAATCGCAATCCTAGTTCTTATGGAAAAGTATACTTAGATGTTCCCCTTAGCCAATCCCGACCCTTGATAGGTTTTTCATTATTGACACGTAGTATGACATCACCTCTGACATATTTTTAATATATAAACTATGATTTGTGTTATGATCGCTGAGAGACTGATCGTAGGTCTGTAGAGGAGGAGTCAAGTACCCCCATCAAAAGCTCCACCCCCATGCTGCCTATATGTTGGGAGCCGAAAATTGCAACACATGCAGTACCAGTAAGGATGCCTGGACCACAGAAAATCATTGAAATAAAGTATCCATTAAGAAAACCTTATATGCATTCACGAAAAATGACTACCTTTTGGACAAAGTCCCAGAAGAATTGAGAAAATGAGTGAAAGAGAAGACTGGTGATGTGATACGGAGCAGATGATGATGCACCTGGAAAAGATGCACGAGGCAGAAGAACATAGACGTTCTATAAGCTCTAAAGAGGAGGTGGTAAAGATGGGCAACATTTCGGGCTCGAGATGAAGATACAGAAATGCTGAAGAACATGCAAATCAGTTTACACTTGTACAGATGCAGTAACGCAAGTAGACAAAATAATCTAAAGGCTGGCTATGTAGTGAATAATTTGCAGCGATGCACCAATGTAATATGCATAGGGCCTCATCACGAGTTGGGTGTTACTGCCAAACCCCCGGCGCTATTAGCGCCTGATTACGGGTTTGGCAGAACGGTAAATCCCCATTCCCCATTTGGGCCCATTCAGGATTAGCGCGCTGTAATAGCGCCAAAAATTGGCAAAATCGCTGCGGATTTGCCCCCAGCTCAGAGCTTGGGATAAATCTTGCCAAACCCATGATTTGGCAGACCCTTAAATGCAGCTTTAATAGCGTTACCGCTGCATTTAAGGGTTACCGCCAAACTCGTGATGACCCCCCATAGGAAAGTATAGAACCTGTATATTCCACAGTGCATTTTAAGCAAGGCTTGAAACCCTGTGATTGGAAAAGGTGTTTTCAGTGTGGCGCAGTTGGAAAATAACTAAAGGCGATTGAGAAATACAAGAAAGGCTTGGCTGGTCCAGCACCAAGAAGACAAGGCTTCTGATGAACGTGAGAAAGAAACAAACTTCTGTTTGAAATGGAATGGAAAAAAAACTGAAGGCATGAAAAGTTCATCATTTAATAGAATTAAATGCTACAAAAGGCTTGAAAATGCGGTTTCCCAGTCACATGGTCAAATCAAAATAGACATTGGGTCGAGCTACACTGAAATCAAGAAGATACTCCCTTTATTTCTCAAGCACAGAGAGCTTCTACAAGGCCAAGTTCAAAGCCTAATTGAGTGTTAGACTGCAAGAGTGATGATAGATGTGGGGCTAATTGGAAGGGGAGGCATGATCACGCTGACCTTCCATGCACCTGGTATGGTAGCCTACGTGCTGCTAGCGTGTGTAATATTCCAGATGGGTACAAAGGTGCCAAACCAATAGTAGGGGCCCACGTATCAAAGAGCCCTATAGTTTGTATAACCAGTGAAGTGTCGAGTATTAGAGTGACACGAAAGATGATTTGCACTTGGGACGGGCTTAGTTGCCCAGCTGATAGTAGAAACCCAATCAGTTCCCCTGTCTGTAAGAAACGTATACTTAGATGTTCCCTGTAATCCGATCACATCCCCAAGTAGGTTTTTGGTAGTTTGCCACATAGTGTGATGTCACTTATGACGTGTTTTTGCTATAAAAGTTGGGTTTTTTGTGATATGCGCTGAGAAAAATCGAGCGAACATCCGTTGATGTCTGTTGTAACTCCCTGTTTTAGACAATTGAAAATAAAACAGCATTGAGTTTTGCCAACTTCCTGAGTCGGTTTGATTATTGAAGTTTGAGTAACTTCTGCATCCCCATTCATCTCAAAGTATTGCTACCTCGTCTTAAACGACCCTAGGTCTATGGGTTCACGTCCGTTGATGTTCGTTGCAAACTCCGTGTTTTAGATCATTATTAATAAAACAGTACTTTGCCATCTTCCTGAGTTGGTTCCGTTATTTGGACTCAGAATTATTCTGTATGATCCCATCCATTACATGCACGTTCCTAAAGGGCCCTAAGCTCACTTGCCCTCTTGATCGCATATCTCTACTTGACGTTTAGACAGTGGGAGGAGTTCCTAGGGATTGTTTAGAGAAAGAGTTCTCGTGCTTGGAGAATGTTGTTATCCAGGAGCTCAACTGATACTGGCTCAGTTCACTGGCAGTGTACAAGGCACTTTGACTATGGCATGTGCCATTAGCTGGTGGGCAAATGAATGAGATGGTTGCGACAGCCTGTCTATGAATTAGAAATTGTAAGTGTGGCCTATGGAGTCATACGACTCTGACACTGACAAGAGTAAGGGCTACTGTGCCTGGGCAATAGTTGTGTTGTTAGACTAAATATGTAGTTAGCGTGAAGCGCAGTTAGACGTGAAGTGAAGATTGGCTGGTCTAAGAGTGGGTGTGCTATTATCACAGTGACTAGTTATGGCTCTGCAGTGGACTGGACCCGCAGGTGCCGTAGGGAGAAAGGAGGTATTCGAGTTTTCTGATGGCCAAAGGTGGCACTAGTGCGCTCAGTACTATAGTATCGCAGTGAAACGGTCAGTCACACTGGCAGAGGAAGCTGACCCAAAGGTTCTACAAATTCACTAACCCCATAAAGCAGATTTTAGGTTATCAGCACTGGATGTTGTTTATTTCAGTGATAACACCACATTGAATATGAACGAGGAAGCTGACAGTTACAGCTTTATTAAGTCCAGAATTTCAAAAGCGTGTGACAGTCATAGCAATGTTTCCACTGTTCTATGCCTTGCTATGACTGACGATATTCATGGTGAAACACAGCCTTAGTTCTCCCAACTCAGTATAAACGTGGGAGCTAAATAATGCGAATGCCATGCTTTGCAGAGGCCTTTAGACAACACGTCTATCAGCACTAACAGCTGAGCGCAGCCTACACAAATGGGGCTGTGCCATTCAAAACATGTGCTACTGTATATTCTTACATCTCGAAATAACAGCGGCATTAGGTGGACATGCCAACGCTCAAAAGTAGGGATTTCGTGCCTAAAATAAAATATCCATTTGTCTGTTAAGATCGCAGTTCTGTGATACCAGCTACGCTTTATACAATATTAGAAAAGTGAAAATCAACTGACCCAGAGTCAAGTCATCCTCCATTTTAAGATTCACAATGTTATTCTCTCTGCCCCGAGCCTCCTGTTTCATAGGGCCTCATTACACGGAAGGCGGTAATCCAGGGTGCTATTAGCACCCTGGACCATGCCGGTAAATTACCGGCACCGCCTTGGCGGAAAGGGGATTTACCGCCCCATTCCAAGGTTGGAGGGGCGGTAAATCCCCTTTCCGCCATTGCCCTTCCCCATTCCCATTTCAGCCCCATAGGGCTCTATGGGAATGGGGAAGGCGCTAATTACGGCACCGCAATTTTGCGGTGCCGTAATTAGCTCCGAGGTCCCTTAGCGGGTTGGTACTTAACGCCTGCAAGAAGCAGGCGTTAGTTCCTCCAACCCGCAAAGGGACCTCGTAGTACGGCGGTAAGGGTTAACGGTCACCGTTGCCATTAACGGTGACCGTTAACCCTTACCGCCGTCCGTGTAATGAGGCCCATAGTGTCGGTTCCAGACTGTCACGTGACCAAGATGAGTAAGGCGCTTTGTTTGTTTCAGTGCCACTGTCATCAGAACTGAGTTTATCGCAATTCTCTATAATAGGGTTATCACTGCTTAGTGTTCGTGTTCTCTGTAGTGGGGCGTCTAATGTGTGCTCTCGTCGTAATTGTGTCTGTATTATCGTTCGTTTGTTTAACTTTGTTTCGGCTCAAAGCCATACAGGTTTTCACATCACTAATAATAATTATTTCAAGCAAACCCAAAACAAACATTGTCATAAATCAGTATCAAAGAAACAGGTGTCTGAGAGACCAGGGGCATGTTAAGCTGTATTATAACATCCCATGCTATTTGCACATGTGTTTTGCACTTATTATTCCTCCTCTCCCGCTGAAGTTCTCGAGCCACATAGCAACCATTTTTGGCCGGTGCCAAATGGCTGGCTGTTAACGTAAAGAGATTTTGAATTGTGCACTACAGTAAACCTAATTTGTTCCTGCCGTCCCTTGCTCAGCTTACCTTTTGTGCTGCAATCCTTTCTACTCTGGATATGAAAGCTTATTCAAGTTGGTTAAAGTATATTCATTGTGTTTAGCATTTTTTGTTTTTGTTTTTTGTCTGTTGCTAATTTGATGCATTTGAGTTTTGGGGCACGGTGGTTAGTGTGCATCCAGATTTGCATTGCAACTATGTGGACCTGTGTCATTTATAACACCCTGAGGCATTCCTGGCATTTGGAATTAGTGATGACCTGGGGAGAACGCTGTATCCCCATGGCCCACCTTACCTTACCCCACCTTCCTCACCAATCCCCTACAACACCATCCCTAGTGTTCCTATCTCTTTCCTCAAAATCAGTAAGGTAGGAAGTACTGGGATGAGGGAGAGTGTGCACTTCTAAAGGGATTAATATCCCTTATGTTCTGAGGCGAGGGAGCGATCAACAGATTCACTGGGAGTCCCTAAAATCAGTACAGGGATTAGAAAGAAGCGCGGAGGCATAGAAAAGACCTCTACAAATCATACTGAGCTGTCTAGTCTTTATAGACTTCCCATTGGCCAAGGAACAGCTAAAATAGAAGAGGGAAAATAAAACACAGATAGAGATCCTCCCTGGAGGAACCAAGAGCTGCAGAGCCTGCAGTCAGGAGCCAAAGGAAGCACTCAAGGACTGAATGCTTACCCGTCGGCAAAGATGTTCCTCAGAGCTCTGCCGTGGTTGGGCTGTGTCTGAAAGCAGGAGGACAAAACACCAGCTGGTCAAGAGAGCGTGGTCCGCCAGGAACGTAGCACCCGAAACCAGGAAGCCGCAGCGGAACTGCCACAAAGCTTGGACAGAGAAGGAGGTTCCTGAATGGGGGCAAGAGACCCAGAAGCAGCCGAGTGAGACTGGTGAGCAACCAGAGGAGGGTTGGGAGTCCGGGAGGGTTGATGGGTACCCAGGGGGACCATGCCACACTGGGACATGGGTCTGAGACCTGCATCCAATAAGGAGTGGCATCCAGAGTCATCTTCTGTGTGGCAGTCCCTGGCAGACTGGGAGACCAGGGCTACCTAGACCCCAAACGAGAGACCCAATAGAAAAAGGGTCTGTGGCCCGAGAGAAAGAAACCAAAGTGGTCTGGGATCCGAGAGAAAGAAACCAAAGGGGTCGGCACACAGACAGAAAGAAAACAATACCAAAGGTGTCTGGGACCCGACAAAAAAGAATACCTGGCAGGATAGTGAACCAGGTACAATTATTGAAAATCAAGAAGAGCTAAGAAGGAACAGACCCAATAACAAACTGCCTCCAGAACCATCGTCATAGTCACATGCCTGGCAGGATAGTGAACCAGGTGGCCTGTGCACACAGTGACATTGCAAGAAAAGACAGGGGAAAGGAGACATACCCCCTGGTGTTTGTGAACATTGTGGAAGAAGCCAAGAGAAGAGAGTCATTCTCTTGGTATTACAAGAGCTTGAGAAAAGTCAAGGTGAGGGAGTCGTCCCCCTAACATTGTAAAGATACGAGACTTTGTGTTCTATGTCCCTTTTGGAACCTCAATCCAAGGAAACTTTTCAGACATTTTGATTTGTATCATTTGCGAAGAACCTTTAATTTGCATCACCCAGAGGTGAACTTTCGACTATCATCCAGAAGATGGAAGACATTCTTCTGGGCCAAGATCACCACCCCTTTTCCTTTAATTGAGTTTATAGTGTATGGGTTGGAAATAGGTTTTTGGACACATTCCTTACTATTTCGTTGAGGGAGGGAAACCCCTCTTAGAAATAGGGTCAGACAGGGTTTTATCTTTTATGTTCTCACTAATAAAAGACTTTAGCCAAAAGCATGCCAATTGTGTGTCAGTCTCCTACCTCTACACCCTTACAATACACACTTCAAGCCTAATACAGACACTGTCACAGAAGCACACAGCCAGTGATCCACACTGACATGGGGACATGCAATAGCAGGTACTCAAAAGACTCACACAAGCAGTGTGATAGGCATACAGACGAACAAAGCGATAGACAGTGGCAGTCACAAAGAGAAAGATAGGCCCATATAGTTCATTCTACAGCCTGGTACAATGTTGTGTACGAACATTAGAATTAAAATAATTAACAATTTAACACAGCAAAATTGGATTCTTAAAATAATAATATACTTTAATATTGTGCTTCACGCTGGACTCCTTCCTATACCAAGTAGTGTAAATAATAATGAGTATAATAGTACTCGTTTCTTTTTAAAATTATGCATTTGGTTATAAATACAATAAACTGCACATTTTATAAACAATAATAATAATACATATAAAATCAAGAATTGCTAATATATATAAATTACCTATAGTCATGCAAAAATAAGTATTAAACACACTCAAAAATAGATTTGGATAAAAGAGAATCATAATTAAAATTTACATCAAATCGAATTCCATTAAAATCAGTAATTAAAATGTAATTTCATAGGATAGATATCACTCTGTTTTAGCAATAAGTTCATAAAAGGGTCTCCCGCAGAAATCCTCAGAGAAAAGCAATCGAGCAAAGTTCTTCTCTCCACAAATAGTATGCAGCCGCGGTAATTAGAATTGACTCAGTCCCAAAAATGGAGGTCCAAACTGGTCTGTTTGAATTGAATCAATATTTATAGAGTAACTCTTTAAATAACAACACTTCAATTTCAGACACTGCGTAAGGCTATGGCGTGTGGACTCCAAAGCCAGATTACAGAGTCGGCAAACCCGCTCATTGCGAGGCAGGTTTATCCAAAAGGCTGTAGGTTCTCAAGTAGGTAAGATGTTCAATGGTAGATAAATAATAAATCTATGGGCCACGTTACGACCCTGGCGCTCCCGGAATGAAGGGGGCCGGTACAGAACCAGCCCCCTTCATTCCGGGAGCGCCGATTACAAGCTTCCCATCGCAGGACCCGGATCGCACGCCTGGTAAAACCAGGTGTGCTTTCCGGGTCCCGCAAGGGGAAGAGGGAGGCAATAATGGGACAGATGTAATCTGCACGTTATTACCTCCCTCCCCATTCCCATTGAGCCCTATGGGGCCTCAAAATGGGAATGGGGATGGGTTCCTGCATGGAGGAATTACCGGGTCCTCCTATCTCGGAGTAACCCGGTAAGTCCACATTGCAGGAACCCGGTAATGGAGCCCGGAACGGTGCTGTTCTCGTAATGAGGCTCTATGTATTTGTAGAGAACATAATTTGATTAGATAAGAAAGCAGAGAATTACAGTGGAAACCCTGCATACTATATGCTATGTACAATTTGTTCTTTGCTAATCTGTAAATGTTAGTGGTGATATCAAAATCTCTGGTTTTATTTTTTTAAATATCTAATGCATTAGGTGCCGGGACAAGTCCTTAAGTGCCATGTGAAGATGCTCAAAATGAAATAATGCAGTAAGACGTAATTGCGCCAACAAATCCTAATCACATCCCTGGGCGTATTGACATGCCAAGTAACTAATTCTTGTGTTTGAAGAGAGAGTAGATGAATAGAAAGTGAGGAAAAGATTGCATCACTGGACAAACCACAAGGAGCAGATAGATGGGACGCCTAGCTGACAAAGCAGAGCCTCCACAGGAAAAGAACTAGGGACTCCCAATATAGGAAGCAACAGCTTGCCCTCAAGTTTTTCCACCAAGGTCATTATTCATTCAGGCAGAACAGCAAGTCCATAAAGTATCCCTGGTAATATACTTTTACGGTAAATCGAAGTTAGGCCCTCAATATTGTAAACACTTTTTTTGCTTATAAAATGTTTGAGAAGCAACCACTTCTTAAGAAATCCCAAATTAATATATTTATCCACTATCTCTAAAGGAGATTTATTAAATAACCAGCAGAAACTACATTTCTTGGATTCACCTCCAATAATCAAAACTTTAGTTTTTGATACATTTACTTTAACAACGTATTTCCCAGTGTAAAAGGATAGGGCGTCTAGCGAATGTTGGAGGCCAATCAGAGTTTGATCTACTAGAATGGTATTGTCACCATATCCTATCCATGGCACCCGTATGTTTCCAATACGAGGTGGAAAATTACGGGCGGACTTAATAGCTGGACCCCTATCAGGAAGGTATAAGTTGTAGAGCAATGGAGCTAGAACACAGCCATGTTTTAATCCAAGATTAGTTTGAATTTCACACGTAATCTCTCCCAATTGATTCATCCCAACAACCACAGTAGTATCGGTATATAAGGAAATAAGGATGTGTAATAAAGATGCATCAATACCCCACATTTTCAGGTTGGTCTATAATAGATGAGGAACTGTGTCAAATGCCTTAGTAAAATTTATAAAACATAGGTACAATTTACCACTCACTTTTGGAGAGCACTAATATTGTGTAAGGTGCGTGTCCACTGGGAAAGGCTGTATGGAACAGAGATAACCCTTTAGCTGTGGCCCATTTTGGTAGTTTTTCTAACAATATGGCAGAAAATGTTTTTGGACTAATGTCAAGCATTGCCAATAGTCTATATTCTTGTGGGTTCTCACGACTACCCTTTTTGAAAACAGGGATCAATTTTGATTTCCTCCAGCTCATAGGGATTGAACCATTATTTAACATTTTATAGAAAAGCTGTTCTAATACGGAGGCCCAAAACTCAGACTCTCCTTTCATACAACATTAGCCAAAGAGTCAGGGCCAGGAGCACAGGAACTATTAAGAGATGTGATAATCACTTACAATAAAGGTCTGATCATACTCAAATTTCGCAAAATATTTATCATATATAATGCTTATCTTTTTACAACATGTAAGTACATGCCTTGCGGTTTCCATCTCTGTGTCATCTAAGCAAAGTCTGCAAAATCTTCTCTCAACTGGAATACCAGTTCAGGCTCGTCAAACCCCCAATACATTTAGACGATTAAGTCTAATGTCCAGAAATATTCTGCGAATAGCCTGGGAGGGCACCAGTTTTAGATAGTATTGAGGCTTTTTATATGGGAAAGGCATTCTGCCAAAGAAACTTAGGAAGCTCATAGTCGCTACCTTGTCATGACTTGCAACCCAATCCCACTTCTCAATAGAACTCTTCAGGGATTTTAATACAGCACCCTCCCCATGTTCCCATTTCGGAGACCAACCAATTTTATCAAAGAGTTGGAGGATACTCTTATGGAATGTATTCAGGGCCTCAATTTTTCCACCCTTCTCATAAGATATGCAACAGAGTACCTTGGTGGGCAAATTTAATTTTCACATAGAGCTTAGCTCTGTTGTGCTCAATCTGTGCAGACAAGGCGATCAGCCCCATTTCAAGTCGGATTGCCTGAACCGGGGTATAATTGGAGAGTCCTAATACTCTCCTCCATATCATTCCCTCAGTCACATCCAACCAGTCAGACCAGTCTGAGAAAGATGTCTCTAATGCATACAAAAAAGTTTCGGCCAGCTTCTGTTTATATATGTTAGTTACTCCCAGCAGGATAAAGCATGCCGTTATCTTGGAGAAGGACATAACTGCTGTTAGAGTGGCCTTTAATTTCGATCTTTTACTTTGCTGGAGCAAGGGATTCATTTTCCTTATTTCTCCACAGACCTCATGGTCCACAAACTTATAGCTGTTAACTTTCCTTATCAACCCCAGCGGACATGAAAAACCTGATTTTTTTGCAGCAGTTATGGCCCATCGCCATAAAGTGGGTTTTTGTCAAGTTGATGTTTAGCCCATTAATTTTGGCATATTCACAGACAGCTGTGGCACTGTTGCAGATTCCAATAAAGGTATCATCAAAAACAATAATATTGTCTGCGTAACAGATCCAGCCCACTTTGTGAGAGCCAATTTTGGGGAAGGCGTTCATTTTATCCCTAAAGATTCCACCAAAGTCTGCCATGAATAAGTTATATAGAGTGGGTGCTAATGCACAGCCTTGTCTTACACCTTTTTGAATATTGACAGGTTCAGATAATGTACCCGCGTTGTCTAGACGGATCCTGGCCACACTATCCTCGTATATCATCATACCAGGAGATGGGAGGGCATACCAAAGGATTCCAATTTCGACCATAGCCTCTTACGCTCGACCGAGTCGAACGCAGAGGAGAAATCAACAAATAGCATGTACAGAGGCAGCTTATTATTCCCATTGGTTAAAGTATTCACAATAAAGATAGTGGGCCTCATTACACGGTAGGCGGTAAGGGTTTACCTGTACCGGTATTTTACCGGTACCGGTAAATCCTTACCGCCTTACTATGAGGTCCCTTTGCAGGTTGGGGAATTTAACACCTGCTTTTTGCAGGTGTTAAAAATCCAACCCGCAAAGGGACCAGGGTGCTAATTACGGTACCGCAATTTGCGGTACCATAAATAGCGCCTTCCCCATTCCCATTATGCCCTATGGGGCAAAAATGGGAATGGGGAAGGGCAATGGAGGAAGGAGGAATTACCGCCTTCCCAACCTTGGAATAGGGCGGTAATTCCCCTTTCCTCCAAGGCGGTACCAGTAAATTACCGGCATGAACCATGGCGCTAATAGCGCCATGGTTTACCGCCTACCGTCTAATGAGGCCCATTGTCCTTTGTGGAGCAGCCTTTGCAGAAGCCAGTTTGTGCCTTGTCCAATATATTTTCACTATTAATCCATTTGGTTATTTCCTGAAGTATCATGGTACAAAAGATCTTACTTGGTGCATCTGTGAGTGCCAGAAGCCTATAACTCTCCAGAAGTTTACGGGGTCCACTCTTAAAGACCGGGATAATATTTGATATCTTCCAGGAGTTAGGCATTGTGCCCGTATCTGTAACCTTTTGGAATAGAAATGCCAGCATCTCTGCTCAGATTTCAGGGTTTTCTTTTATTATGATATTACAAATCCCATCAGGACTAGGTGCTCTAGAAGATTTTAAGTTCTTTATTACCCGTACTATATCATCCCTACATATGATCATATTCGATATAGGTTTGATATCTAGTTTGTACGTTTCCCCCAATAAATTTATTAGTGAGAAACCTGACCCAGGAACAGCTGTCTATGGGAATCAGGAGCTCTGAGTTGCCCATATTGCAAATAGATCTAAAACTAGCCCAGAACTTTCTGGTATGCCCTTCAATGAGCAGCCGCACCATATATTGCCATGTGGTGTTACTATCAGAGGCCCGATATCGTCTTATCTCATTACGGTACTTATTCCTTATTATTCTTCTGGTCCTATAAAGCATCTCTGGGCACAAGACTATACGATCGCATAGCTGCAGCGTCCTGCGCATCTCTCTTTCATATCCCTCATGGCCTTGTCAAACACTCTTACATTACTTTTACCATTCTTGTAAGGTCTCACTTTCCCACCAATGGGCATAAGATCATGAAGATGTTTAGATAGCCAACTCACTATATTATCTGCCGAGAAAGTTACCAATTGTTTTATAACTATATTACCACACCATTTCTTTGCCTTTGGTAAGTTATCATTGGACCAACCGATCCTGTTGCCTTTACAGGAGACATAAATTTCCCCTGTGGCATCAATAACGGCAGTTGTGATGTCTATCGCAACTATACATTTTAATATACAATGGTCACTAAATGTGTTCTTTGGTAGTTCAAAGCCTTTTAATTGATCGTATAACCTATCACTAAAACATATAAAATCAAGTGTTGACACATATATACCATTAGTCCATGTGCTATTAGTAGTGGACTTAAAACATATACACCCATTCAATACAGATATTTCAGTATCCATAATGAAGGTTTTCCACCTATCTGCTTTCGCCAAAGCCCCCAGGTTAGATGACAGTATATTTGCATTAAGATCACCTCCTAATATGACATTGATTTCACCATCTAGGATACATTTTGTCGACAGGCATTCATATATGGTCTGTTGGCTGGTGGAGGTATGGTCGTTACCTGGCGGATCATATATATTGACCAGCATAATTCTACTAACATTATTCAGATATACCTCCACCATCAGACCATTAGGATTAACGAACATAGATATACATTCCTGAGAGTTAAGTTCATTAGACACCAGAATAGTTAATCCACCGAAGGTCTGCCCTTATCACCTTTCTTTGCCAGATTGTGATAGGCCGTATAACCATTGAAGGCAGCACTTTCCATTAAACAAGTTTCTTGTAGAAACACTATTTGTGCATTGTGTTTGGTAGTTCCTTAACCTCCTGTGCCACCTCTCCCTTTTTTCTTTTTCCATATTAGCACCAAAGCACTAGAAATCTCTTCCTGTTTCTGTCTGCTCTTCTTGCACTTACCACATCTTCCACTCCCGATGAAAGGACCATCTCCTTTCTAATCTCTCTGTTCCGTAACACTGCTTCAAATTGTTTTACTCGTTTTGTCAATTCGCATTAGTACCCGGCGCGTCGATGCCACGGGATACACCTACAGGCCGATTCATGTAATTCCTTCCAAATGTGTCGCACGCGGCTGGCGCACAGCGTGCCCGTGCGAATGTCTGCGCCAGCCACGTGCGATAAAACCAATTCCCGCGCACAGCGTATTCATGGATTCTCGCCTCCAAAAGCAGACGTGGCGCAGTGTGGCACAGCGACCCTGCAGCAGCGCCAGTTACGCCCCCAAGAACGCCCTCGTGCAAGGAAAAGCCATCAAGATCGCAAAACCATCGCAAAGGGCTGCGCCAACACTGTACCAGTTTACCGGACTGGCAAAAGCGGGGAACGCGTATTACGGGTGTCGGGATCACGCGTGCGCGAGAAGATTCACACGCGATCGGGCCAGGGGGAGCGTGTGCGTATATTTCAGGGGTGCGCGAGAAGTCCTACACGCAAATGGCTTGGGTGCGTGTATTCCAGGGGTGCGCGAGAAGTTCTACACGCGAATGGCCTGGGTGCGTGTATTCCAGGGGTGCGCGAGAAGTTCTACACGCGAATGGCCTGGGTGCGTGTATTTCAGGGGTGCGCGGGAAGTTCCACACGTGATTGCCCCGGGCGCGTGTATTTCAGGGGTGCGTGGGAAGTTCCACACGCGGTTGGCCTGGGCGTGTGTATTTCATGGGTGCGTGGGAAGTTTCACACGCGATTGCCCTGGGCGCGTGTATTTCAGGGGTGCGCGGGAAGTTAAACACGCGAATGGCCTGGGTGCGTGTATTTCAGGGGTGCGCAAGAAGTTCCACACGCGATCAGGCCTGGGGGAGCATGTGCGTGTATTTCACGGGTGCGCGAGAAGTTCCACACGCGATTGGCCTGGGAGCGTGTATTTCAGGGGTGCGTGGGAAGTTCCACACGTGAATGGCCTGGGTGCGTGTATTTCAGGGGTGCACGAGAAGTTCCACACGCGAATGGCCTGGGTGCGTGTATTTCAGGGGTGCGCGGGAAGTTCCACAATCGATCGGGCCTGGGGGAGTGTGTGCGTGTATTTCAGGGGTGCGCGAGAAGTTCCACACGCGATTGGCCTGGGCGCGTGTATTTCAGGGGTGCACGGAAGTTCCACACACGAATGGCCTGGGTGCGTGTATTTCAGGGGTGCGCGAGAAGTTCCACACGCGATTGGGCTGGGCGCGTGTATTCCAGGGGTGCGCGGGAAGTTCCACACGCGAATGGCCTGGGTGCGTGTATTTCAGGGGTGTGCGGGAAGTTCCACACGCGATTGCCCCGGGCGCGTGTATTTCAGGGGTGCGCGGGAAGTTCCACACGCGATTGCCCCGGGCGCGTGTATTTCAGGGGTGCGCGGGAAGTTCCACACGCGATTGGCCTGGGCGCGTGTATTACAGGGGCTCGCAGGTGGTTTCACACGCGATCGGGCCTGGGGGAGCGTGTGCGTGTATTTCAGGGGTGCGCGAAAAGTTCCACACGCGATTGGCCTGGGCGCGTGTATTTCAGGGGTGCGCAGGAAGTTCCACACGCAAATGGCCTGGGTGCGTGTATTTCAGGGGTGCGCGGGAAGTTCCACACGTGATTGCCCCGGGTGCGTGTTTTTCAGGGGTGCGTGGGAAGTTCCACACGCGATTGCCCCGGGCGCGTGTATTTCAGGGGTGCGCGGGAAGTTCCACACGCGATTGGCCTGGGTGCGTGTATTTCAGGGGTGCGCGGGAAGTTCCACACGCGATTGGCCTGGGCGCGTGTATTTCAGGGGTGCGCAAGAAGTTACACACGCGATTGGGCTGCGTGCGGGTATTTCAGGGGTGCACGCAAAGTTTTACACGCGATCTGGCCTGGGGGAGCGTGTGCGTGTATACCAGGGGTGCGCGGAAAGTTTTACACGCGATTTCAGCAGGGTACATGTATTTCAGGGGTGCCGGGGAGTCCTACATGTGATTTGCCAGTGTGGGTCCTCCCAGGTGTTCCCTGTACATCCTCCACTGCCCCTGCAGGCAGCCCACACTACAGGGGACTACCCTGCATCCCTGGTCATGTCCTGCAGGCAGCCCACCCAACATGGGCATGCCCCCCAGCAAAGGCACATGTCTCCTTGCACTAATGATCACCAACTCATGTCCCCTTGCACCCCCACCCCCAGAATTGCGGGGCACCTGCCAGCAGGCCCCCACCCATGTCCAACTCATGTTCCCCACCACCCCCACCCCCCAGCAGTGCAGGGGCACCCTCCACCAGGCCCCCACCCATGTCTCCCACCACCCCCACCCCCAGCATTGCGGGGCACCTGCCAGCAGGCCCCCACCCATGTCCAACTCATGTTCCCCACCACCCCCACCCCCCAGCACTGTGGGGCACCTGCCAGCAGGGCCCCACCCATGTCCAACTCATGTTCCCCACCACCCCCACCCCCCAGCACTGTGGGGCACCTGCCAGCAGGCCCCCACCCATGTCCAACTCATGTTCCCCACCACCCCCACCCCCCAGCACTGTGGGGCACCTGCCAGCAGGCCCCCACCCATGTCCAACTCATGTTTCCCACCACCCCCACCCCCCAGCACTGTGGGGCACCTGCCAGCAGGCCCCCACCCATGTCCAACTCTTGTTCCCCACCCCCCTACCCCCCAGCAGTGCAGGGGCACCCTCCACCAGGCCCTCACCCATGTCCCATCCATGCCCCCCTGCGCCTGGGTCCCAACAATCCCCAATCATGTCCGTAATGGCCATCCTCCCCTGCCAAAAGGCCCAACCAACTATCACATCCACCCACATATCAAAGGCAATAACATGTTACACACCCAATGTAAATAATGCAAATGAACACATGTCTGTCACACACAATGGCTGCAAGTGAATGTTAAAACACCCAACATGACATGCATGAAAGCAATGAGATGATACGACACATTGAAGGATGAAAATAAAAATGTATTGAAAATCAACTTGAATGGAAATGAAATGAGAAAAACCACAAAGCAAAACAACCAAAAGAAGATGAATGTCCATGAAAAAAATCCAAAAAATAAAAAAAGCCATTGAAGAACTATTTACAAGATAATCCCGGGTCCATGAGCCCAACCAAATGAAACCTAACTATGACAACTAACTAAAAACTGAACTATATACAAAAATGTGGCGCATTATCCAATCGCAACCAAATAAAAAAAAAAAAAATTAAAGGAAACCTAACACTAACTATATAACTATATACAAAGGCAGCGGGCTAGTCCGACGGCTCACTGGTTGTTGTCATGGGCCAGGGCATCATCGAACTCCTGGTCAATGGCTTGGAGGCGGGCATGTTCCCTGGCCCCGAGGTCCCGCAGGGATAATGCAGTGTCCAGCTCCAACTCCCTGCGAAGACCCTCGAGGCACTCAGCCCGCCTCAGCGCCTTCCGCATGGAGTCCTCAGCCCTGACCATTGTGAGCCGTTCCTCCTCTGCCCGCTGCCGCTCCGCACCTATCTGCTGGCACAACCGCTCCCAAACGGAAGCCACTCCCATTCCAGGTTCTCCTGCCCTCCGGCCGATGCCTGCACCCCTGATGTTGATGGCCCCGAGCCATGATGCCTCCCACGTTGAGCCTGCTGCTGCCTCCGACGCAACTGCCTGTGCCAGCACGAGGGCATCCAGGCTGATGGAAACCACCGACGCCGTCGTGCACGTGCCCTGCCCGATGATGCCGTCACATCCTCTATCTGCTGGGGTCCAGTTGCTGTGGTGTCCACCCCTGCTGGACCTCTGACTCCTGACTGTGGCAGGGATGGGATCCCCACCGAGCTGGCTTCATTGGTCAGGCCAGGTCCACAGGGGGCCCTGGTGGCATCTGGGCCGGAAGACGGCAAGGAGAACGACTGGCGTATAGTCTCCACAGAGGAGGAGAGGGCAGCCAGATTGGCCGACACATGCAGGAAACCCCCGAACATGGACGATCCGAATTGGGCCACGTCGGCACGGTGCTCTTCGTGATGACGTGCGTGCTCCTCCTGGGAAGGACGCACGGCATCACGAATCACAGCCGTGCGCATCGCGACCCCAATCAGGACCTTCTCCATACGGCCAGGGGTCCCCTCGTCCGGAGGTGGAGGGGAGTCAGATGACATGGACATCCCCTCTACCTGCGGACGGGCCTGGGACGGGGCATCCCTGCTGGTGCATGGTGGTGCACCCACAGGGTCAGGGACAGCAACATGCACAGGCCCCTCCACGGTGACCTGTGCTGCCTCCTGCCCCTGCCCCTGGACTGCACCACTTGCACCAGCAGGGATGACCCCACCAGGCCCCATGTGCGCCTCAGTGGCGGCCTCCTCCTCCTCTGTGGAAACCACCAACCTGGATGGCTCCTCACCGTCTACCGCCATAGCAGGCCCCTGTGGGGGCTCACCCACCCCTTCCGCTGCAGCCGTGGGGGCATCCCTGCCGCCTTGCTCCACAGCGTCGTCTCCGCCCTCTTCTTCACTAGCCGCTGCGTAGAGGGAGACATAGAACACAAGCATCAGGGTACTGTACAATGGTCCCCTAGACAGGAAGCAATAGCAGATGAGTGCCACTGTCAAAGCACACTTTCATCATGTCACTCCACAACACATGTGTCAGTCCAGGCAAAACACACACAGTGACAGTCATGGTGCATGCCATGGACATTTCCATACATGTCCAATGGACTCTCGAATCATACAATGTAATGGTACTCACATGCATCATGGGTCATGCCTATCACATGCACACACTTCACCTTAGTCACATCCATCTGGCCCCGTACACCCCAATCACAGTGCATACAAGGATGACTAGGCTGCATCAGTGAATCTGTAAATTGTCACAGACATGTGTCATGCATCCATGGCATTCACAAGTCACAGACACGCAGGTCAGGCACACAGACATGGATACCATATATGTACCTGGCATCAGCACCCATCCCTCACCCCCACCCATGTCCAGGAACAGAGACTGTCATGCTCTCACGTGTGCAATCTGCATAGGGCTCCCCATGTCGCATTTAAACACATGCAACAACCGTGCGGTTCACACATTACTGGTCGCACATGCATTACCATGATGTCCCTGCACACATACATGCGTACATGGCCTATGTCACACATGCAGGCAAGTATCAGACAACCAGCACACTGCAACATGCCCTGTCTCACACAGCAATGCTTGGCCACTTACCGCTCAACTCCAGACGGGTCTCCCTCTTAAGGACCTGGGCGTGGAGCGCTGGGTGTACGCGTTCCAGGACCCTCATCTGGATGGAACTCATGCGGCCCCGGCCCCCCTCCACGAGGCGCCGGGCCTTTATGAGGGTCCTGGACCTCAAGTCCTCCCAGCGCTTCTTGACCTTCTGGATCGTGCGGGTTGCCACCCCCTCCGTGTTGATGGCAACCACACAGTCGGCCAAGATCCTCTCCCGTCCTTCCTTGTTGGCGCGGGACGATCCGAAGAGGGCATCATACTGCCCCAGGACTTGCTCCACCAGGACACCAACTTCGGTGGCAGTGAAGCTGGTGCCCCTCTGCCCCTCTTGCCGGGGGTTGCCACTGGTGTCAGATGTTGATGTGCCCGACATGGCAACCCCAGGGGCAGGAGTGGGTGGGCAACTGGGTCCTGGGGCTGGGCTGTGGAGTGATGTTATCCGAGTCGGGAGTCTTCTGTTCCAGCAGGGGTGGACACAGCAACTGGACCCCTGCAGATGGCTGATGTGCAGGCACCAAATGGCAGGGCACGGTGGCAGCAGGCAGGCAGGCAGGCAGCAGCAGATGGCACGTGGGAGGCTGCTCGGGGCACTGGGGGCAGTGATTCTGCCTTCTGGGCAGGAGCGTGGTCTTCCGTGTGTTTTCGCGTGGCCAGCTTGATACGGAGTGATTTGGCACATGAAAATCCTGCACATCAGCGTGAAATTCGAGGAAAGGGCCTTAGCGCGTAAGCGCGTCAGCACGCGTACGCAATTTCATTGGACCAAAGGCCCTTACAGCGTAAGCGCGTCTGTGGCGTTTCGCGCATGGGCGTTGCCCTGGCAGGGCTTGGAGATCCCGCGTGCCTTTACACTGCTCTGTACGTGCTTTTCGTGCGGTGCGTGTGTTTTCCATCCGTTGGGGTTCACACGCTATTACTTCACAGTGGGTGTTGGCTACGCGTTCTTCTACACGCAAGGCAGACGGTGAGTGGTACCCCGCTCCCCCCAGGCCCGATCGCGTGAAAAACTTCACGCGCACCCCTGTAATACACGCACATGCTCCCCCAGGCCCGATCGCGTGTGTAAACACCCGCGAGCCCCTGGAATACACGTACCCGCTCCCCCAGGCCCGATTGCGTGTGAAAAACACCCGCGAGCCCCTGAAATACAGGCGCCCAGGCCAATCGCGTGTGAGAAACTTCTCGCGCACCCCTGAAATACACGCGCCCAGGCCAATCGCGTGTGAGAAACTTCACACGCACCCCTGAAATACACGCACACGCTCCCCCAGGCCCGATCGCGTGTGGTCCTTCTCGCGCGTGTAGGACTTTGGCGCACATTTTTTTCCTGCGCAGGGACGCTGCCGCCTGCTTTCGTGTGGCGGACATGTATGGGCCTGTGCGCGTCTTTGGCCGTGCGCTGTTTTTCCCTATTCGATTCCATGAATACGTGTTGTAGGCGAGCGTGTGGGCGTTCTGCGCACTTGCCTCCTGTACTTCCCCCATGACGCCCACATTTTCACAAGTTGTTCCCCATTCTGCGTGTGACGCCCCGTGTTACGCCTACTTTTGTTATGTGCGCCGCGCTATGTGCGAATTCGCTGTGGCCTTATCACACGGCGTTCGATGACCTGTGCGCCAGCGTGCGCCGCGCACTTTTTAAGCGCACATCCCTTATTTCGCGCGTGCACGGACTTCCATGAATAGATGTGCAATGTTTTCTGTGCGATAATCGCACTTGCACTGCGATAATCGCACTTGCACTGCGATAATCGCACTTGCACTGCGATTTTCGCTATTTCACTGCGAATCACACATTTTCGCACGCGTGCGCCGTTTTTTCAGCGCACGTTGATTCCATGAATCGGCCTGCTAATGTGGATCAGCTCGATTCCGACCCATACCACAGTGTAATCCTGTGTATGCATTGGCATGCATTGCGTGCCGGGTCGAGTGAAGCTTCCTCACTCACCTCTCCATTCATTCCTATGGATCAACTGGGCCCAAAATGGCGCCCTGTTGATCCGTAGTAACGAAGCATTATGCACGTTATAGTCTTTCTAGATCGAACACGTAAAGCGCCACAGCTTTTTTAAACTGGCAAAACAAAAGCTGATTGAAAAAAAGTAACAATGCTTTTAGTATCCCGGATCTAAAAATGCCGGAATACTAATGTCAATAAGCCCCTCACTTGCGGACCATTACCACCTAATGGTAATGCCCCGCGGGCCTCCGTTAAGGACCTCGCTATGCTCGTGCTTGTAACTATGGGACCTGGGGGCATTTCCTTAGGCGATAATGGCCCCCCGGCTCGGGGCTTATTACCACATTATTATTGTGCCATTTTCTTTTTCTCATAAATAAAGCGATTTTGCGAAAGTGCTGTAATTACAACAATAAATACACATGTAACAGACATGCAGGTGTTTTCACAGGTATACCAGCAATGCATGATGCCAAAGCGCAACCAGTCCTCCTTACAGAGGTTCAACATCTTGCAATGTGCATGGCCAGAACAATGAGAGGCAGTAGAGCACTTTCCTTGAGGCTAGCTCGTCATACACTTACTGGCAGTTTTTACACAGTTACGTGAATGAAATGAAGAAACCTGCTCCACAACAAGACAAACACAGACATCACTCAACAACAAACTACCACCTCAGGCATTTAAACTGCATATGCCTCTCCTCATGGCAAGTGACCGACATTATAATGGAGACTCACCACAGAGCTGAATCTACCGAAATATCTATTATTGTCATCGTCTCAGACTTATTAAGAATATAAGACAAAAAATGAATCAACGACAAATTGCCTTGAATATGTTGCTTGTGTTTTTTAGGGTATTGCACTCATGTCTGTTGCATGTAATGTGATGCAAATGTTTTAGGCTCAACATGTTGCTTGTGACGGCATTTGCGCATCAAACGTGTGACTATGACAGATAAGACAGAAGCGCTGGAAATATATGCATCTCTTTACCACCCCTTATTTGCAGGTTTTAGTGCACCAATTTGCAGTTTCTTGCAAACTGGGCATTTTTGGTGTTTCCTTTGAGAAGTGATGTGTCGCAGTGAGATACACAATGGTACAAGCACATCTTTGCATCATTGTGCATCTCATTGTGATGCGCTCAGAATCTGCCCCATTGTTTGAATTTAAATTGTCGGGTTACCTATAGGCTTCTGTTAGAATGTAACTGTACTTGTTTAACTCTTGGTGAGTATGTAGGTATGAGTGTCAGGTGGTGCACTACAGGCAGCTGTGGTAGGATTTGTGTATAGAGTGCGCCAAGCCTTCTTTTTAGGTGTGAACACCTTGGGGCCGATTCATGGAAACGGGCGCAGAAATCCTGCAATTGCTGAGACGGACAATGCGCGAGCCTACGTGCAGAAAGAAAAACCTAGCAGCGCAAAAAGTAATGGTATTCGCTCCCAACAAGCCCACACGCAAAGAATGAACAGCTAACTTTGCACGCTCCCCGGACACGAATACACACACTCTTCAAACAGTGTTTGGGGTCTCACGTAAGCAGGCCTATGGCTCGTGGGACCCTGCGTGGGGTCCCCCGTAACTGTATCCGGCACCCCAATAACATGCATATATGAAATTGCAATTGAGCAATACCTCTGGAAATCTGTGTGCAAACCCACGTAAAACGTTCCTGCACCCCGCTACACTGCTTATGCGCACCCCTAGTTACATTGGAACCCCGATTGAATGCACGCACCACGAAATCCGACATGTGAACCCACCTGCATGCTGAAAATCCTACGTGCAAGTATACTTATGCCTGCCTTCGGATGGCGGATTGTATGAAGGACTTGCATGGCCATTTCCCAACCGAGACGTTGCACAATCGAATCCATGAATACATCTTGTGCCGCGCAATTGTGGCCACGCGAGGGACTGCCTGCAGGCCGTTCCTTGCAACACTCACTTTTTTGCAAGTATTTCCCCATTTTTGGTGTTTCTGTCCCTTTGCCAGCCCTCTGTGCAAGCCACACCCACGCTTGACTGCTCGCACAGACTTGCTGAGCCAGCACAAACTCCACGCAAGTCCAGGAAAAGTATAGCGCATTTGATTCCATGAATCGACTAAGGTAGATTTGCGCGCAGTTGGGTGTGCACGTACCCTATTTCTGCACCAAAAATTCAATTAATTGGCCCCCTTGTCTCTATCGTTTTGTTTTTTCTGGCCTAAAAAACACCCAATAGGAGTTTCTCTGAAGCATCTGTGTTACTCCTTTGAATGTCCCCTTGCTTGGATTTCTAGGTCTATTAGCAGTCACTGGATGGAGAGATGGAATGGAGAGAGAGAGCGAAAAGAGAGAGAACGGAATGGAGAGAGAAAAAGAGAGAGAGATCTTTAAGTGAATTGTACTGTTTATTCCTACATGTGTGACAGGCCCTGACCTCTAGGCTGGAACTGGTCTGCTGTGTAACTCCTTTGCGCCTTCTCTATCCGCTCAACCTATGTACATATGAAACAGGCCTTTCAGGCGCAGTTTGTTGAATGTGTGATGAAGGGGTATTTTTTGAAAACTTTTTGGAGTAAAAGAGAACGTGAGAAAGCGAGAGATACTGTTTAATACACCTGCATTGCAGTTTTGTTAAAACACTAGTGGGAAAGCCAGAGTACACAGGCTTATGTGTGTAAAGGAAGACATTTTCAGAATGTAAATACATTATGTGGTGTATTTTAACGTAATATATATTACTAGAAAATAAAATATTTTGTAAAGGATCTTGCTCTTTTTACATGGAGAAGTAGGAACCGCAAACAAAATCTCACAGAATCCATTGAAAGTTCAACATAGTACATACGGCCAAGTGTTGTACTTGCTCCTCATTGTCTTGGATTCCACATATGGGTTTCGGACTTAAATATATAACGTTGTGGGACGTCAGAGTAATACAATTCACGTGCAGCATAATTCGAAGTAGACATGAGATCATAAAATAAATTAAATTGAAGTCGAACAAAGTTTAAAATGTACATGAAGAATATTATTGATATAATAATACATACCAAGAAATATTATAATTAAAAATTACATAATACATAAGTACAATAAACAAGTAATTAATTTTGTTATAGAAATAGCGCTCACTGAAATTAATTTCTGTTGATCTGGTTTTTTTTAAATGCATATATTTTTCTTAGTGTATACAACTTGAAGTATGCTGTTAAAGTGATATCCCTGTCTTGGGCCTTTACTGCAGCTAATTGTATGTTATCATTGTACAAACACACATTTTGTTCGCAGGGAAGATGAACTTGAATTCTTATTGTTGTATGCGTAAGGCAACAGCCCCCTCTAGCAGTGATAATAGGTGAAGCAGGCAGGAAATACACATTTTGTTTGCAAGGAAGATGAACTTGAAGTCTTATTGTTGTAAGCATAAGGCAACAGCTACCTCTAGCGGTGATAGCAGGCTTAGTGGCAGGATGGCTTCGGACAAACATACATCAGGCCTTTTATTATATAGTATGATGAGATGTACTGGCTGTCTTTGCTGATTGGTCGCTCTAGAAAATCCAGGCAGTATTTGCCTGATATCAAGGCCAGCTAATCATTAGAACGAGTACAAAACACTCTTAATACTGCTTGCAAAGCAGGTGGAAGAAAAGGTTCACTCCCTGCATGGGATCTACAATCAAAAATGTGTGCTAAGCGAAGGTTATCAGCTAAACTTATTCCATTGGCACAGTGGCCAATTCCTGGCACATCACCACCTTCATAACATCCTACTGAGAGCCTGAGAAATTCCAGATGAAGGAACTAACAGAGAATGAGTATCTTGCCTACAACTCTAGAAATCCAGAAACCACAATATAATTATTTTCAAAGCCTAGTTTAAGCCTTGTCCAGTATGACAGGTGTCTGGATTGTGCCAGGAAATGGATACTTTGAAGTCCCAGCTCTACCCTCAAGGCACCACCTGGACAGCCAGGCAGCAGCTGAAGCAGCTGTGTCAGAAAGCTATTCTGAACAAAATCCAGAGATTTGCAATCCTGGTGGCCCCAGACTTCGCTTCAATATAACATTAAGGATGTGACCTTCAACTTATAGACATCAAGACATCTATCCAGTTTCTGAGCCCCATAAAGGTGGTAAAATTGCAATAGGCCCCTTGGCTTTTTCTGCTTGATATTTTATCCGGCTACTCCAACCGCCAGTTCTTGTGAACAATAGGCCTAAATACAAATGTGTATCTACTTCTTCCAATTATTCCACATTTATATTCCAGCTACAGTGTTTGGGTCACTTACCAAAAATCATAATTTTGTATTTATTTTTATTTAATTTTAGTCTTATTCTCAAAGAGTGTGTTAGCATATACTAAACCCAATTTGAGGGAGCTTGGAGTAAGAACTAGTAACACGGTATCATCCACGTAAATAATGCGCTAGACGCCAGCCTTGCCAATTTGGGACAAAGAATTTTACCATTGGCTTTGCATGGGTCAAAATCAGCCAGAAATAGCGTAAAACAGCAAAAGGGCTAGTGGACAGCCTTGTTTTACCCCCTTGTTGGTGTTGAAGAAAGGGGCACTTTCCTCTGACCTTGTACATCGAATCCCTGCCTTGGTATCCCTAGAACAGACTTGGATCAATTTAAGCAATATAATGGGACCCCCATTCTATCCAACTTATACCATAGAGCTGCCCTCTCATTTGAGTCAAAAGCCTTCTCAAGAGCCATGAAGGTTGCATAAAAGGTTCCCTCCCTAAACTTGCAGTATTTACTAATAATTGAACTCAAGACAAAGCAATGATCAATAGTTGAGATACCCTGTCTAAAACTTTCTTGCGATTTTAGGAAATGTCCAGTAGGAAAATGGGTCTGTAGCAATTTGGGTCATCAACAGCACCCTTTTTAAAAAATCGTGACAATTATCCCACACCTCGAGAAGGCCGGCACCTCAGCACCCTCTGCCACAATATCAAATAACCTGCCCAAAACAGGCACCCACCATTCTGGAAAACCTAATCAAATGTCTCAAGTCAGCCCAGCTGGGCCTCTGGCTTTGCAGCGCTTCATTTGGCCGATGGCCTCTAAATTTTCTACATTCGTAAACTTTGTTTCACCAATAAGGTCACCCGTGCTAACCTGGGGGTAGCTTCGAAGTTTGTCCAAATAAATCCCTTGAAAGTGCGACATCCAAGTATTTCTGGCAATTTCCCCTCCAAGAATAATTTATGGTCATAATTAGAGACCGCTGTTGCCAAGAGATGCCACTGAGTCTCAATGTAATCTTGCTTTTGGTTTTTAATACTTTTTTTATATACTCTTTTCAGGTGGTGTATTAGGCTTGCCAGAAGTATCCCACACCTGATTGTTTTGTTCAGGGTACCTTTTTGTTTCCTGCAATCAGTGTCAAACCAGGGACCATGTGTGTGAGAAGAGGATGAATTCTTTAAATTCCCCTCATGTCCTATACGTGATTAACCACGGATTCTCTGACCCAAACAGGAGAACTTTACTACCAGCTCCTCTCCTTTAACCTCGTTTGAGAGAATGAAATCCTGGAAAGCAGAGATGTCACCTGAAGCTAGACACTTTCCCACCTCCATGCTACACGGGTGACCAATAGATTGGGCAATGATCGCTCCCCAACCTGTCATCCACCCTAAAATCTCCAACCAGAATATGGTCTAAAATTGAGGAATAGGTACCTCTTCTAAATGTAAACTTGGGGGAGGAGGGGGTATCACCCATTTATCGTTCATTCAGTTCCAACCCCCCAAAAAAATTGGCCATAAAATCGGACAGCTGCCTACCCCCACAGTCCGGAATAGCAAAAACAGTGCTTCTCCCATTAACCCTGCATGAATCTCCCATGAAGCATGCTTCATTATGTCTCATGTGCAGGAGGCCAAGTTTCATATTCAGATTGTCCATGATAAGTAAACTACAAGTCTCCCCCTCAGCAGAGACCTGGGCTAAGAAATCTTTCAGTTCCCTCAACATATTAACATCTTGCCTTGGCGGTGAATAAATGTTCACCACAAATGTCTTGAAGCCGAACTTGAGGAGTACTATAACCATAGATCGTAAATTGGAATATCACCTGCTTATACGTAACTTGTTCTGCACATGGACCAGGGTAGTTAGACCTCCCTTATTTCGGCCTCTCACACTTCTCTTGGCCTTCATTGCATACCCATGGAACCCCTGGAGGAGAAATTAATCTGTTAGCCAGGTAGGCAGATGATGTCAAATGTCATTAAATAATCCGCCCAGTCTGTGTCATATAGTGTATTGGCCACCTCTGCTATGCTCCATGAGACTACCACTAGTAACCCATTGTTTTGGGAAATGTTAACCCCCTAGGCCCATATGGGGGCCAGCTAGTTAGAGGTGGGCTGGTCTTTGTATCATTGTACCATCATAAACCCTATCAATCACATGTTTAGACAGGACAACTTTAGGTCTCATCTTGTGTTTTCTTGCCTCTAGGTTAGTCAAATCAATAACACCCACCTCATACACATCTGAGGACAATTGCAGCACTCATGCACAATCTTAGAGCGGGATAATTGAGCTTCAATTATTTTGTTAAACCATGACTCATGAATATGACAGCGCTTGTCCTTTACATGAAGAAAAATGCCAATTCCTATATCTCTGCACTGAATTAGGCAAACTTGAAAGTGTGCATTGTTGAAACCAAAACGGACGTTACACCCCAACAATACATACAATCAGACACAATATGAACATGGGTAACATTTTTGAGAGAAATATATGTTAGTGCCTTTGTCTCTTGGAACGCCACTACCAAAGTCTGTTTATAGAAGTTTTTTTCCCGTGGAGGAGCCTTTGAAGTTTACAAATAAGTTCTGTTGCCCCCAGCCCAAAAGTGGGTCAGATCCCCCATCTGGTGGTGGAATTGGGCTCTTGCTTCTCACTGGGGGCTCAAAGGACTCTAGCATCCAGGAGCTATGTAGGGCATTTTCAGAAGTGGTCAGTGTCAACATCTTTAAATTCCCAATATTTTCCGAAGCCAACTGACTGTCTTCTGCGTTGATAATGGATAGCTCTTTTACAGATACATTAATGTAGTTTGTATTAGGTGTCTTTAGTACAACATTCCATGGCTCATTAAGTGACCCTGGGGGGTCCCCCAAATCTGTTTAAGATAGGCTTCTGTATGGCTTCGACTTCCTGGCCTATCAAATAAGTTCCCTTTCCCACACACGCCACCATTTCTAGATCTGGGTAGCTCGTTTTGAGGGATTGCCAGTCCCCTTTTTGCATTTGCAATATTTCCACAGCATTTCTCTATCTGCGCATTTCTCGGCATCCATTACGCCTTCAGTTACAAGGACTTAAGCAGACACCGTCTACCCACAAGCTTCTTTTCTCTGAATAGATATCAGCTGCTTCAACTCTCCCAGGACAGATGTCATCCTCTGCACATGTTGCCATAATGTGTCCTGCATGGCTCTCTAGAAATTGAATGAGTTATTGTAGGGGAACTGCTGGGATGCTGGCTCTGAGCTCTAGACATCCTTCACTTCCTCTTCTTGATCTATCAAACTCAGGGGTGGAGCCTCACCCTGCCTCACCCTGCACCTCATAGGGTCCCTCCGGGTTACTTATATTTTTTTTTTACTATTATTGTGCATGCATGGGCTGCTTGTATGTACCATACTCCTGACATTTTTACTTCACGCCCTTGCATTACTCCAAGGGTCTACAATTATATGTGTATAGCTAGAGGGACTCCATAGCTCCATAGTATTTCATAGCACCAATTCTTAGGGTTCCCAGACCAGGGCACCCATCTTTACCAGACTCCACTGATATCACAGGGTTCAATGTTTCCATTTTATCTGTGGCCTCCTTCGGCTCGTAGGTAAAACAGTTCTCTTCATAGAGCCTATCAATCGACTTCTCGAGAGCCCTTACAATCAACCTATCTGATATATAAGATACCTCCAGGGGGTCTATGGGGACACGCGGATGCTCCAACTGATATATAAGAGGTGGATTGTGTACCAAGTCCACGGCTGGGACAGGTCCAACTGTATGATCTGCTTCATGTCTAGTAGGGGCCCAATCTCCTTGCCTTCCCCCGTCAGGCTCTCTTACTCCCCTCACCAGTTATCCGTTTAATGTCTGATCACTGTGGAGAGAAGCCAAGAGCTCAAACTTGGAGGCTCCAACCGCTAACATCTCCACACTCCACTCCTAACATTCTCCTGTCATAGAATCGGGGCAACCCAGCGCAGACCTTTCACCACCAGCAGGAAGGCTTTTGCCTACCTCGGAGCTTCCCCAATCCAGATTATCCCCTGAAAGGGGACACCTCAGAGTGTACTTTTGGCTGCTCAGAGCCCACCTGATTGATGGCGCTAAGATATCCCTAGGACACTTCACTCGAGAGCAGGGATGTTTTACTTGCCCTCAACCTCCTGACCCCATTGTTTTAATTTGTTCTTCATCTTAGACATTATACAGACTGATCGCCTCTGGGCACACTCTCGACAAGGACTAACATAAAGGGCTGCCCCCCAAAACGTATAACCACTTTTAAATGTATGTCACAGAAATATAGGGGTGTGTACCACACTTTTCAGCACCATCTGGATGCCACGCTACTACCAAACTGTAACAAGCAAAAACAAGCTGGGGAGAGCCTGGATGCTAGGGTGAGGTAGGATGGGCTTCCACCACTAACTGTACAGTGGGACTTGTACTCACTGCAGTGGACCAGGACGGGGGGTCAACCGCTCGCTGCTCACCACTCCTGCCACCCCACTTATCAGCACAGCACACCAATTGCTATTGATTCTGCTTCAGCCTCCCGTATGTATAGTTCCTTACTCCCCTTATGAACTCCCCACCAGATGCTAGATAATGCCACCCAGTATAGATGCTGGATACTGAGTAACAAGCAGGCAGAAGGCACACAGGAAGCACAGAGGGCAAGGGGAGGAAGGGAAGCCCATGCCTCAGGCTACCTCTGACCTACCCGTCAGCCCATCTGTGGTCAAACTCTCAGACCCGCTGTCTTCACCTGGCATCTTCATGGCCTCCTCGGTTGCCGTGGCACGCTACTACCTCACTGCAACCAGCACACCTACCACAGAGCTACACCCCCGCAGTGGGACAAGAGGAGATGAGATACAGCCGGCTAGGAAACTCACCGCACCTCAAACTACAAACGCTCCAAATGCTCCACACACTCCTCCTCCTTCCTTGGAGAAAAGGGCCCACAACGTGAGCAACGTGCCATCAAGCTGCACTGCTGCACTAAGTTTACAGCCGCTTCCAACAGCAGATGGTAAGGCAATAATCCTTAAAATAGCTAGAGACAGAGACGTGTGTTATTAATCTATAGCTATATAAAACATTTATTAAAGACAACTCTTTTATTGAGCTGTTGAGATCATATTTTTGAATCCAAACCTTCCTGGTCTCTTTAGGCATTGCCATTCCTACATGGAGATAGCAGCCTCTTGGGCCTATGAGGAAATAACAAGCCTTTGGAGCCTTTGATCACTGTGCGTGATTCAGCATTCGAGCATGTGTAATACAATGTTATTAGTCTGTACTCTATAGCTATTTCACATTTTTAAAGACAGCTGTTTTATAGACAAGTTCAGACTGTGTTTTAAATCCAAACTCGCTTGTACTCTCTTTAAAGTTGCAATGGATTTCAAACTCAGGGCTGCAAAGCCACAGAAATATAGCCAGACTGCATGCCTTGTGTTATTAGTCTACAGCTATTTTAAACTTTGAAAGACAACTGTTAAATTGACATGCTGAGTGTGAGTTTTAAATCCAAATTCTCTTTAAAGTTGCTATGGATTCCATTTGTGGGGCTGCACGGCTGTCAGTGGGGGATCCACGGACTGGGGCTAACAACATGAAATGAAGGCTACCAATCAACAGCAATCTTAGATCTGTTATAGGAAGTTGAATAGTGGCACTGATGCCTCTTGGTTGCAGCTACACTGTGGAGAATTCTACAGTGGATCAGAATTGCTTTTTTGTTACACCAAGGATCCTTGGAACCGGGGTTCCTACAACAGATCAGAGGGCCTTTTCCATGGGGACTGATCTGCATCGTAGGCATGCTGCAGGTCGCAACCTTGCTTCACCAAGGACCCTTGGTACTGGGGTTACTACAACAGATCAGATGGCCTTTTCCATGGGGACTGACATGCATCGTAGGCATGCTGCAGGTCGCAGCCTTGCTTCACCGAGGACCCTTGGAACTGGGGTTCCTACAATGCCACAGGATGTCTTTATGTCAAACACTGATCAGTTTGTCCTAAGATCAAAATACCCAGTCATTGTAGATCGACAGTTCCTTTACATGTGCAACCCGGTACTGGATGTGTGGGAGTGGGGCTGGAATAACATGCAAGTCATGTGCCATTGTGCAGGACAGCAGGTCGCTAGAGCTTAAAACAACCCTTCAACAGCATTTAACAACCTCAGCTGAGAATGGAGCTTAAAAAAGAGTTGGTCTGTGTTATGGTTCATGATCCCTTGTGTTGATGACTAACTTAGCTTGGTTTAATTCTTCTGATGGATTTCTCTTCCCATATGGAGTCCTGTATAGTTATTTACTTCACAGTGGTGACAGCCCCTCTCTGGTTGTTTTATTTCAGTCTCAGATATTTGTGTGCCTGAGTTTGCTGGGGATTTGTATTTGTATTGGGCTCACAGAACATCCATGTAGTGTTTTGTGGTTCCATCTTCCCTATTGGTGTCACGTTTAGTTATCTACCTCACAGTGGCAAGGGCTTCTCCCTGGTGGTTGTATTTCAGTTTCAGAGTCTTGTGGGGCATGGGAGCTTTAGGTTGCTGGTATAATGTAGTTATATCTGGTCTATAGTTGCAAAAGCCTCCCTGTGGTTGCCAGATGCTTGGTAGCTGCAAAAAACCTGGCTACTGGTGTTTGTTTCTGGCTCTCAGTGGCAAAAGCTCCCCTGTGGTGATTTGTGGTTTAATCATCCGATGTGGGGTTTTGTATGCTTGTCTCTCTCCTTGGGGTCCTGTTTAGTTATCTACCTTGCGGTGAAATGAACTTCTCTGTAGGGGCTGTATTTCAGTGTCAGTGTCTTGTGCGGCCCAGGAGCATCAGGTTGCTGGTGCTGTGTAGTTGTTGTTTTATCTGGTACACAGCTGAGAAAGTCTCCATGTGGCTGCCATATGCTTGGTAGCAGGGACACAAAAAAATGGGTTGCTTGGGTTTTGCAGTTGAGTCTGCATCTGGCTAACAGGCGAGAGTTTCCCTGAGGTGATTTGTGGTTTGATCTTCTACTGTGGGGTTCTGTATAGTTGTCTCACCTTGTGGGGTCCCATTTAGTTATCTACCTCACAGTGGCAAGGAGTTCTCCTTGGTGGTTGTATTTCAGTTTCAGAGTCTTGTGGGGCCTGGGATGACAGTTTTCTAGTGTTTTGTAGTTGTTGTATATGATCCACAGTTGTGAAAGCATCCCTGTGGTTGCCAGCTGCTTGGCTGCTGAAAAAACCCAGCTTCTAGAGTTTTGCAGTTATGTCTGTGTCAGGCTCCCTGTGGCAAAGGCTTCCATGTGCTAATTTGTGATTTTATTTTCCTTTGTGGGGTTCTGTATAGTTGTTTCCCCTTGTGAGGTCCATTTTAGTTATCTACTTCGCAGTGGTGAGGACTTCTCTGGGGTGATTGTATTTCAGTTTCAGAACCTTGTGGGGTCTGCGAGCTTCCGGATGCTGGTGTTTTGTAGTTGTTGTTTTATCATGTCAACAGTTGCAAAAGCCTCCCTGTGGTTGCCCTATGTTTGGAAGCTGTAAAAGTAAAAGTTAAGAAGTAACCTACCTTACATCCAAGCTCTGCTGTGGGGGAAGATGTAATGTGGTGTGACTCACCACCTCTAGTGTTCGATGTGCCAAAGCCCAAATTGAGCTGTTGTTGGAACGAGTGGCGTGTGGAGGAGCACAATATTATGTAGATTCAGGATGCAATATTACCACTCTGACCTGGTCCCTTACCTGTGAGTCATTGCAGATGTGTAGAGGAGCAGGTGAACGCATTTTCCCTAGCTCCAGCCCCTCACACCATCATACTGGAACAGCAGGAGAAAGGCTATATATGGGACCCCATGTGTTATGCCTATACCACATAGAGTGTATGAGAAAAGATATGCACCAATATAGACCGCTGTACCGAATGTACCCTCACACTTAAAGTGTAGAAGGATGTCGTATGGAAGGATTTCAGCATGAACCTTTGAACATTATGGGACGCTGAGTGAAATTTGACGAGGGCAGAGTGATTGTTTGTTTGCTTATTGAATTTGTAGGGCACACCAAACCCTTAGGTAACAGGGCGAAGCAGAGTACAAGGATACTTATACCTTAGTTACAGGGTACAGGCAAATAAGGCATATATACATTCAAGCACGGTCAGTACAGATATATACATTCGATCACAGTCAATACGTATGTAAGTAGCAGAGTCATATCAGTCTGGAGCAAGTCAGTTGGTCATAGTGGTCATTGGAACGTAACCAGTTGAGGTTATTGCTTCTGAAGCAATAGCAGGACTTAACTGTTCTGAGCTCAAGAGGGAGCATTCCAGTACTGAGCAACTTTTACAGGGAAACTGTTCCCACCAGTTTATTTTTTGCCTAAATCTAGGTACTTGAAGGCAATGGGAATTAGCCAAACTGGAGGGGCGTGTGGAGGTTCTTCTGGTTATTCTTTCCGTTAGATAAGGTGGTGTTAAGGATTTCAATCAGGCAATACACCCGGCCTCAGCCTAGCATGCAATGCACAAATTAAATACTTATTTTATTATGTCTATAGGTTCAATATTCTGAGTACTACACCACTCAAAATACCCCAGGTCACAATGAACCAGGAATCAGGCTGGTTGGTAAAAGGTAATATTTATTTATTTATTTAAAATGCAACTCAAACATATGTTTTAATTTATGGGGCAGCAATCACCAATGTGGTGACAATACAAATAAGAAAGTAGGTAAGGCAGTTGAATTCACTTATAGAAACACAGAATATAAAACACAGAGAAAAGAACAGTTTTGGCTTGTTTGAAAAATAGCGTTTAATTTAAGATTTTCCCCTGCAAATTTCTCAACTCACAAATAAGCAATTCTACACAGATGTAAGAGAGCAGCGGGTATTCAGGAATAAAGAACAGTGTACAGGATTTGATTACAACCTTCCCTCCTCAAACAAGAGAGAACATTCTTGGCTCTTCTGTAGCCTTTATCCTGCAGAGGCTAGATTAGTCTGGATTCTTTCTAGTGTTTCCACTTGATTCTTTGCCAGAACTATGTTTTCAGCATGCTTTTCCTGCATTACTTCTATGTGGAGGTATAGGTAGGCCGCTATTCTGCAAATTGTACCCTGCTCCTCTTTCACTTTTGGGGCCATGTACAGTTCACTTAGAGCTTGGTGTAATGAGCCCTTGTCCTGCAATGTATCCAGGTCCATGGCAGTGACCTGTTCTTTGATTTCCTGCAGCCAGACGTGTTCATTCTGTTTGGGCCACTCACCCCTGACAAAAAGCTTGTGCAGGAGGTGCTCCCTAGAAATACTAATTCCTACAGGAATCGCCATTTTGGAAATATACATTTTTTTACGAATTATTTTGGGTTGATTTACTTTTACAAACAGGCCTAGTTTTGGAGTATTTATTTTGAGGGGTGCTTGTACAATGTAGCACAGTACACCAACCAAACAAGGTGTCTCTACCCTGCAGGTTAGTCTGCTGTGTTAGACTCTCACGGTTGGTAACTCGAACTCAAAATCACGGCACAAGCCCCCAAATCTGTTAAGGATTTCAATCAGGTAATATACCCGGGTCTCAGCCCAGCATGCAATGCACAAATGAAATACTTATTTTATTATCGCTATAGGTTCAATATTCTGAGTAATATACCACTGATATCACACCCCTTCTCAAAATCCCCCCACAATGGACCAGGCATCAGGCTGGTTGGTAAAAGGTATTATTTATTTATTTAAAATTCAAATCAAACATATGTTTTAATATATGGGGCAGCAATCACCAATGTGGTGACAATACAAATAAGAAAGTAGGTAAGGAAGTTGAATTCACTTATAGCAACACAGAATATAAAACAAAGAGAAAATAACTGTTTTGTCTTGATTGAAAAATAGGTTTCCCCCTGCAAATTTATCAACTCACAAATAAGCAATTCTACACAGATGTAAGAGAGCAGCAGGGTATTCAGGAATAAAGAACAGTGTACAGGATTTGATTACAACCATCCCTCCCCAAACAAGAGAGAAAAACGGTTTGGAAATCTTACACTTTTAAAATGACATTTCAAAATGGCTGAGCAAAACAATGAAAAGTGTGCACAAGTCCTTAAATCAATACAAATCTCCATGGGAGAAACATGGTAAAGATGCCAACATACATAAGCTATAGTATGAGCAGAATTACACACTTTGAATCTTAATGGAAGTTTGGAAATAATTGAAATTGAAAATCACATGTGTAAACTTTTGCAGAAATGCGAATTCCCGCCTAAAATTCACTAAACGGTTTTGGGATGTAGCTAAAGGTCTTCTGTTTAAGTCAGAGGTGAAATTGAGTCTCTAGCTATTAAATTGAGGAAGTTATGCAAGGTTGAATAAATTGTGTTTTTAGAAAAATAGAACAGAGAAAAACAGAAAATTGGTTTTAAAATGACAGGTTGATTTTACTTAAACTAGATTTAATGGCTAAGAAAAAGAGAATGCCATTCATGAATCTCCACAGTTACACGGCCGCTTGTAACCCTTCATGTAGCGGATACCCCGTTTTCTTTATGGGAATTACTTTATATAATCAAAATCACTAATGGCTTATGGTCTAGTAAAACAAACATGAGAATAAGATTGGTGCTAACACTAGGAATTACAGACAGCATTGCAAGAATGGTTCTGACAATATTACAGGTTCTGAAGATAAAGATAGGATGGTTGAAAGATTAGGATAGGACAAGGCAGGACAATGATTCCTATTGATAATTACAATCCACTTTAAATTAAGATTTTGGACCGTCAAGGACTTTGGTCATCACACAGGTCGGGTCTAAAGGACAGTAGGGCACATCTGGCAGAATTGGGTCAGCTGGGCGGTTCTGGTCAGCTGGACTGGCACCTCAGACTGGAATGCACTGGACTGCGCTGGTTACTGGAGACCGGAGATCAGTGGGATGACGAGTTTGGAGCAGGCAAGCATTTAGTGATAGCAAGCCAGCTGGGTCAAAATTCTTCCCTTAAGTTTTGGGTTTGCTTCAGGATTTGGGCCTAGCTGAAAAAGAGGTCAGCAATGCAGAGGCCTTGGGTTTGCAAAGAAATCTGGAATCAGGAACAAAGATGGAGAATTCAGGAATAGGGCACCACGCAGGAATCAGGATGGATTCAGGAATCAGTGTGTTTTTGTGTGTTGTGAGGTTCTCTTATTTATCATGCCAAATGACATCACCAAAGTTTATGGTAGAGGCAGACTTACTACCCACACCCACAAGGCTATGATTGGGCAAGAGCACAGTTCCTGCCTTGCTCTTTTCTGGTTGAATGACAGAAAGGGTTGTCATGTTTTATGAGATGACCTGGAAACCTCCCATAGTTATTGGGACCAAAATCTAACTTTCCCACAAATACATATTTCTGTAGTTCTGCCCTCTAAGAAAATCAGATACATAAATTACATATTTCGATGGTCACATTTAAATCCAACTCCCAAGTCAGTGGGAACTGGTATAGTTTTTCAATTATAACCATACAAATTCGGCATAACATTTCCCAATTCTGTACATATATGCACGATTACCCCTAGAATATGGGTACATAATATTATATTTGCAACATTAATAGTTTCTGCACAATTGGTCATTCTTCATAACTTCAGTTCCTTACGCAGTAAGGAATTCAACCAAGTTTTCAAATGAGTAGCAGAAATTCAGATTTAGATGTATGTTCCTTTTCACTCTTTTTCTTATTCTTGCTGCCAACTTAAATGTCCTGAAGTTCAGTGGCAAAATAAGCATTTTCAACCCAAAAATCACATGGCCATTTTTTTCTTTTTCTTCCCAAGTGTGAGCAAATGGCAAAACCTTTAAAGTTGAATAAGGGACCTCTCCCTGGAGAGTAGAGCTTACTGCCCCTCCCCTGGAAGGGTGAGTGTCCAAGCCTGCCATTGCCTTCGCTTGGGGCAAAGACGAATGTCTAATGAGTCTCTTTGTCATGAGTATGCAAGGCCTCCCAGCAGCAATTAGCCTTTCCTTCCAGCAGTGAAGGTGTCAACCTTTCTCAGGCTCAGAGCTGATTTTTCTTTTTATATAGTTGATTAACTCAGACTAGGCTTAGCTTTAAGTTCCACCCAAATCTTTCATTTAAACATATAAAATCAACACAGTTTATAGGCGATTTTTTAACATTAGCAATCCTTTCACATTCTTAAAGAATTAAGCCTTTAAACATGAACATACTTTAAAACAGGCGATTTTGCACTTCATTCATGAAAAAGCACATTAAACTGATTTCTTTAATTCCAATTTTCAACTGCAGGAAATACACATTTAAGTCAGCACTAGTTGTTCCCTTGAGTGCTGGGATTGTTTGCAGCCTGGATACATGTATCATGCCTTTGTTTAGAGTTTCTCTCTGCACAGCTGATTCTGATACTTGTTGCAAAGTTTAGCCGCGTTTTTCCCGTGGAAAATGAAAACAATGGTTCCTGGGTTGCTTTTTCATAGATACATTTTATAGAGCTGTCATTCCATGAGGCCCGGTTCCTCTGAGCCACACTGGATGATCCTGGTCTAGTAAAAGGGCATTGTAGGGCCATTTTATCTCAAGGATTCAATAAAAATGAACGGATATGGTTCCAAAAACAGCACTTTTTAAGGTTGCAAAGCTAACATTTTAAAAGGCATTTCCAGTTTTCAGCCCAATTCATTCACTTTGCTCCATGTTGACTGTGGCAGGGCCCACTGGCATGCTCCTGTAGTGAGAACTCTGTTTTCACCCCCACTGACTGTATGGCAGGGTGTGTAGCCTTTTTATGGTTGTGACCAAAACGCAGTTTTGAAGATTTTGGTGAGCACAGGAGTGAGCACGGTCATTTTGGGCTGTTTCCTTCCCCATTTAAGTCCAGTGATGTAGTGTGGCACATTGTAATGGGTCAAAATATCCCACAGTGGGGCTGCGTTGTTTAGACATTTAAAGGTTAGTGACACTGTTTTGAGGAGGATCCTGTCGCTGATTTTGTGCCGATTATGGTCTCTCCTTGTATTGGAAATGTGTTCCCTGCTCGGAAAGTTCAGCGCTGTTCTAAGGGCATTGTTTTGCAATGTCTGAATTTTGTTAATAATGTATTTATTGGCTCCCAGATATAAAGCATTGCAGTAATCAAGTTTGGATAATATTAGGGCATTTGCTAGGATAATGCAACTAGCTTGTGTGAGGAATGGCCTACATGATCTTATCAGTTTACATGTGTAGGCAGTCGATGCAGAAAGGGAGTTTACCTGCTAGTTTAAGGTTAGGGTACAGTCGAGATAGAAGCCAAGTGTCTTCACTTCTTTAGCTACTGTAATTATATTGCCATCTATGTTGAAGGCAGCTACGTCTGCCCATACAGGGATTGGGCGCCAGGCGGAGCTGGCTTATAGGTGCTGGAAGTGCCCCAGTGGGCTGAGGTGGCCCTGGTGTGCCCTCAAATACAGTGCCAGGCACGATCCAGGGTAGTGGCAGGCTCCCGAGGACACCCGGGCTCCACAGGATGTTCATCTCCGTGCTCAACAGGGCCCAAACGAGTGGAGAACACAATGGCCAACTTCAGAATGCAGCAAGATCCAAAGCAGTATCAAACTTCTAAGGGAGCCTGGTTTTCCCACAATATCTAACTTCAGAGCGCAGTGGGTGTCAGAGTAGTGGCGTACACAGTGGTTAATTTCAGTGCACAGAATGTTGTAAGTGGTGGCAAAACATAGAGCGGATGTGAATTCAGGCAATGTGGATCATCTCATTGTCCAGCAACTTCCAAGCAGTGATGAACACAATATCAAACTTCAGCGCACCGCAGGATGAAAGCTGTGGCAAATTCCGAGTCACCTGCACTCAACAAGAAATTCAACTTCAGGATGCAGAAACTAACAAAGCAGTGACAACATTCACAAGGCACCTGATCTGAGCAAGCTGGCTATCTTCAGAACACAGCCATTTTTAGAGCAGTAATATAGATGAAAGCTGGCCACAGAGCACTAACCTATAGAGCATTAATAGACACCGTGGCTAATTTCAGAGCAAAGCACCTTTAGAGCAGCAGAAAATTTCACCAGTGCCTGGATTCACCTAAATGGCTAGCATCAAAATGCAGCAACTTGAGAGCCCTCATATACACAGCAGCTAACTTTAGAGTACAGCAACCTCCGAGCAGTAGCAAACTTCACAAGGCGCCTGGGTAGAATAGAATGTCTAACTTCAGAGCACAGCAACTTTTTGGAGGAGTAATAGACACAGTTGATAATTTCAGAACACAAGAACTTTAGAGCAATCATAGAGACAGTGGCTAACTCCAGAGCACAAGAACTTTAGAGCAGTAATAGAGAGCAGTAATAGAGACAGTGGCTAATTCAGAGCACAAGAACTTTAGAGCAGTAATAGATACAGTGGCCGACTTCAGAGTTCATCAACAACTATAGCGCAGTATCAATCTTCACAAGGTGTCTAGATTCAGAGAGATGGCTAACTTCACTTGTACATCAATTTTAGCGCAGTAGCAAATTTCACAGTTGCCTTGGCTCAACAGAGTGAATAGCCTCAGTGTGCAGCAACTTTGGGGTAGTGGCAATTTTCACAGGCAGCTGGGCTCATCGAAAATGGCTAACGTCAGGGTGGCTTTTTAAGAGCAGTGGCAAATATACCAGTTCCGGGATTTGGCAAATATCTAACTGCAGACTGTAGTAACTCTAGAGCAGTGGTGGCACACTGGCTAAATTCAGAGCGATACTCCCAGTTTGTACCAGTGTGGTTATTCGCTAGTAATTCACCATACATTCGAATGTATACCTGGAAGCAACAGTGGCTATTTGCTAATGTTCACCTAGATATAACAGTGGCTATGTTCTAATGTTCCCCTAGAAGCAACAATGGCTATGTGCTAATGTTCATCTAGATATAACAGTGGCTATGTGCTAATGTTCACCTAACTATAACAGTGGCTGTATTCTAATGTTCCCCTAGAAACAACAGTTGATATGTGCTAATGTTCACCTAGATATAACAGTGGCTATATTCTAATATTCACCTAAATACAACAGTGGCAGGATTTAATACAGTGCCAGTACTTCAGATTGCAGCAAGATTCAAGACAAATGCATGGGCCTCATTACAACCCTGGCGTTGGACCATGGTGCTATTAGCACCATGGTCCATGCCGGATTCCGCCATGGTGGATGGCGGATTTACCACCCCATTCCAAGGTTGGTGGGGAGGTAAATCCCCATTCACCATGACCCCTTCCCCATTCCCATTTTTGGCCCATAGGGCTCAATGGGAATGGGGAAGGCGCTAATTACGGCACCGTAAATTACGGTGCCGTAATTAGCAACAAGTTCCCTTAGCGGGTTGGACTTTAATGCCTGCAAAAAGCAGGCGTTAAAGTGTGAATCTGGTGTTAAGGGTTTAACGGCGCCGCAGCCTTTTACTGTGCCGTTAACCCCTTAACGCCAGGGTTGTAATGAGGCCCCATGTCTCAAATGTGGCAGGTCTCAACGTGGTGGCAAAACCTCAGAGTGCAGCGAGATTCTTCATGTCTATTGTCTCATAACTGCCCATTATGCCCCCAAATAGCCATTTGTTATGTTCATTGCTCAATAACTACCCATGCCACATCCTTTGCGACCACAGTTGCCCTTTGACATGCCTATTACTTCCAGAAGTGCCATGTTGTTTCCTTAACCCCCAGCAGTACTTTTTGTTGTGTCCTAATGCCCACATATATGCCCATGTTACATCCTTTTCCTTATAAATTTGACCTCTGCCATGACCAAAAACTGTTCACACAATGCCCTTCACTCCTTGAATTCCCTCTTATCATGCTCATTGCCCCCAAATTTTCCATATCATGTCTTTTGCCCCAACAATTACTGTAGTAACATTTATTCAATGCATTATTGCCCATTGCCATGCCCCAAAACACTGTGACACATCAATTTCCTCAGAACTGCCCATGTAATGTTCTTCACTCCCAAAACACCTGTTGCTATGTCCATTGCCCCAGAGCCTCGGATCCCATGTCTTGTGACTACAGCACTGCCCTTTGCCATGTCTGCCATGTCAAATGCAGCCCTATCGCATCCGTTGACCCAGAATTGACCCTTCAGTATTAATTGCTCGTAGAACTACTGCCCATGTCTATTGCTTTGCCCCTAGAATTGTTCCATGCCATATCCATTTGCCTGGATCCACATCTTTCTTCATCCACTCCCTCCCCTTGTTTTGCATCATGTCTCAATAAAGCCTCACCTATTCACAAACACTCTGACTCAGATTGTTTCTCCCTCCTTGAAGTGATCTTGACTCGGATTGTTTCTCCCCCCTTAAAGTGATCTTTTCTCACCTACCAGTTGGTGCCTTTCAACCATCTTAGGGATTCTATACCCATAAAGGCTTTCTTCTCTCCTGAGATGTTTCTGTAAGGAAGAATGTGGGTGTGTTTTCAAACTGTCTTCATCCAGCTCTTTGGCAGTTCCACAGGCAGGCGGTTCATTCTGGGATTCATAGCGCAGCAATCGTGGAGACTTGCGACTGCTTTTGGAAGTCCAACCCCACTTTAGGATTTTCACTTTCTCCTTAATGTGAGCATCCGCAAATTGCTTTCTTGTCTGCTTCTTTTTAACAATTCCCTGTTCCTAAACTTGCTTTTTTCCCGTATTACCTGGAATAGTGGAATGAGTTCCTTGTCTTTATATCCCCTCCCGTAATGACTTTGCTTCCACGGCTGGACGTTCCTGAGAGACTGTGGGGCAGATGGTGGAATAGTTGTTATCTCGGGCAGTTGTTGCAAGGATTCCAAAGGTACACATAAGACATCATCACTGACTGGTGGTATGGGTCTTAGAGAATTAGTTAATGGAGAATGGTTAAGCTATAGCGCTTAATGCCATTTGACCACAGCATCAATAGGGATGCAGTGCAGATAAAAGGACAGGTGCGTACAAAATGACAGTAGGTCGCGCCAGCAAGAGGAACTGCAAGATAATTGCAGATGAGGCACACGTTTGGCAAAGTAACTGATATCCGCTTTTTTAAAGGAGCAACTACAGTTGCAAGTACTCTCCAGTGCATTTCTGTTGATGTTGGCTGTGAAACACTATGTACTCGCAGAATTATTCTGATAATGCTCATGCTTATAATGTATGGAGTGGATTGACTTGTATCCTGGAGGATACGGTCAGTTCCAGCGCTGACCACCCCCAAGAGATAAAACCCTCCCTGGATCATAGACGGGGCCAAAAAGAAAACATACAGCAGAGTTAGGATTCAGGAGCATCTGTCAGGCATGCAAACGTGAACCCCAAAGTTCAGTCAAATGTGCATAATCAGAAATGGGAGAACCACTTCCTGATAAAACAGGCAGGTGGCACTGCCAGCTCTGGGCAGCGCCATAATTTATCTACCTGGATCGATTGGGGTAGACAAGTGTAGGGGCCACATTTCAACTGTTTAAAACTACTTTCACATGGTGATGAGGAGGGCGTGTACCCACCTGGTGAGGTGGTTGGTGCAAAGACTCCTTGGAAATCATATGTAAAGGAAATCAGCCAGGGACAGGGAAGCAGATCAGAGCCAATATTGCCCCAATCACATATCCTGAAATACAACCAAACTCTGCTAGGTTTGTGGGGGAGAGGGCAACATGCCAGTGCGGAAAGGGGGCAGGAACAGCAGGAGTCGGAGGATGAGTAGAAGTGAGAGCATGACCAGGAGGAGGAGCAAGAGTGAGAGCAGAAGGTGGATTTGCAAGACCAGGGAGGGAGTAAGAGGTGATTGAGGATCAGATGGAGGAGGAAGAGTAAGAGCATCAGTAGGAGGACAAGATCCAGAGATTTAGCTGGCGCAAAGCCACTGTGTAGGAAGGGGCTCACTCCAGGGACCCCCAAAGATCTAGAACCCAGTTGGAGAATCTGAGCAATGGCAGGATGTCCGTTGATTACCCGGGCAGCAGAGCAGCTGCCAGGGCCCAAGCAGGGAGTGCTGGACAGCTTTCTGAAGAAGGTCAATGGCTCTATACACGCTTAAGGATTCTGAAGCACATCAGGGGTGCTCTCTCCTTTTAGAGTTGCTGAAGTGAATTATAGGCGCTATATATTTTTTATGTGTTAAGTGTATTTAAACTTTTCACATATACAATTAATTCCATACACAATGTTTGACAATGAATAAAACAGATATTGAACATTTGTATACATATAAAAAAAATCTCACCAAAGTTTGGCTCTGCATCCATACAGTTTACAGAGCAAGTGAGTGCTATTACCCTAGGACCAGCAGTATCAGAAATACAGGATGGGATTCAGACTAGGGTGGGACTGAACAAACCATCAGTACTACCCACAAGACTTTATAGGTAGGGGGAAGAAAGTTGTATCCTGAATTAGCCAGGTGTGGGGGAAACCTATCAGAGTTGTCCCACTTGGGGGCACCAAACCCAGGAGCCCATCACCACCCCCATTCCAAACTCCTGAGGAGAGAGGAGCCCACCCACCACCAGAGGTCATCTTGCCATTCAACAGGTGATGTAGCCAAGGAGAGACAGTGCATCACAGCCAGGGTCTTGGAGGATCAGATCCACCAAGACCACAAGACATAAGCAGGGAGACATACTCCCTGAGGCTGTGAGTGACTTTGTTGGACTCTATCCTGAATGGAGCTACTCGTGAACCTTGCTTTCTATAATAGAAACAGGACTCAGTTGCTTCCCAGCTAGGTTAGTACTTCATATATCCCATACATACATATAAAAAATAAGACTTCAAAAGTACCCAGATAGGAGACAGCGCCAAATATACTTTTTGGAAAAGTAGCCTTTCTCAAATACGGGCTGTGTGGCTGTATATTTTCAAAACATAGTATTTGTTGCGACAGAAAGTGACCAAATTAAAGTTATTACGATAAACGGTGAGTAAATTAAATTTGCGAACAATTTGAAACATTGTTTACACATTTTGTAGTAAATGCACCATCCGATCAGAATCATAGAGTACGATAATCACAGAGAGTCAAGGGTTGGTGACGGGGAGGATTCATGGGGTATAAAGAGGAATAATAGAGACAATTGTGCAAACAATATAAAAGAAGAAGAGAGAAAAAAGATAGTTCATTAGTCCCAATACTTTTTTAAAATAACGGTTGCTCATTTTATAGCTGGTCATGCTATGGAGATAGTTTGTATCATTGTTACCTGTGTGGCTGTATATTTTCAAAACATAGTATTTGTTGCGTTCGTGATTAACTGGGTTCAATCCCTACGAGTTAAGAGATAAGATACACACGTGTAACATTCAGTGATCAGTTTCTATACTGTGAGACCTTCTTTACTTAATTCGGTATAGGTTTTATTTGGATCTTTAAGGATGCACTAGTTGTCTAGTTACACTAGTGTTGTAGCGGTACTAAATCAATGTATCCAGAGGCACTCGACTCGATTGTGAGCCGCTTATTTAGTAAATTCAGGTACATATCTCTTAAGCAATGATTTCAAAAACACATGTATATTTTAGTTACATGTGCCTTTAAAGTTGCACTAGTATTGTAGCAATGCTAAATCAATATATCCAGAGGCACTCGACTCAATTGTGAGACACTTCTTAGTAAATTCAAACGCATATCTCTTAAGCAATGATTTCAAAAGCACACGTAATGTGCATCTTGCATAAACAGTGGATGCCACTGTAATGACCGAACCTATGCTACATATTGCGTTCACAGTTTTTGACAGACCCGCTCATAGTAATTTAAGGACGGTCTCTTACCTGAACAGATATCTTGCAGCGCCTTTGCGCTCAGCTACATTCTATGTGTGCGCCGTACGGCGTCTTAATAAAAACATTGTTTGTTGCCGTCATCGTCATGGCGACTACAACGGAATAGTCCTTTCATTGTTTCTACTGACGGGCGCTGTACTGAGCGCCATCTTTTAGGAGGTGTTTTAACGTGCCATCTATGTTTGTTGGCTAACATATCCATATTTCCTATTATTTACTATTAACAAATAGTATTAAGATCCTGCTCTATTTATTTACGCAACTTATGATGAGTTTTTGAATGTATGTAATACATATAGCGTGTTCTGAAATTATATAAATCGTAAGTAGTGGTATTAAGGAAAGCATTTTTAAAGTGGCGTGCTAGTGGTTAAGCACCTTGTTATCAATATATGTTAGTAGATTACTGAACATATACGTCTTGAGTTGGTTTGGATCGGATATGTTCTTGGAAGAGTAGAAAAATAGAGGATATACATTTATGATTAGTTTATGACTGAGATCTCTGTAGTTACTACACTGTTCGAGGTTCGAGGATTCATAGACAATTACAAATTCTATAGAAATGAAACCATTTCATTGTCCTTGTTGAGGCCTAGTACTGTCGAATTAAATTTACATATAATTTTGGCCTCTGCTTGTCGTAGTTTCATCTCCTTATTGCCTCCTCTTTTTCCCATTGTAATTTTCTTGAGGCCTATAAACTTGATATCTGCTTTGTTTGCCATTTGGTGTTTATCTTGCCAATGATTGGCTAGCGGACATCTCTGATCTTGGCTTCCAATTTTCGCTAAATGTTCCCGAATACGTATCCTGAGTTCTCTAATCGTGCTTCCAATGTATACTCGGTTACACACACAGATAATCCCATAAACAACGTATTTACTTCTACAGTTAATTGTTTGTGAAATTTTAAATTCATTGTTGAATGAGTCCGTGAACTGATTCGTTTTTTCACAGGCATATTTGCACATTGTGCAAGTTCCACACTTTCTAAATCCACTGGTTGGTAGTTGTAACCAATTATCGATCATCCTTTTGTCAGGGTCCGGCAGGAGTGACGGACTTAGTTTGTTCCTCAGCGTCGTTGCTTTTCTAAAGATCAAACGTGGTTCTGCATCGATGTAATTTTTGATATTCTCATCTAATTTGAGGAGATGCCAATGTTTCTGGAGAGTTCTCTTCAAGAGTTTGTGATTACTACTATATTTGGTGATGAACCCTACTGTGGGTTGTGTAGTACATTTCTGACTTGGTATTAGAGTCTGATGTTGTGTGAGTCCTTGACTCCTAATTTTAGCTTTATTAATACAGTTTTGTGGGTATCCTCTGGCAATAAACCTAGTTTCTAGTAGTGTGTATCTTTGTTGAAGGCTGCAGTGGTTTGACAGTTTCTCCTTGCTCGGATATATTCTCCAGTGGGTATATTGAGAATCGTGGATTTTCTGTGGCAGCTTTCGGCGTGCAGTATAGAATTGACTTCTGTGGGTTTCCTGTATTTCTGCGTTATAAGTTCATTTTGTTCAACATAAATTGTTAGGTCAAGGAAGTTGATTGAGTAAGTGTCGCAGCTACCAGAAAACTCTATTTCAAAGAGATTATTGTTGATAGGCGCTACAAATTCATTAAATTCCAATTCTGTGCCTTTCCAAACTAATGTATCTCATCCATCTTAACAATTGTTTCTGGTAAGCTGTGTCCTGATAGATGATAGTATCTTCCAAAAGGCCCATGACAAGCAGAGGCCAAAATTATATGTAAATTTAATTCGACAGTACTAGGCCTCAACAAGGACAATTAAATGGTTTCATTTCTATAGAATTTGTAATTGTCTATGAATCCTCGAACCTCGAACAGTGTAGTAATTACAGAGATCTCAGTCATAAACTTATCATAATTGTATATCCTCTATTTTTCTACTCTTCCAAGAACATATCCGATCCAAACCAACTCAAGACGTACATGTTCAGTAATCTACTAACATATATTGATAACAAGGTGCTTAACCACTAGCACGCCACTTTAAAAATGCTTTCCTTAATACCGCTACTTACGATTTATATAATTTCAAAACATGCTATATGTATTACATACATTCAAAAATTCATCATAAGTTGCGTAAATAAATAGAGCAGGATCTTAATACTATTTGTTAATAGTAAATAATAGGAAATAGGGATATGTTAGCCAACAAACATAGATGGAATGTTAAAACACCTCCTAAAAGATGGCGCTCAGTACAGCTTCCGTCAGTAGAAACAATGAAAGGACTATCCCGTTGTAGTCGCCATGACGATGACGGCAACAAACAATTTTTTTATTAAGACGCCGTACGGCGCACACATAGAATGTAGCTGAGCGCAAAGGCGCTGCAAGATATCTGTTCAGGTAAGAGACCGTCCTTAAATTACTATGAGCGGGTCTGTCAAAACCTGCGAACGCAATATGTAGCATAGGTTTCGTCATTACAGTGGCATCCACTGTTTATGCAAGATGCACATTACGTGTGCTTTTGAAATCATTGCTTAAGAGATATGCGTTTGAATTTACTAAGAAGTGGCTCACAATCGAGTCGAGTGCCTCTGGATATATTGATTTAGCATTGCTACAATACTAGTGTAACTTTAAAGGCCCATGTAACTAAAATATACGTGTGTTTTTGAAATCATTGCTTAAGAGATATGTACCTGAATTTACTAAATAAGCGGCTCACAATCGAGTCGAGTGCCTCTGGATACATTGATTTAGTACCGCTACAACACTAGTGTAACTAGACAACTAGTGCATCCTTAAAGACCCAAATAAAACCTATACCGAATTACGTAAAGAAGGTCTCACAGTATAGAAACTGATCACTGAATGTTACTCGTGTGTATCTTATCTCTTAACTCGTAGGGATTGAACCCAGTTAATCACGAACGCAACAAATACTATGTTTTGAAAATATACAGCCACACAGGTAACAATGATACAAACTATCTCCATAGCATGACCAGCTATAAAATGAGCAACCGTTATTTTAAAAAAGTATTGGGACTAATGAACTATCTTTTTTCTCTCTTCTTCTTTTATATTGTTTGCACAATTGTCTCTATTCTTCCTCTTTATACCCCATGAATCCTCCCCGTCACCAACCCTTGACTCTCTGTGATTATCGTACTCTATGATTCTGATCGATTGGTGCATTTACTACAAAATGTGTAAACAATGTTTCAAATTGTTTGCAAATTTAATTTACTCACCGTTTATCGTAATAACTTTAATTTGGTCACTTTCTGTCGCAACAAATACTATGTTTTGAAAATATACAGCCAAACAGCCCGTATTTGAGAAAGGCTAAGAGATTAGCCGAAACACGTGTCATACATAGGGCTACATGCAATAAATACTACTTTTCCAAAAAGTATATTTGGCGCTGTCTCCTATCTGGGTATTTTTGAAGTCGACAATTTGTACCAGTGGTTTTAATGGCTTTTTTGTAACCACCACTCAGCTGAGACGCGACATATCTTTCATTACCTTTGCTGCAAACCATTACTTGTACAAACCTATCTCTGTCGCCTTGACAGATTGTGCCTACAAAGCCATAAAGTGTATGCATATATAAAATAAGGCCTGGACATTTGAGCTCGGAACACTTGCAGGGTGTTCACTGTATTGTTTGACCCAGCCTGACCCGGTTGCCCGTTTGTTGATTGTAGAAAGGTCAATTCTTCTGTTATATAAGAAAGTGCCTAAATCCCACAGGAGTTCTCCCAAGCATCCATGAGATCCTTGCTGTCCAAGTGCCTAGTGCTGCAGGCTATCAACAGAAAGACCTTTAGCTTGGAGTCTGTGGGGTGAAGGTGGCAGCCCTATTTCTTTGTATACTGCTAGCTTGCTGTCTAGAGGGCTTTCCATTTCTGTGATTCCCTGAGGTCTACAACCTCCATAGCTATGCAAATAAAACTGTGTGAGAACTCCAAATTGTGGTCCCTGGATGTTCTGTTCTCAGACACCTTCTTTGTGACACCACACGAGGACTGTGGGCCTCATTACAACCTTGGTGCTAAGTGCACCAACTTTACCACCATGGTGTAAACTCCGTTTACACCATGGTGGATGGCGGATTTACCGCCCAATTCCAAGGTGAGTGGGGCGGTAAATCCCCATTTCCCATTTTCCCTTCCCCATTCCCATTTTTGCCCCATAGGGCATAATGGGAGTGGGGAAGGCGCTAATTACGCCGCCGTAAATTACGGCGGCGTAATTAGCACCATGGCAGGTTAGCGCCATGGATTTTAACGCCTGCTAAAAGCAGGCGTTAAAATCAGAATCAGGCGTTAAGGGTTAACGGTGGCGTTAACCCTTAACGCCTGAGTTGTAATGAGGCCCTGTGTGTCACAAAACTTAACATGTTCCTCAAACACTAGAAATAGAAATACATTTAAAGCATGAAGTTGTGGAGAATCTCTAAACACAAATTAATGGAAATGGGATGGTGGCATCCTACCCAGGCTTTACACAGCCATTTAAGCATACTGCACATTTTATCAAATGAAATAAATCTGATTTCAAGTGTCTGTCTTTGCCCCAGCCTGCAGATGTGGATTCATCCTTCCACACACGTGATGTTAATGCTTTCCTAAGGACATTAGGATCTATATCTATGCCAGGGAAGGTAACGTTAGGGAATTCTGGCCCTCCCGTGGTCATGGTAGAACACTCTGCCTTCTGTTACTCAAATTCCAAGATATTGGCATATGTTAACTTAGTTCACAGAGTAACACAATATTCCTTGTAAACAGTTTTGTACCAGCCCAGAGTTTCAAATAAGAAAGGGGGGGAACCATTAGATAACTTCAAGGGATGGATGCCTAGTATAACCTGACAAAGGGAACCAGGCACATCACTGACCCTGCCAGATATGTGTATGTGTAGGGGTTTTTAAAAAGTTCAGAACATCCTTCAAGGGCATCTTGACGTTATTGGGTCAGAGATACGACAGTTATGTCCTGAAACTATTTCTTCCTGAAAATTACATCAAACCACAGGAAGGTGGGAATGGCTTTTAGATTGTGCACTCAGGTTAACTACAATTGTGTACAGGAGTGTTATAAATGCCATATCATATCATACAATGAGATTGTCATGCAGTTTATGCAGCAGCGGTGATCATCCCCACAGGGACACAAGCAGCACACCCAGATTCCGTGCCATCTTCTGTGGTGCCTGAAGGAATGTATGTGCTGGAAAAATGACAAATGACAACTCTCTGCATCATTGCATCATTCTCTGGCCACTCACATGACTGGCGTGGTCTGCTCATGACATAATGCCTGAATTAAGAATAAGCCGGTAGAGCCAGGAACTGCTTCTCAAGGTTACCCGACATCCAGCTAGTGAGTAGCTTCTTCGTGTTTTTGGTCCTCGTTCTTTAGATAGCAGATCTGCTTTTGAGCTTGTCTTTGGAATTGCCTTTTCGGTCTTTGGCGTTTTGGACTTCAGTTTGGATTACCTGGTGTTTGACCTCAACCTTCTCTATGCACTTCTTTTGCACTTCTTTTGAATTTCTCTTGATTGAACTTCACTGAGCTCCTGGCTTGTGTTTTGATCTCGACTCATTTTGTACCCTGTACTTGCTTTTGGACTTACTCTCAGGATGCTCCCTGAACTGGAACTGGTATTTGGATCCTGGTTTTCTTTCCTCCATGATATTCTGTAGTTTCTTTCTTTTTTCTTTTTTCCCTTGTGATGGGGGTATGGTTTCCGGGTCGATGGACTGTTATCTTTTCTGATGTAACAGTAGGTTTTCCTCCTTTCAACAACATCAGGATGGATCAGGGGACTGGGAGAGGGAGGCCAGGAGTAACATTTCATGGACGAGGTGTAGTAATCTCTGTTGTGTTTGTTTTCTCTCCTACTGCTCAGGGCGAGCCTCCTAGTAGTGTTCCCCCTCCTTTTGTCCGGTTCCTCCGAATACGAGTTTGTTACTCTGTGAGGTTGGTGTGGTCGGGAAGAGGAGCTGACACTTTCCTGGACATCTTTTTGGATCTGTAACAGATTGAGAAGCCATTCTGCCCCCAAAGTGACAGCACTGATGGCACCACCTATCCTATCACTGCCTTGTTACACACTATTGCCTCCCTCAGGGTGGACATGATGTCTCTCCATACAACCATAAGCCAAGGGTCGGAAGCCTTTCAAAGTGCTGCACATGCTTTGCTCAGGATGAAGAGTTCGACAGGGCAAGCGCCCCGGTATCTGTGGCCCAGGGTCCCCCACAAGATCCAATCCTAGTCCCCTAGCCCTTTCTCTTAGCCGCTCCTGAGTGCTTTCTTGGGGACCCTAAGAAATATCATACTTTAGTAAATCAGTGTCATCTCCATTTCCTCTGTAGACCCAGTGCCTTCCCTGATGCGACTACAGTAGCAGTTTTTGTGCGGTCAAACTTGGGCAGGTTATCAGCCTCTTGTGCAAATCCTCTTTTAGAAATAAATGGCCCTGTCCTTTATGCTTGTTATGCTTTATTGGAAGCCATGACACCCGACATAAAGCCCAGTCACACGATCTAGAACTCTTGAAACTATCCCACGGGTTTCAAATGTTGTTGCAATATGTGGCCTGCTTCAACCAGTTGATGCTGAAATGGAGTGGCCAGACGCCAAGAGAGTCATTGTTTTCTATAAAGGTCTTTCGGATCAATTAAAAGATGCTCTCTCTGTCATGCCAGTAATACCTGATTCTTACCCTGCCTTCTTAGAATTAGTTCTGCAACTGGATGCACATTGTGAAGAACAGAGGAACAGAATTGCACTCCCTTTTTTTGCATTAAGCAAAAGGTAGAAACCATGGAGTCCTCCTCAGAGAGTCCGTAGCCTATGCAAGTAGGAGCCATCAGGGGTCCACTTACCCCGGAAGAGCGAGAACACTGCCTCACTACTGGTTCTATGTCTCTATTGCAGAAAGGCCAGTCACTATATCCAGGCATGTCCAAAGAGTCCTAAGAAGTCTCAGGGAAGTGCCACAACTCACCCATAGGAGAAACTGAATGGGTGAGTCTGGTGGTACCGTAGGTCTCTTCCGAACAAAACCATAAAACCATGTGTCTATGCCTGTGCCATTTTTTAGGTCTCTGACTCACTGCAGTTCTTGGCCGGCGTCCTTCTTGATTCAGGGGCATCTGGTAATTATATGGATATCGATTTTGCACAGGAACAGAACATAGCAACAAAAGCCAAATGTAAGTCAAAGAACTTGCGGGCTGTGAGGCACCCTTTTGTCCTCAGGTTCTCTTACAAATCAGACAGTTCTATTAGGAAGAACTACCTTGGGTATCCAGAGAAACCTTCTAGCGTTAGATATTATCGCCGCTCCCCATTTCTGTGTTATTCTAGGGGTGCCTTGGATGTGTTTGCATAACCCCAGTGTCGATTTGTTGTCTAGGACAATAACCTTTACTTCTGATTACTGTAAAGACATTTGTTCTGCAGTAACCAACCATATCCATTGTCAACCCTTAATAAAGATACATGAGATTGAAGACGTAACACTTGAGTTTCCTTTCAAGTATCAGGACTACAGTCATGTCTTCAGCAAGACCCCGGCGTAACACCTACCTCCACACCAAGTGCATGATTTCCCCATAGATCCAGTGTAACGTGTTCAGATCCCTCATGGGTTTATGTATTCCCTGACAATGCAAGAGAATCACATCCTCAAAGAATATCTGGAGACTGCCCTGAGAATTGGGTATATCAGACCCTCCCTGTCACCTGCTGCTTCACTGTTATTTTTGTCCTCAAACGGGAAGGAGACTTACATTGGTGTATAGACTACCGAGCACTCAATATGGTAATGATGAAGAATCGATATCCATTACCACTCTTATCTGCCCTGTTAGACCAGATGCAATATGCCAACATATTTATGAAGTTAGAACTTTGTGGTGCCTACAACCTTGTTCAAATCTGAAAAGGGGGTGAGTGGAAAACAGCCTTTTGCACCTTGTATCACTGTTTGAATAACTTGTTATGCCTTTTGGTCTGCGTTTCACGATCTGATGGATAGTTACGTGGTAATATGCCTCAACGATATCCCAATTTACTCAGACAACAAGACACTACACAGACAACATATTCAGAGAGTACTATAGCAACTCAGAAAGAACCTGGTGTATGCAAAAAGAGAGAAATGTCTGTTTTGTGTAACTGAAATTCGTTTTGTCCTCCAGGGGGTTCATATGAGCACAAGCAAGGTACAGGGCATCCTCGAGTGGCCCCCTCCTAATTCCCTGAAACAACTACAGTCTTTTCTGGGATTTGATCATTTTTATTGATGTTTTTATTAGGTCATTCTCCCCCTTTGCGGCTCCTCTGTCTACAATGACAAAGCTCACTGCTTCCTTCTTTTGGTCAACAGAAGCCCATGCTGTTTTTGAGGAATTCAAAACAGCTTTTACTTCAGCACCAGTGCTCCAACACCCGAATCCAGATCTACCATTTGTAGTTGAGGCTGACACATCATTTTTTGACACAAGGTTCACTGAGACATCCCACAAGTTATTAGGGGTGGAAGTTGTTCCATTCCCCTCCTGTCCCCCCGCAACTGTTTGTGGCCTCTCAGGCATCTTATACCCTGAGTGCCATTGTCTAAGCTGGTGACTGTTCAGGACTTTCTTACTCTAACAATGCTGCAGCAACCTGTGGTTAAAACAAACAACATGTAACTGACGTGTAGATAAAAGAACTAAACAAAATGACCACTTGATGGTCTTTGATTGCTAGGAAAGGGAGGATGGCTATGCAATTGTTTTCAGGGAATGTGGTGCTTGCTGGCACCCCAATATAAGAAGGAGGCCCAAAGTACACTCCACTCCACCTGTTGCCTCACCCCAGCCTCCTCTGGATGTTTTTCGCCCAGCCCCAACAGTTTGCTGCCGGCCCCAACTAGTATGGCCTCAGTTCAGGTGTGTGCTGCTGCTAAAAGTGGTGAACATGTTTGCTGTAGTGGTGCCTTGCCCTTCAGCCCACAACATTTTCCCAACAATATCCTCTGATCATGATGCCCCTTCACCACCCAGTTTCCTGTCTTTTGTGATGTAATTTGCTACAATTCACAAATATCTGCGTCCAGGCACGAGCAAATAAAGCACTACATGCACAAATAAAGTGGGAAACATGGGTCGCAGCTGCTTTATTAGACATGAGTTAACTTACAGGTAATCCGTACACAGACGGCACAGATCCAGGTTCTTCTATACTGAGCTGGTGTTCTAACTCTATCTGAGAAGGCAATCGTTAACAATTCCACCCCACGGGTCTCCCCTTCTAACACTCCCTAGATGCTCTCTCTATACTTTAGATTTACATTAAACAACATACTTGTTATCAGTTGTCTTGTTTGTTCACTGTGAACCCCCCACCTGTTTTTTAGGGCGTGGAAGATGTTCCACTTATCTTCTACCACCCCACAACTTTCAGTGGACTCTCAGGCATCTTGTACCCCTGAGTGCCATTGTCTGAACTGGTCAGCACCCGTGTGGTTCCCAACATTACTTTCTTATTGGACTTTCCATCTAACTCCTCCATGACTCTCAAGGGGGCTAACACCACACAGGTGTTCCCCCACAAATAGGCAAAACAGCTGCATCCCACTCCCCTAACAGCAATGCTATTTGCACCCCCACCATCCTTACCTGAAATTATGGGGTAAGGAACCTTTCCTCCCCCAGCAACTTACCCACTAACGATCTCATCGATGGTCTTGCTATGAACAACAACCATATATACTTTTTCACATATTACTTCTATTGTGAAACTAAGTCCTAAAATTATTTCTGCTGAACTGCCTTCTGGTGCCTGTAGTCTTGCATCCGAGATGGATAAAATATTGAATAAATGTACTCTCTTAGTTACACATATTTATAAATAGGTGGTCTTCAAATTGAAATATACAGATTAGAGTATTTGAAACCTGTGGGCAATCTCACAAGATAAGGCAAGACTAAAGATGCACTGGGAACAAGAGTCATCTGAAACCTGCCAATTTGCCAATTTGGAAAATGTGCCACCTGAAATTGCACACTTGACCAGTCTATGAAATCCCAGACAAAACACTGCATGAACTGAACAGATTTCTTTTGGCTGATTTTGGGTTTACTTCGATTTGATTCTCATAAGGTTGTCTGCACAATTAGCCATGCCTCCATTGGGTATTGCCTGCATAGGTTAAACCCCAGGTAATGCAAAATTTGACTGCTTACAAAGCGCACACCACAGGCGGAAGTACACCTTAAATTGCCTGGGGCGTACAAGTCACAATATTGTCTTAACAGGATGGTGCACTGCACTGTCCAGTGCACGACCGAGGTTTGCAAGGAGCAGTTTTACTTTACTGTATAAAAAGTCGTTTTCCTTTGCCCCCTCGTTATCTTGGGACTGGGCAATGCCACATGACAGATTTTAACCCTGGTTGTGCCGGATAAGCCATTAACATTCTGGTGGGGTGAATAGAGTACTATAAGTGGGTAATAGCCACACTGATTAATAGAGAGCTAAGATGTAGTCCATCTAACGGAAGCTCTGTAAAATAACCAAGTTATAGTCATATTTATATGATGCAAATGTGATACCTACCACATTGTGCTAGCTGCTGTTGCCTGATGGTGAAAGCTAGCAGTTGTGAGTACCTGTCCTGGAGAAACTGGCCATCTCCCAGCTTAATCTCCATGCTGAATGTGTTGGTAGTCTTCATGACCATCTGTCTGGCTTCTGAGCTGCCAGAAGCACGGAAACTGCTCTCCTGAACATCCGTGAGGACCTGCTCTCAAACCTTGACTCTAACATTCCATGTGTTCTCATTTTGCTTGATCTCTCTTCTGCCTTTGATACTGTCAACCATACCATCCTGCTCAACCGTCTCCGTGATAACCTCGGTATCACTGGTCAGGCTCTGACGTGGCTGACCTCTTTCCTCTCAAATCGACCCTCCCAGGTCCAACTGGGGTCTTTCCTCTCTGACATCTTCTTCTCTACCTGTGGTGTCCCCCAGGGATCTAACCTCTCTTCCCTGGCTGTTCAACCAGTATCTGGCACTTCTTGCCCACCACATCGCCGCTCTCTGCCCCTACTTTCAGTGCTATGCGGATGATACCCAACTCATTTTCAGGCTACCCTCGGCCTCCTCTTCTCCTTCCCTCATCTCCGACTGTCTTTCTGCTATCCAGGAATGGTGTGCCGCCAACGACCTCTGCCTTAATGCCAGTAAGACTGAGATTCTACTCATCGGCACTCCCACTCCCTCCTTCCCTGCTGCTCTCTGGCCGGCCTCTCTGGGCCCTCTTCCTGCTCCTCCCTGCAAGGCAAAAAACCTTGGGGTCATCTTCGACTCCACACTCTCCTTCTGTCCTCACATATCTGACGTATCTAAGAAGTCACACTACCAGCTACACCTCCTCAGAGGTATCCTTCCTTTCCTCTCCTTCCCCCAGAAGCTCACTGTCTCTAGAGCCCTGGTTCTCTCTAAGCTGGACTACTGTAACAGCCTCTATCTTAATCTGCCCGCCTCTACTCTCCGCCCTTTGCAACTCATCCAGAACAGGACTGCAAGACTTGTCCTTGGGCTCAAGCCCAGGGACCGTATCTCTCCAGGACTGAAATCACTACACTGGCTCCCAGTGACTGCGAGGATCAAGTTCAAAACCCTCTGCATTGTCCACAAGGCCGTCTGGGGCCTTGGGCCAAAATACCTTCAACTCTCTCTTCCTAAATATCTTCCTTCTCAAGCTCTTCGCTCATCCGCCTCCAACTCCCTCAGGGTCAGCCGCTTCTCCAAACAACGAGTTGGGGGCAGATCTCTTTCCACTGTAGGGGCCTCCCTCTGGAACAGCCTTCCTACCTCCCTGAAACTTGAGGAGAACCACCTCCGGTTCCGGAAGCACCTCAAAACCTTCCTCTTTGCCTCTGCTTTCTCTCCCCCTCTCCCCTGCTAATACTACTGAAACTGCACTGAATCTGCAACTGGGCCATTCACCGTTCTCCAACCTCCACGGCAACCCCTGCACTACGGGACTGTGTCTGTATCCATACAGCCCCCCTTCCCAGCACTTGTCTGCACTTACCTCGCACTTGCCACCAGCTGGCCCTTGTTATTTATCCTGTATGCTGTATGCTAATAACCCTGTACTGCACTTTCCCCTCTCCCTTTCCCCCATGCACTTTTCCCTTCCCCTCTACCCTTGCACTTGCGCGATCTGAATGACACCTGGCCTAGTAAGATCGTTGTCTGTCTCCCCTTGTTCCCCCCCCTGCCTCGTCGCGCCTTGAAACACTTGTGTATAGGCGCGTTACAAATGCCTTATCATATCATATCATATCATATCATGATGAGAGTACCTTAAAAGATCATGACAATGGGCCTCATTACACGGAAGGCGGTAAGGGTTAACGGTCACCGGTAAGGGTACCGGTGACCGCTAACCCTTACCGCCTTACTACGAAGTCCCTTTGCGGGACCCGACCTTAACGGCTGGTGTAGACCAGCCGTTAAAGTTGGGACCCGCAAAGGGACCATGGTGCTAATTACGGTACCGCAATTTGCGGTACCGTAATTACCGCCTTCCCCATTCCCATTATGCCCTATGGGGCAAAAATGGGAATGGGGAAGCGCCATGGAGAAAGGGGGAATTACCGCCCGTCAACCTTGGAATGGGGTGGTAATTCCCTTTTCTCCATGGTGGTACCGGTATGGTACCGGCGGCAACCATGGTGCTAAAGCACCATGGTTTACCGCCTTCCGTGTAATGAGGCCCAATACCTGTAATATATTTTATATTACCAACTCCTGGCAATTCTTTCACAAATTGGGCATCGTAATTGCAAAACTATGCACACTGTGAGGGATTATGAGCATACAAATGCAGTACCTACAGCTGTAACAAAGAAAACCTTTTCGTTTCACAAATGTCAAAATGTTGGCTATGCCAATTTTTTTTTTTTTTATTATTGTTATTTTCTCTTTCCTCCTTTTTCTCCCTTCTTCCCTCTTCTTCCCCAAACAAATTAACCTAAACACAAGTGATACTTGAGAGCAATAGCAGCAATGTCTACGTTTTCAAAAACAAGACTGAGGACTGTTGGCTTTTCAAATCTATACTTTAACCCCCCCCCCTCCCGCTCCTCTTTGTAGACAATATGGTAGGTCAGAAGAAGGAGACAGACCCGTTTTTGGCAGTCTTCAAGCTCTTTTATTAAAATAATAAGTGGAAAAGACCTTACTATCCCTAATCTAAGTATTTCCCTGCTGAACCAAACTAACTAAGGTGCTTGTCATATTTTGTGAAATCCAAAGTAAACAGTCTGTTGTCTGTCCAAAGCTAAGCTTTTCTGTTCCTAACACTAAGACAAAGCAACAAAAGACCAGGGGAATAACTCCCTTCTCCTGGATAGGCTTCCTCAGCCTCAGTATTCAATTCTGAGATACTTTTTGGCTATCTCTTGGATTAACTGATTTAGTTCCTTTACAGGACTTTTCTCAGTCTGGTTCTATGTCCTTTCATCGTCAGGCATTTCAAAGCCTGCAATTGAAATGTGTATGAAAGTTAATCAAAAGAATTTTTTGGGGGCTCCCTCACGCACGCAAACTCCCACCCCCTGCACCTATTTTTAACTATATCAGACCCTCCGCAACCACTTAGCTGCCCTTTCCCACCATCCCAAAAAAATTTCGATTAACTTTTGTATACGTTTAAATTGCAGGCTTTGGTTCCCTTTTTCGTTCTCTTTGTAGACTTCTTCTCCTCAGTGTTATGGACTTTGGAAACTCCTGTACAATGTCTTTCTTAAGTGTATCTGAAAGTCTCTCTTTCTCAGAGATTACTAGAAATACTGAATCCCTCTTTAGGTGGTTATTGTTCTCTGCGTTTCTGTAATTCTTTAACTCCTTGTGCATAAAACGGTGGCTATCATGATGTTCATCCTCTGATTCTCTGTCTTTCACCTTGAGATAATTATAGCAGACCCAATAGTTTTTCTTATTTTCTTGTTGAGTTCTTATATTACTAAGATAAGTAAAAGAAGTTTGTACTGGTACTTATTCTTCTTAAGTTCTGACCATTCACTGTGATGAGTAAGTTGAATCCCTGCATATTTCTTCTTCTTCTTCTTAATCTTCAGTCCCTCACTTGGATGAGTAGGCTGTGTTCCTGAGTGTCTTTCACTCGTCTTATTGTACAACCTCTCACTGGGATGAATGAGTTGAGTTCCAGAGTATTTCTCACTCTTCTGCGTTTGGGTTCTCTCACTGGGGTGAGTAGATCGAGTCCCAGAGTGTGTCTCACTCTTCTTAGTGATGGGCCACCCACTGGGATGAGTAGGCTGAGTACCAGAGTGTTTTCCACTCTTCTTCATTTTGGGCCACACACTGGACAAGTAGGTCACACCCCTGAGTGTTTCTCACTCTTCCTAGTTTTGGGCCACTCACTGGGACAAGTATGCTGATAATACTCTTTATCCCCCTGTTCCCTCCATGATCTGCTGTCATCCATGTTACCTTGGTTTGCACGGATTGGCACCACCTGGCCTGCTTTCAGGATAGGGACTTTCCTTGTAGTCAGGATAGCTTTGGTTCTCGCTCCGACTCCTTCTGTTTCTTCCCAGCGGGTCCGCGGCACCAGTGCTGCAGTGGTCTCTGCATTGTGTCCCACCTCTCCTGGGTCATGCCACCGTCCTCAACTTGTTCTCTCTACTGGGGTTTTCTTCCCCCTCCCTCTTCAATATTCTGCTTCCTCAGTGCTTTGTTCCCATGGCACCTTGTGGCTTCCTCCTGATGGAGGATCTCCCAGTCTTCCTCAGCTCTTCCAACTCGGCTGACTTGAAACTCCTGAGTTTCAATTCTCATGGCCAGTAGTCCATCTTCCCTTTCTATGATAGGTTGAGGGGTGTTCCACAGGGGAGGAGTATAGCCTGTCTTCTCTTTTAGTTGAACACTCTTCATTATTTATTCCTTCGTCTTCATCACAGTAGTCTTGGTTCCCAGCCACTGAGTAATCAATATTACTCGCTCAGCATTCTTCTTCTTCTTCACAGTATTTTTACTATATTGTTCCTCAGTTTGGATCTTGGGTCTTATGTCACAATAACAAACAATAGTTTGGTTTGATAGATGACTCTGAATTCTGATGTGACTGTTGTTCCAAAAGAAAGGGCTCTAGGGAGATGTCCTTGTTCCCTAGAGCAGAGTCTCTCCCTGTGAAGTCCTGAATCCCGCAACCCCTAGGGGATTATGGCATGTCCCCTCCCAAGCCTCACAAGGAAAGGCTCCACTCAGGGGAGAAGTGACTGAATCCCTTGATTCATCACAACTGGTACAGAATGTTTACCAGTTCAGAATTTGATATCTACTAGAAGATATTTTGGTGGATTATTTGCATTTCTTTCACTGTTAATTCCAGGGGATTACATACCACATGTGCTAACAACTCTAGAATATGGACCCAAGGAGGCATGATCAACCCGTCAGTGATGACAGATAGCATAGGCACAAGAGCCATTCCCATTTAGATCTGCAATAAACCAATTCATTACTTTTATACATATCATATACTTTATATTTACCTATCTACACCCATAACCTAGACATCTGAGAGTTTGGTGCACAATTTAACCCACCCCCCTGCTTTCTCTCCCTCCCTTCTCCCCCTCACTGAAAGCACTAGAGTGCAGAGACAAAAGGACAATGGGCACACAAAGGCATGGCTGGAAACCAAAAGTGGTCCTGGAAATATCTTTTGAAGTAGGCGAATATTAACATATAGTGGAAGCTTGCTGACACATTCTTTATGCCATCCCACTAAAAAGCGGCCTATGGTGCAGAGGTCCACTGGGAAATCTCCAGAGCTCCCTGTAGACCAGTCCAAAACTGTGCAAAGGAATGGATTGTGGGGTGATTGTGGGGTGTGTTAATCGTCTGTCCCCACAAGATGTATAAAGTGAGGCGGCGGGAAGGCTTAGAAATCATGTTCTTTCCTATCTGTGATCTCCCACTCTAATGGTGAAAATGAGATAGAATGACTCAAGCCAGAATTTCTCCTTATAATATGTTATATTTTCCAAGGCAGATCTGAAAATGAAGGGAGGTTGGATGGGTTAGTTAGTGGGAATATGAGGGAAAAGCGCAAAAGAGCTTTGATGTGCTTTTTGGTGGCTTCTGTTCGGATAAAACAGTCACTGTGTGGTGGCATGTTTTTAATTGATCGACGTTTGTGTGGTGTTTGGTGGGTGGTTGTATGCAGGTGTTTTATGTCCATCTTGGGTTTTGTGGAGAGCCGGTACAGTGCTTGTAGTTTGCAGTGTTTTTGTTTTGCGTCTTGTTTCTTCAGTGTTGTGTGGTGGGTGTGCAGAGTATTAGAGAGTTTTGAGAAGGGCTAGTCGGGGGTCATCTGGATCTATTTTCTGTGTGTTGGGTTAATCTTATTGTATTGAGTTTGGCATTTGAGTTTTTTGTGTCTTTAGGTGATCCGGATTCACAGTTTCTTTTTGTGTTGCGTTGGCATTTTTTTTTTAGCTGGTGTTCCCTCTTTAGCTTGGTGAGTTAAAGAACCACATTTTTAAAAATTTCCTGAATTTTAGGTGATCTTCTGTTATTTGTATTTCCTTTGGGAGCCAAAGTGTACTGCTTTGCAGGAGAATGATGATCCCCTGAATGTGTGTTTTGCGTATTGTTTCGGTTCGAGGCGAATGTCATTGCTGGACCTTAATGTTCGCGTTGGTTTGTAGATGGACATTTTTCCCTGTCTGAATTCCACTCCTTGGATGTGGATAGCTCTGTGTGTTAAGCAGAGTATTTTGAAGAAGATTAGTTTTTTGACTTGTAACCAATGTAGTCTTCTCAGCACTGGTGTGATGCGTTCTCTTTTAGTGAGTCTGAGGAGTAGTCTTGCTGCTTAGTTTTATATTATTGTTGTTTTCCGATAAGGTATTCTGACATTCCAAGATAGATGCTGTTGGTGTAGTCTATTATTGACGTGACGGCAAGTGTTCTGTGTCAGAAGGTGAAGAAGGGAAGTATCCTCTTGATTGTGTGTAGGTGGAAGAAGCGTTTCTTAACTATTGCGTTGACGTGTGGCTCTAGTGTGAGTTTGTTGTCCATTGGGATTCTGAGATTTGTGACCACTTAAAATGGTTTTGGTTGGTTTCTGAGCTTAGTGGGCCATGGGTTGTGGTGGTTATTTAATGGGTCATTGGGTGCGATCATGATTTCTTTTTTGTCTGTGTTGAGTTTAAGGCTGTTGGTGCTCATCCACTGGTTTAATTCAGTGAGGCAGTTGGAGAGTGTTGAGTTTTGTTCTTCTATGGTGTTGATTTTGTGATGATTTGAGTGCCATCTTCATAGTTGTAGCAGGTGAGTTCATGTTTTTTGATGAGGTTAATCAGGGGGATCATGTGGATGTTGAAGAGTAGTGGTGATAGCGACGAGCCCTGTGGGACTCCACATGTTGTTTTGCGAGGTGCTGACTTGAATGGTGCTATCCAAATTGTTTCAGTTATTTCTGCCAAGAAGGATTTTAGCCAGAGGAGAGCTGTGTTGCCGATTCCAATATCTTCAAGTCTTTTTATGAGTGTTTTGTAGTTGACTATGTCGAAGGCTTCTGACAGATTGAGAAGGATTAGTGCTGAGTTAACGTTAGAGTCTGCGTTGGTCTGTCTTTAGATCATCCCATATAGATAGTAATGCAGTTTCTATTCCTTTCGTGGGTCTGAAGCCTACTTATGCCTGATCTAGTATCTGATTGTTTTCTACATGTTCCAGTATAGGTTTGTAGACATAGGGCCTCATTCAGAGTATGGCGGTAAGGGATAGCGGCCACCGGTAACGAGACCGGTGGCGGTGATCCCTTACCGCCATACTCCGAGTTCCCTTTGCGCCCTCGCCCTTAACGCCTGCTTTGAGCAGGTGTTAAAGTCGAGGGCGCAAAGGGGCCTCCAAGCCAATAACGGTGACCCTAATGAACGGTCACCGTTATTTGCATCTTCCCCATTCCCATTGAGCTCTATGGGGGCTCATTTGGGAATGGGGAAGAGCCTTGGTGAATGGGGAATTACCGCCCCGCCAACCTTGGAATGGGGCGGTGATTCCGCCATCCACCAAGGCGCTGCCGGTCCGGGTACGGCGTCAACCAAGGCGTTAATAGTGCCATTGGTTAGCGCCGTACTCGGAATGAGGCCCATAGCCTTCTAATAGTTTCGCTGCGTAACGGATGTATGAGATTGGTCGGTAGTTGGTTAGGTCTTCCTTGTTTCCCGACAAATCCTTAAGGAGTGGCATAATATACGTTGCTTTGAAGGGTTGAGGCATGGTTCCTGTAGCTAGTGAGTGGTTGAAGAGTTTGAGGTAATATTCTGCAGGTATTTTCTGGGTGAGGATAGTCTGGTGGACGTCTGGGTGGACAGGAGTCTGCTGGAGAGCCGGCTCTGTTGCTTTTGCTTACCAGGCTGTTGAATTTATCTGTCAAGATCGGCAGGCAGTGGTTTAGTCTAGTAGATGGTTCCGGTCCAGTGTTGGCAGGTTGAGGTGGTAGATGGTGCTTTTTGGCTTGATCACAATGATTTGCTGGATGTTTGTGATTTTGTTTTTGAAGTGGGCTGCAGGGTCATTGCATAGTTTTTGTGATGGGGTTGATGTGTTGTTGCACACTGCTGGGTTTCTTAACTTGTGTATGATGTTGATAATCTCTTTCTAGGTGTTGCTTGAGGTTGTTATCTGTTTGTTGTAGAATGTCTTTTGTGCTTTGAGTATGTCAGCTTTGTATAGTCTAATCTGTCTTTGGTATGCGTTTATTTTCCCGTTGATCATAGTTTTTTCTCCACTCTTTCTCCAGTTTTCTGTTTGTTTTTTTCTCTGCTCCGAGGTGCGGTGTGATCCATCTTGCCTTTGTTTTCTTTAGTAAGGGGGTGGATGGTTTTTCTGGTGCAATATCATTCACTGTTTTTGCGATCCATTTGTGGATTGTGGCTGTTCTTTCTTGTATGCTGGCTGAGTCTAGAACAGTAATTGATGGTTTTGTGGCTTCCAGTCTCGCATTTAGGTGCACACTGTAAATGGATTTCCAGTTTCTTTTCAGAATTGGAGGATTTTGTGGGAGGTTATCAGGTATCCGTGTTGGTGGTTGCATCATGAAGGGTATAATGAGCTGGTCACTCTAGAGCATTTGCATTGGAGGTGCAGTCATGACCAGGTTTTTGTTGCAGAATATTGCATCTGGTGTGTGGCCTGCTGTGTGTGTGTGTCGCTCCTTTCACCAGTTGTTGTAGTTGCATTGTCGCTAGTTGATTAGTTAAAGTTTTTGGTGAGTTGAGGTTTTCTTCTTCGAACCATTTGTTGATTTCTCCAAGTATGAGCAGGTGATCATGTTTAATGGCAATGTTGGTGATGGTGTCCACGAAAGTGTCTATGAAGGTAAGGTTTTAAGTCGGTGGCCTGTAGAAAAGTAGAAATGTTAGGTTGGTTTGAAGATCTAAGGCTAGGTGCAGGAGGAAAGATCTGCAATTTCGGATGGTTAAAGGGGTTGCTGTTTGTTATTTTTAGCTTGTCCTTGTATGCTACGACAAGACCTCCTCTTTTTCCTTCTCTGTTGACTTAAGTTTGAAGTTGGGTAGGCAGTCATGTGCTTTTACCTTTTGAGGTAGCCAGGTTTCAGCAAGGAATAGGATGTCTATCCCCCCATCGCTTAACAGTTTGTATATTTCTGTTGTGTGTTTTGACATTGATCTTGCATTAACTAGGTTGCACTGTATCTATTTTTCTTGTGATTTGTTTGGTCTTTGGCTGTGTATTTTGGTGATTGCTTTGGCATTTGTCCTTTCTTCAACTGGTTTGTGGGTTCAGATCTGTTGTATCTGTTTCTGAATGGCGTATTGGCGTTGTTTCTTTCAGTTTTGATTCTGTGGCTTTCCCATCTTTCCATTGGGTTTCTGGTTATCCTTCTTACGTGTTTAGGTTTTTTTGAGGATAGATGGTTGTCAAAGTGGGTGGTAAGTTGACAGGTAGGGCGACATGTAGAGTGATTTTGGTCTTGTTCTAACAAATTGACTTGTTTTTATTGCCATATCTTGATAAAGGTTGTTTCTGATGTGTGGTTTTCTGAGATTGCTCCACTTGGCTTATTCTGTTTTGGTTATTCTTTATGCATCAGTCTTATCTGGCGTTTGGGGACTAACTCAGGTGGTCAGGAACTATCCCAGGAGTCTGGTTCTATCCGGGGTCAGTGTCTTTCCCTGGGGCAGGGAGTGAGTTGACCCAGGATCGAAACTACCTCAGGTGCCGAGCTGTTCCAGTGTCTGAAATGACCCATGGCCTTGAATGTTTCAGGCAGAGTTATCTTGCGGGTAAGCTGTTCTTCTGCATAGCTATTCGCAGGAGAAATTGTTCCCTGGCTGGAATATTTCCAGAGCTGGATTACTGAGTGTTAGGTTCTTATTGTGTTATGGTTCCTGATCCCTTGCATTGTTGAGTGACTTAGATTAGTTTTATTCTCCCAATGATTTGTTCTTCCCTTGTGGGGTCCTGTGTAGGTATCTGCTTCACAGTGGCGAAGGCCTTTTTATGTGGTTTTATGTCAGTCTCAGGGTCTCAAGGGGCTTGGGTGCTTCATGTTGCTGAGGTTTTGTAGTTGTATCGAGTTCACACTGTAAGGCAAGATCCAAATCCAATAATAAAAATCAATCCAAATAGCCAAAAAATGAATGCACGAGATGTGAAAAAAACTAAAGTTATTACATTCAACACAGCATCATAACATGGCTGCATTTATAGTTAAAATTAGAAGTGCAGTGACACCAAATGTTACAGATTATTCACAATTTTCCAGCCAGTGAATGGGCAACATCATTTTCACTATAGGTGAATCTATACAATACACAGCCCTATTTGCTTATCCTACGCATCGTGTCAATGCTACGATTCAGTTGATTAATTAATTGGTACTGACAACATGTTTCTTCCCATGATGCTGATTGGATGTCTATCTTTTTTAGTTTGTATCCTATAAACTTAATTGTTTATTGGCTATTCCATGTGGGGTGAGTGACTTAATAGATTTCAACCAATCCCTGTGTGAGATGTGACAGTGTGGCAACAAAAATTATCACTTTACATCCTTTCTCATAAACCTCATCGGTTTGCACTGACTTACCGTTCCCACCATTATGAACTGTTCAGCTGACTTTACATTGCAACTCCTCGTTGGAAACATTACTTGCTTCTACGCCAACACTGCCTTTTTCATGGCTTGTACATTACTTCATTGTACGCACTGCCTTTAACCTCATGAACTAGGGACTAAGAGGTTTGCAAACTTTATTTCCTTGCAATGATTTGAATGTGTACATAAATCAAAATATTATGAATGTATTTCTAAATAGGACCATGTGTGTGTTAGGTGCATTCACAAATTTCCCTAAAAGGCAGTTAGTAATTGATTCTAGTCTATTTGCAATGGTGTCTTATGTGGTTCCTGTCTTGGTAGTTGGATCTCTTTCAGTGAGGGTTTTTCCTAAAGGGGCAGTGTTGCTCCTTGTTCGTACTCTCTTAACACACATGCTGTTCACTGCTCATGGCTTTATCCCAACCAACCTTCACTGTGTTATGTTTTAATGTGCCGGTTAGGAACATCATTAGTTATATATCTTTTGAATACAGGCATATGAACTCGGCTTATCTGATGTTTCCCAATCAATCCCTGTGCAGTGTCTGTCTCTTAACTCAAGGGTCTGTTACTTCTTTGTTGCCTTTTCATGACCTCACTGCCGAAATTCAGAGCTTGAGCATGTGTTTGCCTACCTGTCTTAACCAATCACTGTGTGGAATTCAACCCTGCTATTGGGGGCTATGGGCCTCATTATGAGTGTGCCAGTCCGGAAACAAGGGTGCTGGTAAACCTGCAGGCAACCTTGTTTCCGGACTGCCACACTTCGAGTCTGCCTGCCGGGGCCGCTGCGCCTGACATGTCAGACCCTGACCGGCACAGCAGCCCTGGTAGGCAGATTGATCACAGAAGCCATTCCCGCGGAGCCCATGGGAATGGGGACTAACATTTTACAGCATGTACCTTTCCGGTCCACCGGGTCTTGTAAAGGCCCGGCGGCCCCGGGAAGCTAGGTGCCAGTAAAATGTTACGAGTCCGGTGGCAACCCGCTGGAAGCACCGGCAGAGTTACCGCCAGACTCATAATGAGGCACTATGTCTTCGTGTATGTGTACTTTTGAGAAGGACTGGCTGATATTTTCTGCTAATTCATGATGCTTCTTAGGCTTCAGAGGTGGCTGAGTTTCGTCTTGAGGCCTTCTTATGTATTGTTTATTCAATTAGAGTAAAAGCCTGCTTTCATTTACTAGCATTATTACTACCCCTAATTGTTTCCTGATTAGTGTTACATGTTGCTATACTTATAGGAATAGGTGTGCATACTCATGTGTATGGCCTGCACCTTATAGCGTACTTTTCATCAGGAACATTGTTGCTTAATACCACACTGTTGCTGGTGCACTTTGGAGTTCTACATGAATGGGGTTGCTTTCTTCATGGCCCTGCTTTGCATCATAGGGACTTTCAGAGCTTGTACTTCCGTACATGTTGGTGGCGTTGGATGTACGCTAACACAGGGTGGGCTTCCCGTGTTTACCATTGACACACAAACTGGTGCTTAACGAAAACAAATAAGACATATCAGGGAAATCTCTAACAGAAGGCCCCGTGGCAGGCCATCAATCCACTGAGCTTACAAAGGCAAAACAAAAAAAAAGTACCAAAAGGGCTGCAGACAGAACGAAAGTCAAAAAGAATACTAAATGTAACGTGGAACCCGACGTTGTTGACCGGCAATGGCAGTGCTGCAGATTTGAATAAAACTTCTGCATAGCAACCAATACCTACTATAAAACTGAACAATCCAAACGCATTTACTTTAGACTATTATGTTACTTGAAAAGAGGAACCAGAGTGAAGACATGAACCCACGTGGAAAGAACGCACCAAAAAATTCTGTGAACAGAACACTACTACCACTCATACCTGGAATCACTCGCCTATCGCATGAATAACCTTCCTGCCTTGGGATCAATACTAATAGCATAATGAAAGGTAAATATCTGTAAGGACACCCGTCATCTTCTATCCTTTCTGGCCAGTGATTCGTGGCAGGGGAGTTGCTAGGTCTGGAAAAGACCCGGGGCTAAGCTGATGTCGGAACTGTTGGGACTGGGGGCTAGCTAGTCTTTTGGCTGTAGCTCCTGAGATTCTATCCGGGGCTACAACCAAAAGATCAGGGGCTATAGCCCCCATAGCCCCCCCCTAGCGACGCCCCTGATTCGTGGCCTAAACTTCACTGCCTGTGAGCCGAGGGGTGGTGCGCAACAGGCGCCCTCTCTCTCCCCCTGTCTCAAGAAAACTGATATGGTGCAACAATTTGAAGTCACCAGTGGCTAGTGATAATTGACTCTTGGCAAGTAAGAAACAGTGTTCTGCGTGTACGTTTTTGTCTCCTCAGATTTGTAAAAATGGATGACAACAGTATAAGCTTACTCGCCTTCTGTTAAGATCCTGCAGCCCCGAACATGCCTTCTGCTGAATATCATGTTGATATCTGCAAACCTTTCCAAACCAGACAGGGCGTAGGCACGCTATAAGCGTACTCTTTAGCTGAACATCATTTCACACTTACATGTGAAAGAGTACTCATCATGATGCATGCTTATTAAGTCATCACCAGGCACCCCGGAGTCTACCCTAAAACCAGGATGTGCGTCGCAAACACTTTTTCACCTATGGCAGTGCCTTATCTGCACACCAAGAAGTGGACGGCCAGCAGCCAATAGTAACACTTTCACCATTTACGAAAAATAGACATGAAACACGTTGACAACCCAGTTTCCATTTCCATACTTGCCAACCCTACAGATTTAGGCAGTAGGCTACTGCTTTTTAAGCAGTCCTACCACCTACATTGTTCAGTGACAGATCCTACTGCTTTTTACAGTGGCAGGTAATGTATGTGACTCTAAGACAGGCTGCAGGACAAAGCATGCAACACATTAATTAGTCTCTCTGTACAGAGGACAGGTAGGTTATTACTTTGATTGGGCTCAGACCTATCCACTGACCTGACAGCTACTTGACTCTGTCCTGAACTCTTGCCGGGACAACCCTTAGGTGAACCACCAGTGAAGTAACACGTGTGCCCACTCCCACCCAGTGATGGAAATGGAAGAAATGAACTGGGGGATCCCACGAGGGCCCAGGTGGGGGTGCAGTTCGGAAGAGAGGGCAGAGTTTGGCGGGCACAGAGATGGCAGTCCACCCAAACGAAATGTTCAAAATAATACTTAAAAAATTGTGCAATTTCTTTTCTGCTGCTTCTGCCCAAACTCCAAATTAAACATCAATTCCAGTTTAACTTCAGTTAGCAAAACAGTCAACATTTTTCGCCATTAATTTCATTGCAAAACCTTAAAACAAAAATCCTCCCTTGGAACCAGTGCTTTAAATGGAAAAATAGAAGTCCAGATACTCACCAATGTAGGCTTTAAATGGGCTGGGGGTCAGACCCCCTAAAATCCAAAAAAATGATTTTGAGGGTCTCCCCACCCTCAAATTCTCCTTCTTTCCGCCCAGTCACAAAGCTCTCTATGTGTCTCACTTTACATGTGTGCTTTGCTGTGTGTCTCGCTATCTATTTGTATCACTTTCTATTTGTCTCTCTTACCACTTATTTCCACTCCAATCATATTTTCACCCTCTTTCTCTTTTTGTAAGTCCCTTTGTTCTGATCTTGGGCCTTGGGATCCTCACACACTGAAACATTACAATAAGTGGCTAAAAACGAATAACTCCTGTAAGATCTGGTCACATTTTAAGGACCATTGCAAGTCACTGATGCTTGCTGACTTAAACCATATATCAGAAGGAGCGTGGTTTGAGCATATCAACACATTATATAAAGACACTACATTGAAAGAAAACTAGGGAACCCAGAGAAACCCAATAATGCCTCACATTGAGCTCGATTTTGAGGAGGATACGTTAGCTAACATAATCACAAAGCGAAAGAGCTCTTGTGCCCCGGGACCGGACGGCATATCAAATGTCATCATGAAGGCCTATCCAGTTATTTGGGCAAAAATACCAGCTGGTTTACATAGGCACATCAAGCTCTCAGGAGAGATTCCTCCCAGCTGGCACAAATCTGTCCTAGTACCGATATTCAAGAGGGGGATAGACTGGATCCATCCAACTTCCGCCTCCTAGCCATGATGGCTGTGAGTCAGAAGATCTTCGCAGCGGTATTACTAAAAAACCTTACCAGATGGGCAGAGAAATCAGCTCTTTTAAGCATCTGCCAAACTGGCTTTAGAAAGTCATACAATACACTAACAAATATATGTGTTCTCCAGTTTCTTATGGCAGAAATATCCTTAAAACAAAACGCCCCTTATCCTGCAGCTTTGTCGATTTCAGCAAAGTGTTTGATTTAGTTCCCAGACCTCTACTATGGGAAAAACTGTATGGATGGGCTATTAACCCATCGCTATTACATTACATAAAACAGCTGCACACTGATACTGAAATTTTAGTCTGCCTAAACATAGCCAGCGTTCAGACTAACTACCGACAAATGAACCGTGGTCTTAAACAAGGTTGTGTATTTGCCCCCACTCTGTACAACTTGTTTACTGCTAACTTTGCTCAAGCCATCCAGAAAGATAACAACTTTCTACCAAAAATAAATTGTAAACATATATCATGGTTAGCATATGCTGACAACATTATACTTGTTTACCAAACACAAATAGGATTACAATGGTCGATGGATGCACTTATGGAGTATTGCATGAAAAATCAATTGATCATAAATGTAACTAAGATAAAGATCATGATCTTGGGAAAGCGGCAGAGGGAAAAACTGGAACCTGAAAGATATTCACTTGGAAAACGTCAAGGAATACATCTATTTGGGTTCCCCATTACTGCAAATCCCACTGCATCTTATTATGATGAGAACATTATTGCAAACACTGAAAAAATGGTTAGTGGTAAGTCATTATGTTATGCATCAGGGTGGACACAATACTGAGGGCCTATTGGAGATCTACCGCACATGTATCATACCTGGCATACTGTACGCTCTTGCTGCTATACCATTCAGACTGATAACTTGGTTAGATGGTCTATAGGGAAAACATGTACGCACAGTCATACATCTTCCTAAATCAGTGCTGGCTGAGACATTAAGACTTGAATATGGGCAAACCTTGCTGATGACAAGTTGGTCCACTCACAGAACTTTGCTATACTTCAAAGGTATTGCTACAAACCAAAACTCTAATACGCTATTGCAACTCCTGGGAAAAAATATGGATTCAGAAAGCCTCAATATGTTCATTAAAGAACTAAAGTCCTCAGCTACGGTACATCTCGAGGAGTTAGATCTAGATGAGGGCATAATAAGCACAAAATCCCAACTACGAAAAGAATATCAAAATGAAATCGGCTCAAAGGGATCAAATAAAAAATATTGAAAGATTGCAGGGGATTAGAAGGCACAATAAATATTCTCATCAGAGCTTTCGACCCCTAGCCCACGCTCCTATCTAAACACTGTCCAATGGAACTCAAATGCTTCATAATATGCCTACGCTTAAATCTTCTTCATGCTATGAAACATATTGGCTCCTGGAAGAGTATACTTCTGGAAAAGCGTATTTGTCGTCTCTGTCATACCTAAGTGGAGACTGACAGACATTTATTGACCAACTGCACACTACTCAAACTATGCTATCAAACAGGGTATGGTAAGTTTGTAGACAATATTGAGGATGTTGCCAAGATCAATTCTGGGCCACCCTATTTGGCGCTGAATCCATTGTTATAACTGCAGCCGCTCATGATATTTGGAATGAAGCATTGAAAAACATTTTAGAATCAATGAATTTGAAAATGTTAACCGATTCTTATTAATTTTAAATATGAAATGTATTGTAACTGTTTTTATCTTATGTATAGTTGTTGTGCTTTTCTTCTGTTTTTCTATGTGCTTAAAGTTTCTCATGTAAAAAGTAATGCACAAAAAAATAAAAAAATAACGAAAATAATTTGAATAAGTGATTCCAACCAGAATCTCAGTATAATAGTGTACTTTTAAGTCATTCGCTTGTAATATCATTCTGTCAGCCTCATGCAGTCACCTGTCAACGACGTCCGGCAATCACAAACTGAATTTTCCCTGTTTTGGCACAAATATTGTCAGGTATAAAAGTTGTCAGGAAAGGAGGGTCAGAAAGACAACTAATACCATTGAGTAAGCATGATCTATAGCTAATTTAGGGTGCTTAAAAAGAAAAGTAACTGATAAACTCTCACAATCCCCACTGTAACCTGCAGAGGGACACAGGGTGGCTGTAAAAATGAAATCTTTAGAGACTTTCTTCCCCTTAGAACTTCCAATTTTTGGAAAAAAAGGCACAGAGAGAGCAAATGATTTGCCCGGGTTCACTCACTTTGCTTAAACAGTAATACCAGGATTTGAGCTCAGTCAGCGATTTAAGCTCTTGGCTACATATCCTCCATCTGTAGTTAATATAAGTACGTGTAAAGGTTTGGGTTTGAAAAGATTACATATTTTAATAGCAATGCATTTAAAAGTACACCAATTGCATAAAACACTAACTTGACATCAAATAAATCGTTTAAAAAACATGTGGAGCAAAAATAGGATTATAGCCTTATTTTACCCATCCTGACCAGAAGATTACACTAAACACGTACAAAGGTGTGTACATTTTTAAAACAATTTTCTCACAGAAAGAAAAATATTTTTATATTGTATTCACAGTTAAAGACAATACAACACAATTGGGCCTCATCACGAGTTGGGCTGTAGCCCTTTAATGCAGTGGTAACGGTATTACCGCTGCATTTAAGGGATGGCCCTATCACGAGTTGGGTGCTAAATCGTCTGTTTTACTTCCAGCTTTTTTCTGGAGGTGAAAATCCCTGTTTTCTGCGGTATTACAGCCGGCTGTATTAGCCCGCAGTATGAGCACCGAAACTTCCCCATTGGATCCAATGGACCCAGTCAGAAATGGGGATTACTGTTAAGGCCCAACCCGTGATCCGGTGGTATAAACACCGGACCGGTCGGTGCTAGGGCTATTACAATCGGCGGTATTACAGCCGGTAATACAGCCCAACTCGTGATGAGGCTCAATGTAATGTCACCTGTTAAAGTCTATGCACGCAATGTTATGCTTCCCTCCCATTTATTAGCCACCCCCCATTTACATCTCTAAATGGACAATAGTCCTCCTTCAGGCCTCGCTGTGCCTGGGCTATCAACCTCTAATTGCCCTTATTGTAATCCTTTGTTGACACAGAGTGAACCTCAGAAAGAGAAGCTGTGTTTTCCTGCACTTTGAGAAAGAGTGAACGTCAGCTTGGAAAAGCAACTAAGGGACTGCGGCAGTGAGTAGCGGTACTCTGCTCGAGTTTGGTGAAGTCCTGGCCCTCATTACGGCCAACAATTAGAAGTGCAGGTACTGAGGGCTGGATAGAGCTGGCCCATTTAAAGCACTGCTTGGAACACTCCTATGTGTTCATGAAGCTCGAGTTGGGAAACTAGCTGGGCCCCTTGCCAAAAGGTGTGCTCCACCAATTGTTTTCGTATGTCATTCCTGTTTAACACAGTAGTTTTTCTCAATCTGTGGTCTAGAGAAATAGTAGATCAGGACTTTAGCAATAATACCCGATCCGGCAGGCTGGATCGGCTGGTAACGGCCCGGGGTCCCCAGGCCTTAACCACCCGATCTGGCCAGTTATTACTATTAGCACCCTGGGTTGCCAATCAGGTAACCAGAGGTGCTGACGGCAAAGAATTTTGTTTTCAATTAACAGGAAGCCACCCTGCGTCCGGTTCATTAAAAAAAATTCACAAAAAAATGGCCGCCAAAGATCTGGAAGACGGGCTCCATATAGAGCCCCTCTTCAATTTCCATGGAGGCCAGCAGAAACAACGGGAGGAGGCCGCAGCAGTGGCCGCCGCCACCACAGAAGTCAGGTATGTGGGGTTGCAGGGGGGATTGAAACAAGAAGGTAAGGGAAGGGAGGGTGGAGGGAAGATGGCAGGGCGGGGCAAGCAGCCATCAGGTTGCTCGGAACACAGACTCGGATCGGTAGAGTCAGCCCACTATCTGAGCAACGTGATTGGTTGCTAACCCGGCTTCGGGTGCTAATTTCCCATAAAGTCCTGATCTACCATTACAATGAAATATGGGTCATAAATATGTAATGGCTTCACATCAATCTTAGGCAATATACAGGATTCAACACATAAAGTATGAATGAAAAAAGTGCCTCCCTCATTAAAACTGTTTCTAAAATCATTGATTTTAGAAAGTGCTTCAACAAGAAAGTCTCTGTCCATCTGAGCTCTTCTCACAGAGCAGTTTAAATCACTGAGCCCTAAGCTTCGCCTCCCTCGTTAAAGCACATCTGTGAGGGCCAGCAGAGTACCCCAACTCTCTGCCCTGCTGTGCAACAACAGACAAGCACATCGAGGGAGTCTGTGTACCTTGGAGCAGAGTTGAAGGCTCAGTTATCTTATCTGCTTTGCGTGCTAGAGCGCACACAGAGCAGATTAGTTCACTTATCCCTCGGCACAAAGACTCTGCTGCAGGTACGACTGGTCTGGAACAACCCTCCCACTCCTGCTTGCATCTGGTTGCTTCCTTAGGCTGCAGCCTGTAATGGTGGCACACTCTTCAAGGCGACCAGTAGTACTGGCAGCACTGCAATCATTGCCCAGGCCATCCATACGAAGCTCATGGCCTGCGTGATGAGGTAGGAAGGGTGGGGCGGAGCCAGAAGAGCATGGCGCTCAAGGCATAAATTGCTGTCCCTCCACTTCGTGCCCCCACTCCAGAAAGAAAGCCTTGCCTTTCCTGCCAGGCCAGTGCTGGAGCAGGACGAATCTGAGATCCTGGGAGACATATTTTACTGGATCTCTAACCCTGAAAAATCCGGCCCAGTGACCAGCGCTACTCCTACCTTTAACCATTCTCCTGTCCTTACCCAAACTGGCTTGGAGGATGGAATCTACATACCAACAACACAATTGCCCTTGCCCCCTGATAAATTCACAGCTAAAGATCAACCACAGGTGGTGCCGCTATTTGCTGGGCAAAGGAACTCCACTTAATTCGGAAGGCAGGGAATCCTTGCAGCTAAAATAAAGGTCAAACAAAACGAGAAATTCGATGATGCGAGCAGATTTCATAAAGCACAGCATGGACTGGAGGCCCCAGAAAAGGACTAACCAACCAGCACTGTATAATCAAATAAAAGCTGTAAGTGATAATGCCTGAAATATGATGTTCACTTGGCACAGACAGTTTCTTTCACACCCCCACCTTATGATAAAATCAGTCTCGGGCACCGAAAAAGAGAAGGGCCAAGAACGGCAGAGCGATCATTGCAAACCAGTTGCGGCTGATAACATAACCACGGCCCTACATTCATGAGGACCTGGAGGGGTAACCTGAGGTACAGCGCAATGCTTCATCTTCAAGAAGAGAGGGGCACGCCATTGAACCCTAACATCCAGTAGGCGGCCTTGGAGAAAGCAATTACATGCAGCCACCTAAAGGCCAAAAGAAAATAAAGATTGTATAGAGGTGTGAGGTCGCAGCCTAAGGCGGAGCGCACACACGCTTGCTTGATAGCACCAGCAGCACAAAGACACCACCACACACCCTGTGTGTCTAACAGGAACTGCTTTATTCGTGCGCTTGGCGCGCTCACATTAACCTTGGTCAGCCGACCATGTCCCGTGCACCACTGTGTCCCCAGTCAGTTGATCAAGGGCGATGTTACATCACCCCCAAAATAACATTGTTCTATCCCATTTCCTCGATCCATCATCTCGGTTTTCGAATGGTGCAACATGGTCTTTTACTGGCTTGGTGTGATGCACTTTCTTCCTCTGGTGCTCCTTCAGGTGAGCTTTGATCCCCTTCTTCCAATTCATCTTCATCTCCTAAATATCCTGACGTCTCCATCGCATAGTTCTCCACCTCGCTCCATGTCTGAATGATCTGTGGTTTGTCATTGCAGGCCTTTCTGAAGAGTGAGCTGTTCCTTGTCACAGCCCACCCATCTCTTTCCACCATTACTATGGATCCTTTCACGTGAGTGATGGTCAGGGGCACAGGGTCGAATGGCGGGATGTCTTTGTGGTACTGGGTCTACCTTACAGGATGTGGTCTCCTACCCTCAGGTCTGCCTCCCTTGCCCGCTACCTTCAATCTGCAATTTTTTTCATTCTGTCCTTTGCTTGACTGTCCCTTCTCCTTACTTTGTGTTCTTCTGTGTTATCCTCGAAGGATTGGCATTCTTGGGGCAATCTCGAACGCACACGGGGACCAAACATCAGTTCAGTCTGGCATTTTCCTGAGGAGTCAAGTGGCGTGTTCCGATAATCCCATACAAGCTGGTACAGTGACTGTTCTACGGGCATGTGGGTGATGTTGGCTATGCGGATGGACCTCTTGACAGTTGCCATGAATCGCTCGACCGCTCCCTTCACTTGGGGCCACAGTGACATAATCCTGCAGTGGTGGAAACTAGTAGGTGGCAAAGTCGTGAAAGTTTTTACTGGTGAATGGGGTACTGTTGTCCGACTTGACCACTTTGGGGACTCCGAACACAGAGAAGATTCGGTCTAGCACAGATATTATGGCCATGGCGGCTGTGGGGGACACTATTTCTGCTTCGGGATATCTTGAGTGTTCATCTAGTACTATCAGTATGTATTCCCCCGATCTCAGTGGGCCAGAAAAGTCAATTACTACTTCTTCCCACACCCCTTCTGGGAGCCGGGTCCTGTGCAGATGCTCTGCGAATGCTGGGGGTTGCAGGCTGAGACTTATGTGGCACAATTTCAGAATCATCTCGATCATATTGTCCATGCCTGGGAAGCATACTTTTCTCCTGAGCATGCATTTGGTTGACACGATAGCCCTGTGATTTTCATGCGCGATGTTGACTGACATTGGTGGAGTGATGCTGGCAGCACAATCCCGTCCTCTTTGAGTATCAGAGATGAGGGCGACATGGACAGCTCATCTTTGGACTTATCGAGTGTCTTGAGTAGGGCTCCATCAAATGCCTGGTTATTTCGTATAGAAGTTTCGGCCGAGTTCCACCGTCTGTTTCTGATGCACAAGGCTACGACTGAGAGCGTTGGGTCTTCCGCCGTGCACTTTGTCAGTTCTGCCATCGAGATGGCCGGCAGCACCACGTGGTGGATGATATAATTGATGTAACCGTCAGCTCAGTTGCTCGATATCTGGGGGCCAACACGTGGCTGGCAAGAGCGAAAATCTGCTGGATTCTCATCTTTTCCAGGCTTGTGGATGATGATGTATTTGTTCTCCTGCAGGTGCAATCCTGCATCTTGCTATCCTGGGCGGCATCTGAGCAGTCGGTTTCCGTAGATAGTGACGAGGGCATGATGGTCAGTAATTATCGTGAAGGGTTTCCCATAAATGAACAAGTAGAAGTGTTTGCACACCCAGACAACTGCCAGAACCTTTTTTTTTCCGCTTGTGATTATCTCTGTTCTGCCTCAGTGTGGCTCTTGCTGGAATATGACACAGCTTTCCTCTGCACATGTTCAGTCCACGAGTGCAGCTCCGTGATCCAACGGGCTTGCATCACTGTTACTTCAGTGTGCATGTTGGGGTCGAAGTAGGACATGCACACAGCCACAGTGATATGATATGATATGATATATGATATGGCATTTATAACGTGCCTACACACAAGTGTTTCAAGGTGCGACGAGGCAAGGGAGGGGGAACAGAAGGAAGACAGAGACAAAGATCTTACTAGGCCAGGTAACATTGAGATTGCACAAGTGCAGGGGAAAGGAAAAAGTGCGGGCGTGCAGGGAGGGAGCAGTGCAGTACATGGGATTGACAGTAAAAAAGATAAATAGAATAAATAAAAGCAATAAGTAAAAAGTGCAGCCAGCTGGTGGCAAGTGAAAGGGCAAGTGCAGATATCAGGTTTCAAGTGCTGGTAGGGGTCTGTAGGAATACATAATACAGTCCCCAAGTGCGGGGGTTGCCAGCGAGGCAGTGCAGGGTTGCAACTGGAGATCAGGGGGGATGTCCAGGTGACCAATGCGGTTTCAGTTTCAGCTGGAGTTCAGCAGGGGAAAGGAGGAGAGAAAGGAGAAGCAAAGAGGACGGTTTTGCAGTGCTTCGGGAACCGGCGATGGTTCTCCTCAAGTTTCAGGGAGGCTGGGAGGCTATTCCAGAGGGAGGCCCCGGCCGAAGAAAGAGATCTACCACCAACACGTTGCTTGGAGAAGCGACTACCCCAAGGGAGTTGGAGGCGGATGAGTGAAGAGCCTGAGAAGGAAGATATTTAGGAAGAGAGAGTTGAAGGTATTGAGGCCCCAGGCTCCAGAAGGACTTGTGAATAATGCAGAGGGTTTTGAACTTCATCCACATAGCCACTGGGAGCCAGTGCAGAGATTTCAGTCCTGGAGAGATACGATCCCTGGGCTTGAGGCCAAGGACAAGTCTTACAGTCCTGTTCTGGATGAGTTGTAGAGGACGGAGAGTAGATGCAGGCAGATTTAGAAAGAGGCTGTTGCAGTAGTCCAGCCTAGAGAGAACCAGAGCACTGGAGACAGTGAGCTTCTGGGGGAAGGAGAGGAAAGGAAGACTACCCCTGAGGAGGTGCAGCTGGTAGTGTGACTTCTTAGAGACGTCCAAGATGTGAGGAGAGAAGGAGAGTGAGTAGTCGAAGATGACCCTGAGGTTTTTAGCCTTGCAGGTGGGAGCAGGAAGCAGGCCAAGAGGGCCACCACAGAGTGACAGGAAAGGAGGGAGAAGGTGTGCAGATGAGGATAATCTCAGTCTTACTTGCATTAAGGCAGAGATCATTGGCGGCACACCACTCCTGGATAGCAGACAGACAGTCAGAGATGAGAGAAGGAGAAGAAGTGGCAGAAGGGAGCCTGAAAATGAGTTGAGTGTCATCCACATAGCACTGAAAGTTGGGGCAGAGAGCAACAATGCGGTGGGCAAGAAGTGCCAGGTATTGGTTGAACAGCCAGGGAGAGAGGTTAGACCACTGAGGAACACAACAGGTAGAGATAGAGATAGAGGAGAGGAAGAACCCAAGTTGAACCTCGGAGGGTCGATCAGAGAGGAAAGAGGTCAGCCAAGCCAGGGCCTGATCGGTGATACCCAGGTTATCACAGAGACGGTTGAGTAGGAATGCATGGTTGACCGTGTCAAAGGCAGAAGAGAGATCAAGTAAAATGAGGACACAAGGGGTGTTGGAATCGGGGTTGGGGAGCAGGTCTTCGCGGATGTTCAGGCGAGCAGTTTCTGTGCTTCTGGTGTGAAGATTAAGCTGGTAGATGGCCACCTTTTCCAGGAATTTGCCCAGGAAAGGAGTGATGGAGATTGGGCGATACTTGGCCGGGTAGGACGGATTGGCAGAGGGTTTCTTAAGAAGAGGGTGCACGAGGGAGTGCTTCAGAGACGAAAGGAAGACCCCAGTGGCAAAAGAATGGTTGCAGAAGTCAGCCAGAGCAGGGGCCAAGGTGTCAATGTGGTCCTTGATGGTGTTGGAGGAACATGGGTGAACCTGTTTTGACGAGACTCATAGATCGGACTTGTCTAGAAACCTTGTCTGGGGAGAACTGGGGAAAGGAAGAGAAGGGGGGGGAAGAGGTGGCCGAAGAAGGGCCAGATGAAGAGCAAGGAGTAATAGAGGGCAGAGTGAGAGGAAAAGAGAGATGACAGTATGTCCTGAGTTTTAGAGATAAAATGAGAAGCCAGGGCCGTGCAGCAGTCCTGGGAGGGGACAGGAGAAGTAGAGACTGCAGCAGGATTGGCCAGCTCCTTGCAGATTTTAAAGAGTTTGGTAGAGTTGTTAGATGCTGCAGAGACGCAGACTTGGATGTGGGCTCTCTTCTTGGTGCGGACAGAGAGCCGGTATTGCCTTTGGAGCAGGCGGCAGGCCAGTTTGTCAAGTTTGTCAGAGGATGTACTGGAAGCACGCCATTTCCCCCCAGCCACCCTGCACTTACATTTAAGGGTGGCGAGGTCTGAGTCGTACCAGGAGTTGCACTTGGCTTTGGGCTTCAGGCGGATCCTCATGACAGGGGCAAGAACATCAAGAGTATCAGAGCTAGCAGAGTGGAGCATGGAGAGGGCTGTGTCAGGGTGTGAGTCAGCCAAAGGTGAAGGGGGGTAAGAAAGTGGTGGCGAAAGCCTCAACTGACACACACTTCATGGGTCGGATAACCGAGAAGGTAGATGGCAATGCTGGAGTTGACTTAGCCTGAGGGTTGGAGAGAGTGAGCTGTGAGGAAAGGAGAATGTGATTACTCCAGGAGAGAGGAGTGGCAAGAGGGATAGAAAGAGGAAGGTCTGTAGAGATCAGAACATCCAGAGTGTGCCCTGCAGAGTGAGTCGGGCCGAAGGGGAGGATAGAGTGTGAGAGAGAGTTGCAGAGGAAGGACAAGAAGCATCTAGGTGGATTTTAAAGTCTCCAAGAAGGAGGAGTTGAGTGGTGGAGACCAGGAGGGAAGAGGAGAGATCTGCGCATTCAGAGAGGAAGCAGGAGATCTGACCAGCTGGCCGCTAGATGGTAGCCACAGTAAGGGAATGGCTAGGAGAGAGAGAGAGCCTGCAGACATGGCATTCGAAAGAAGAGTAGGCCTGCGTAGGAATGACAGAAGCAGGAATCCACTCAGGGAAGATCAGGGCTACACCCCCTCCGGAGTGGTTGGACCTGGGTGCAGAGAGGATCTTGTAGCCATCAGGCAGGGGAGTGTCAAAGCTTGTGACAGAGCTGGACGTGAACCATGTCTCCAAGTTCTTCCAGGAGGCGGCAGATGTCAGAGGAGTGTTTGACAGCTGAGCGAGAGTTTAGAGTGGCAATATGGAGAAGGTTGCTGTCCTTGAAAGACTTCCGGGGAGGGGAGAAAATCAGAGGTACACCCTGCAGAAGTGTAGAAGAAGCCCGCGGAGGAGAAGAAGAGGAAGGAGGAGAGAGCAAGGTAGCCAAGGAGGAGACAGCAGAGGGAGGCAAGGAATCCGTGGAGGGAATAGAGGGGACAGCAAGAGAAGGGAGGAAATTGATGAGGCGCTGGAAGCATCTATCAAAGAGGAGAAGATTGGCCTGAGGACCTTGACCAAGACGGTACCTTTCAGGTAAACATTAATGATGACCTTAGAGGAGTCGAAGGAGGGCAGGAGGGCCTCCCACCGAGTACCACCATTAATGGGAGAAGAAGAGACGGGCGAAAGCACAGAGACCATATGAAGAGTTCATAAGTCTGGCGAAGGAACGACAAAGAGGATGTCAGTGAGGGTTTGCCTAGAGGAAGTACTGGTATACGTGTCAGCGATAGGGAGGCCTGGGTTGGAGACCAGGATGTCCTTTTTAAACTTCTTCCTACCAGATTTAGTGTCTCTACGGATCCTAGGAAGGCCTCCTGTTGTGATGTACCCCATCAAAGGGGCGATCCTGCTTCATAAGGGAATGAAGAGGGGGGCTTGTAGTGGCAAAGTCTAGCAGGTGAGAGACGGCCTCCAGTTTATGCAAGGGAAGCTGTACATCCCTCAAGAAGACCTCCAAAAAAGGCGCTAGCGTGATTCCACAATACCAAGTGTACTGGACACCCAAGATAGCAGAAGACCCTTGATCCTCTGTGTCATTGGTGTTGGTGGCTCACTATTCCTCGAGACACACTTGATTAGGCATAGCCATGTGCATTATGTCAACAGTACAAAAACGCCCAGGAAAAACTGACAGACCTCCTTCAGGCGATGCCTATCCTGCACAAACCTTGTATTATGATTACCATGGACTTTATAACACAATTAACCCCCAATCAAGGCTTTGATACTGTTTACGTGGTAATCGATTCATTTACAAAAATGGGTACGTTCATCAGTATTTAGGCATTCCTTCTGCTCCCAAACTGGCAGCCCTGTTTTTTCGCCCTCTGTTCTGTTCCTTTGACCTTCCATCGATAATCATCGCAGACTTTGGATTGCAATTTACCTCCAACTTCTGGCAAGCCCTAACAAAACTCCTGGTATTGATTTCCGCTGATCGACTGCCTTCATCCCCCAACAGACAGGCAGACAGAACGCGCAAACTGGACAATAGAACAGTTTGTGTGTTGCCTTTGCCAACGATTAAAGCAAGAGTGGTCTTCCTGTCTCCATATGGCCGAAATTGCTTACAACAATTCGGTCCACACTTCCACGGGTTGTTCTCCCATTTATGAGTTGTATGGACAACATCCATGCATTTTTCCGGTAGATATACTTATCTTGGCAGACACACCGGCAGTTAACAATTCGATCACTCATATAATGGATGTTCATTCTGCTTTGCTAAGGCATTTGCAGGAAGCGCAGAAAATTACTCAAAGACAGGCTAATAATTCAATAAGTCTTTATTTCGGTGGGTTGTGCCATAAAAGAGCCACAAAAAAAAGATAAAACAATCTTGTACGCACATAGTCCGAAGGGCAAATGCCATATCCATGCATAGAAATCGTTTCTCTTTTCTGGACATACAAAATGTAGTTAATAGCCTGAATGTGATTATCCATAGTGGAGATAGCAATGACTATATATTCTGCTTCAAGGATCTCCACATAATGTACATTGGGTACTAGATTTAAAACATAATTTCCAATATTCATAAAATGGCCCTTGATTGAGCTCCTGGTTTATGTTTTGGTCTCTACTGGTTTTGGAGTAGCTACTGGGCGTGCTTTTGCACTTACTCTCTGGATACTCTCTGTACTGGAACTGGCATTTCTATCCCGTTTTCTTTCCTCCTGTATATTCTATAGTCTCTGTGGCCATGTCCAGGTCCAGTAATCTCTGCTGTGTTTGCTTTCTCTTGTACAGCTCAGGGAGAGCATCCTAGTGGTGTACCCTTCCTATCCTGCTGGTTCCTTCAAATACACGTTTGTTACTCTGTGGTGTTGCTGAGGTCCGGAGGAAGGGGTGTCACTTTCCTGGGCATCCTTGTGGATCTGTGACAGAGATGTGAGGTTTGTTCTGCATTTGTGAAAGTTGTAAGTGTCCCATTTTAGAAAACTTCCCATTTGGCATTTTTTGGAGCGTATGCACTGGCCAAACCTTCACAGGCCCACTGGATGAAGCAGGTTTGAAAATTGTTGGAGTTCGGAATCCTTGTAGATACTGTTGCACCTGATGCAAAATCTGTACTTTGTCCTCCAGCAACAAAACTCATTTTCAGAACTACAAAAAGAGGTCCTGAGTAGACTGCATGCCTCCCGAAGAAGTCCTGGGCACAATGGGATTCATCAGGACTTGACCGTCAACCATCTCAGTAACCTGGAATATCTGAGTGTACCCTCTGCATTAGTAGATAGATGCAATGCTAAAACCCTTCTGTAAGACCAGGATTAATCACCCCACTTGTTGTTCATGTAGGGGTCCGCCTCAGAGTCCATGCAAAGTTAAAGGAAAACCATTAGGAACTACCTTAAGGTGCTCTCTATAAGTAAACAGAGAGATACCAAATTTGGCATCTTCATTTTGGCACCAGTACATTTGTTGTGGCCTGAAACAGGACTTTAGTAATCTAGTGGTAAAGTTGGAACATTTCTAAGAATAAGAAGGGACATCGGGATACATCAGTGCATCACGCTCTTACATGGGCCTCATTCATCAGCTACAATGTTAAATCTGCTCCCTCCTGCTGCTTTACTTGAAGATCAACTCCACCATGCCCGGGAGAGCCCATCGGCCCAAACCAAGCTTATGCATCACACTATGGTAAATGATTCCACTGGGCCAACACCCTAGCAAAGGCTTCTTACTGAAACGTGTTGCTCAGCTTGACTTTGGAAGTGGGTCATGCCCAAAAGAATTCTGACTTCACCTACAATTACCTTGATTGTCTTACATCTCTGGCTTTATGCTAAACCGGCCAAAAATGTAGAATGTTTTTTGATCCGTTTGTCACACTTTCATCCCTGCTTGTTACACAAAATTAAACTTTTTTGTTATAACTCATTGGGCCTCATTACGAGGTGGGAGGTAAGGGATTACCGGCACCGGGAAGGGCACCGGTGCCGGTAATCCCTTACCGCCCTACTATGAGTTCCCTTTGTGAGTCCCTCCATAACGCCTGGTTTTTGCAGGCGTTAAGGATGGGACTCGCAAATGGACTCAAGAGCTAATAACGGTACCGCAATTTGCGGTACCGTTATTAACGCCTTGCCCATTCCCATTGAGCCCTATGGGGCTCAAATGGGAATGGGGAATGGCCCTGGTGAATGGGGAATTACTGGTCCCTCCGACCTCGGAATGGACCGGTAATTGCTCCATTCACCAGGGCGGAGTCGGTAGGTTTTTGGAGGCAGCCATGGAGCTAATAGCTCCATGGCTGCCTCCAACGTCGTAATGAGGCCCATTGTTTCGCATTACACTATGTAGCTGTTAGCATTAAGCATGTTTGTTTCCTGATCCACCAACATATTTTTTTGTGAGTTTTGCCAACTAAGAAGGAGCCATTGACTTCTACTGCATGAGTCCTCTGAGTTTAGTTGTTGTAGAAGCTCGGGTCTGGGACCCACTAAACAGCTTCCTGTTTCTAGGTAACTTCTCAGAACAGCTCTCAATCAAAGCCTGAGATAGCAGAATTATCACTAAGGTTACATAGCACTCAACAGTGATGAAGACAGCAAAGCTATCGCTCAAGGTTCCTTGTGTGAACAGCGTGTTCTGGAACTGTAAAGATTGGGGTGCTGAATCAGTAGGGCTACAGTTAATCTGCAATTAACAGAAGTGTGACAAAAGCCATAGTGGTATATTTGCAGACACCATTTTTATACCTAATCATATTCCATGTGGTTTTGCAAAATTATTCCTTCATACAGATACACCGACTGTAAGAGAACCACCCACATGTCTTGTTTGTCCAACACATTAAAATATTAAATGTGTCCAAACTGGTTTACTGTCAGGCATCATAGAACAGAAGGATAAACACACCCAATTCTACTCACAACCATAAACGTTCCAGACAAGAATTAGTATGCACTGAAACCGGTTCCATGTGTTAATATCCCCGCAAAAATATCGCCATTCAAAAATATCACCATATTTTTCCAGCGATATTAAGGCATGGAACCTGCGGGGGACACTCCCGCAACCCCTGCATTATTTTGAAAGGAGCGGGAGACACCCCCGCAAACCCTGCTCCCAAAAACTGCAAGAATTATCCCCCCAAAAATATCGCCTATGGCAGTTCCTGATGACCATATATATGGCGATATTTTTGGTGGGGATAATATGTAGTGATACCCTGAAACCATGGCTTAATGAGTTCTGGGCCCAAGATTTGGAACCCATATAGCCTATGATCATGTTATGTGAGATGGAAAATCCACGCCACATTTGGTTGAATTCCCATTTGTGCCCAAATGCATGGCAGTCACACGGAGAGAGAGGCATATAAACTAGACACATTTATGTATGCCAAAGTGATGCTTCTTGCAGGTTGTACAGAGTGATAATGGCTTCCCCAGTAATAAACAGGCACTAGCACAGGGGTGCTTGAATGTGGGTGGTGGACCATTACTAACTGGAACGGCCCAACAAACACATTATGACCATTAAGACCTGTGGTGAAACAGAAGAAGGAGTTGGACCAATGACAGACATGGTTCAACAGATTTTATTAAAAGTAAAAGAAAATTCATAGCTTGCCCTATATCTATGATGGAAATTCCATGACTAGAAACTAAAACTAATGGTGCTTGTCAAAAGAAAACCGTCAGTAGTCCAAAATCCTATCCAACGAATCTAGCCCTATTACTTTGGAAAACTTAACTAAAAAGAGAGGCCGACATGATGGCCTCTAACTTCGGCTTCTGCCTGGCCTCATCAAGTGGATGGTTTCTCGTTACCTTCAAGTTCGTCAATATGATAAGAAAGTTCACAACTTTCTTACAGACCTTGTTTCTCAAAAGAAAATATCCTCAGTATGGTTCCATCTTTCTTCGGAAAACAAGGGTTTTTCTCAGACCCTCTGCAGGTTCATTTTTAACACAGTTCTCTTTATAACAATTGTGTGCCTTTTGGACTTCACAAATCCTACGGCCCTCTGGCAGACCTGCTTTCTGTTACGCAACATAATTCACATAGGGAGCTTGCCCACTCAGGTTTCTCAGGCTCCTGTGACCTTGTAGGAGTTTACCAAACTTACTGCAAAGTGTTTGTATGTCCTGCACTCTGACTCACATAGGGCGCTTGAACGCTGGGTTTTCTCAGGTTCCCGCAACTTTATTGGCTTTCCCAGCTATTTTTTTTTCGCTCTCCAAGCTACTGCAGACTCCGCTGTCGAGCATGGCTCTGCAGCTCCAGAACATCCTGCCTCCAGATGCTTGCCTCTGCGTAGGAATCACTCTCCTCCCAGCACAGGAGTTTCTTCTTCATTCACAGTCCCTCCTAGGCTTATGTCTGTCTTCTGTGACTGTTGGACGCAGACAAAATCCAGCATTACCTGAAGCCAGTGAGGTGGGAGGAATGTCACTGGTTGGTGGAGCCAAAACTGTTTTTCCAAGTCCCATGTAGACAGACAATGTGTTCTTGACTGGGAGTCCTTGTCCCCGAGAGGAGGGTCTTGAGGAGCAGGCTCAACTGCATAGCCTCACATGGGGTGGCTCCCCTCTAGGGAGAAGGGACACATTGCACAGATTCGTCACACATCAACAATGCAACGTCTGCAGTGTTAAGGGCTTTATTTTTTAGAAAAAGATAACAGCTAATATGGCCACCATGCAAATGGCAGACAGGTGCTCTGCATGTAGTCTGGAATCCATTTACTTCATGGAAGAAGGAGACAGTGAAGGGAATGGCACTGTGATCAGAAGGAGTGGGAACATTGTGTGGTGACAGATGAGTAATAATTAGCCAGTGGTATAAGAGCAACTATATGGAAGGAAGGAACCAGGATTGTAGTGGGCTCTTCAGGAGTGCAGGGCAGTGGTGTCTCTAGGGTATGGCTAGGGGGTGCACCTGCCTCCCTGACAAAATGGTGTGCCTCCACTTGTGGCACCCCTCCTAGCCAGTAGGTGTGGGCCCGGATTGCTGTGCTGGCTGCCTCTCTACGGAGAAAGTGTTAGGAGAGGTAAGGCATAAGGACCCAACTGTCTCATCACTGTGCCATTAAGAGATAAGTTTGGGAACTGCTGCATGCAAACAAGTTCACTGTCTATGCCTTCTGACACTACAGTGTATATAGTGTAAAGGCGAACAACTGTCTTGGGCTCGAGCAAGCTCCCTTTGCACCATATTCAAATATAGGCTTGACTAGTTCCAATTATAAAGTACAGCTGGCATTGATGGTTATGAAGTATTTTAATCTTGAGTACTTGTTACCAACACGTGTATCGACCAATGTAGGTCTTTTTCAAGGCTGCATTGCTTAATGTTTCCTAGGTAAATTAGTTCATATCTTGAGTTATGTCATAGTCAGTTTTGATACGAGAAGCAGTCAATCTCCAGGCATCTTCAAAAACGGCTATCATGTGCAATATTGCATGTCGCTATAAATATCCAATCAAAGTTTCTTTAGTCTTCTGCAATCTGAAAACGTGATAGAATGCCGTGTTCGGCTGTTTGCCATGTTTGGCTGGCAACCGGTCTGGTATTAGTGGAGATTAAAATACTTTCATAATCATCAATATCAACTGTACTTTATGATTGGCACTAGTTAAGAATATATTTGAATAAGGTGCATATGTATACGAATGGAGCTTGTGCAAGTCCAGCACAATTGTTCATCTTTCCACTCTCTGCGGAGAAAGCCAGCACAGAACAAAATGGGAATGCACTTCTGGGCTGACATCTTGGGCCAACATCATGAGGTCGTTCAACCAGTGATGCCCGAAATCGCTTGTTTGGGAGGGGGTGTTGCCATGGCCTGGATGGTGTGGGGCTTCTGTTGTGGGTAGTGGGAGCCAGGGACCAGGTATGGGGCTACTGTTCTGGCTGTTGGGGGCAGGATGCCAGGTATGGGGCTTGCAATCTTGGTTGTAGGAGGCAGGATTCCGGGGATAGGGCTTGTGCTCTGGGCTGTGGGGGAGGGAGGGTGGGCGATGCCAGTTATGGGGCATGAGCTCTGAATGGTGAGGGACAAGATGCCAGGTATGGGTCTTGTGCTCAGAGTAGTGGGGTGGGGGGCAGGATGCCAGCTATGCCAGCTATGTGGGATGGGGACATGATGCCAGCTATGGGGCTTGTGCTCTCGGTAGTGGGGGTTGGCAGGATGTGAAGACTGTGTGGCTGGCCCTGGTGGGCATGGGTTAAAAAGACACAAACAATTGCTAACAACTAGAAGACATAACAATCCCCTCACTTCGTCTTCAGATGTGTTAATTAGGCGGAGTGGGGGAAAGTCAAAAGGTTTGCTCAAACTCCCTAGTAGGCCAAATGTTGCCTCTCGAGTGTAGAAACCACCGTCGACCGGTTTCAGTGGCGCGGGTGACAGCAAGATAGGGGGGGGGCTTAATAACCACCGTTTTCCTTCAAAGAAGAGAATACATATTCTATGCATTGCATTTATCAAGAGGGATCACCATCAGGGTTGCAGTGTCTCCGCCTAATGAACACATCTGAAGACGAAGTGAGGGGATTGTTATGTCTTCTAGTTGTTAGTGATTGTTTGTGTCTTTTTAACCCATGCCCACCAGGGCCAGCCAGACAGTCTTTAGGTTATTAAAGTGAGATAAATCCTATTAGATGTCTGGAGGATTGACCTTGGGTGTGCTGTTTTAATATATGTTCTCTCCCAGTAACATTTACATGTGATGGAAGAGTGTAGTTAAGGATGAACAAGGCTGAATGTATTACATTCTATAGAAGTGGATAGTTTTACCTCTTATACTGTCTCTATTAGATAGGCGGAACTCCAGCGCTACCTAGTCGAGGTTTTCCGATCAGGCAGGGTTGGTAAGATTTTCTTTCTATCCTTTCTGTCTCTCGTCACAGCCTTGTTCACGTGTCCTCTACCACTGAGGTTGTCTGGATCTAGTATCTAGCTGTAACAAAATTAGGATACAGATGTGTTCTGCCTGTTCTTTGTGTTAAAGCCTGATATTTCATTACTTGCATTGTCGAGCAACCATTTTCCTGCACAGACAGTAAGTCTGCATATGATATTTGGTATACCTTGAAAATATTTGGATTTAAAATCTACATTATTGATTGTATTTGAATAAAGCTGAAACTCTACCTGGATATTAATGATGCACATTATAAAACTGTGTCAGCTGCGGAGGAGCTGGCATTGCCCACTGCGGCCAATGCCATCTGTGCACTTTATGCCTAGGCATGCCAGCCCTTTTCGGTTTTGACAGCTGCACAAAGACATGCACTCAAGTGATTTACATTGAGGCCCTTAGAGATAAAATGCTGCTATCAGAAGGATATTAAGCTGTACACATTAATTACAGCTTTTATTTTCCAGTGGCATTTCCTTTTTTGATTCACGCGGTTATATTTGCTCTGAAAGCAACTCACGTAATAGCTTTAATACAGGGCCATTATCGAAGATAAGGTTCACTGTCAATATTTTCATTTGATTGTGCGAATGGAAGCATGCCAACAGCCTTTCAAATGGTTTTTAAATGTGTTTTAGTACAAAGAATTTGGGTTTTATATACTTGTATATTTACAGGCATGTAAATAATAATTTTGCTACCTAACAAACTTTTTTGTCGAAGCAATATCATACCGAATGGAGGCATTTATGTTTCTTTTTCAACCAAATGCTTCCCATCAATTATGGTATTTTTCAATGTTATCGCCCCCCTCCCAAAATAGGAGGAGGACTTGCTTTTTTGTTTAAAGAATCCCTTAACTGTCAGCTTATAGATTTCCCACACAAACTTCACTGTGAGTTACTTTTCATTAGGACTCAGGCCTCTCCCGAAAATTCCATATATTTTCTCATTGTTTATCGCCCCCTGGCTACGTTAACAACCCGTTTCTAGGTGACCTTGTACAAACTCTGGCTGATCTCTCTTTAACTTACCTCAAAACAGTCATACTTGGTGATTTCAATCTTCATCTCAACCGTCCCCCTGATCCGCAAGCATCTAAACTAGTTTCCTCACTTGCTGACTATAGCTTTTCTCATTGTAACCACAGTCCTACGCACTCAGCTGGTAATCAGCTCAATCTTATTTTTTCTGATATCCGTGACTTTCAATCCTTCCTCTCACTGCCGGTGCTATGGTCAGACCACTACCTGCTTCATTTTTCTCTCCCCCATACTCAACCAAAAAATAAACTTCGGGCCCAACTAAACTACCAATGTCGCTGGTCTAATGCTCCTCTTAAGTCTATTTCTGACTCAGTTGAAATCTTAACTCAGCAAGGCATTAAGGATGGCAACAATGCTTGCAAGGCCTTAGTTGAGGCCTTGCAGTCAACAACTGACATTTTGGCTCCTTCTCGGCTCTCTGCTACTCGCACTCAACCCTCTGCTCCCTGGTATTCTCCCGTATTGAGACTGCTGAAGAAAATATGCTGACAATCCGAAAGGAAATGGCATCGGCAACCTGAACCGTCTACAAAAATAGCGTATATACATGCACGTAATATTTACCAGAATTCTATAAAACAAGCTAAAGCTCAATATTTTTCATCCGCATTTTGAACGCCTCTTGCTCTTCTAAAGAGCTCTTTCAAGTGGCCAAAGAATTGACCACCCTCAGACGTTCCCCTACAACGGCTCTACACACGTAGATTCATTGCAATCATATTGATTTGTAACATTTGCGAATGAATTCGTACTGAAAGGTCTGCACCTTCTTCTCTCATTGGTCCTTCCCCTCATTTGGCCGAACAATCCTTGAATGCTTTCAAATTTACGACAGTAGCAGACGCTATGGTTTCAGCTGCCATGTTAAAGCTTAAATCGCGGTCCCCTGCTGATCCTATCCCGGTCCGTATTCTCCAGGCTCTTTCTCACAAACTTGCCCCTCTTCTTACAGAAGCACTTGAATACTCCTTCTCGACTGGCTTCATTCCTGATTTGCTTAAGCATGCTATGATCTCTCCCCTGCTGAAAAAACCCCACCTTGACCCTGCAGTGGCTGAAGACTACCATCCTATATCCCTCCTCTGTGCCATAATGAAATTGCTTGAATCCATTGTCAGCCCCCCGCTTTCTGCCTATTTTGAGACAAATCACATTCTTCACACTCTCCAGGCTGGGTTTCGTCCCAGAATGGGCAAAAAGTCTGTAATGGTGGCTCTTCTTGACAACATTGCCTTACTTCAAGACCACAGTGAGGTTGGTGTTCTTATTCTTCTCGACCTCTACGCAGCATTTGATACTGTTGATCATCAATAAAGTTCCTGCAATGCCTCTGTGATGCCGGTATTTCAGGCATCCCTCTTAAATGTTTCTCTTCTTTTCTTTCCTATCAACTTCAAACAGTCTCTCTTCCTCCCTTCAGCTCCCCTCTACTGTGCTTGATTGTGGGGTACCTCAGGGTTCCAGCCTCTCCCCTCTGCTGTTCAATTTGTATATGATGGCCCTGGCCAAACTTATCTCTAGCTATGGGGTACAATTTCTCTCTTGAAGAAATTGGATGAAAGCCTTGGGAATTGCAGGCAGTTAGAGCACAGGAGGGGACTGGAGTCCAGGCGAGAGTGTGGGAATGGCTCTAATGATGAAGAGTGCATGGAGGATGGGCACAATCCCCAAAAAAATGTGGAGACAAAGAGACCAAGAGAGAGTCAAAAGGACCCAGGAACGACTGCAGAGAGCCTAAAGGAGGATGGCTGATGGACATAAGTCCAGCTGAGAGGTCGATGATGTTACCCGGGACTCAAGGGGTTAACGCTCGGGAGCCCCCTCCGTTGGAAAGGCGGAGTCTGACTGTGCAAGGGGGTTATGGGGCACGTGCGCTGCGAATGCCACTTCCTTTTAGTTGTGAAAGAATAAAGAAGTTCCTCCTATCTCTCCGTGTGTGCGTCCTTCATTTGGGCCTAGATCCCTAGGCAACATTTGGCGACGAGGATCTCTCCCGCGCACCGGAGTCCTCCTCCGACGGCAGTCCGCCTGTGGTGGCCGATCCAGCGAGCCTCCTCCTCCTGCTCCACCTCCGCGCAGCACGGCACTCCGCCGAATCCGCCTTGTCGGACATCCCTAGGCAACAGATGAGGACAAGAAAAGAGCTACCAGAGAAGGAGCACTGATAGAGAGATGGAGAGAGAGAGTACATGGAGGAGGCATGGCGTTCAATGGTGTTACTTCCTTTGAGCTCAGAGCTGGAAGTATTTATGACCCAGAGAGTGCTGGTTGTCATTGCAAAAGTTCTTTGAAGTACAGAGCAGGCAAGGACATTTAAAGTTCAGTTCTGCCCAAATGAGTGATTCCGGGATCTGGCTGTCCCTTATGTGAGACAGATAATCTCCAAAGGTGTGATGTTTCCTTCCCTCTTGAAGATGGGGAATTTCATTACTTGAGAGTCACTACTGCAGAGAGTCTATTTGTAATGTATTTCGGGTATTTTGCACAGACCTTGCGGCAGACAGCCTGTTCGTGAGGACAAGGCAACCATCAGCATCAAACACTTTTATAGCTGAACTTCAAAAGCTAGTGTTCACACTTTTCACCTGAGAAAGAATCTTCAATTTCCTGTAGCGTGTTGGGGATGTTTGCACCTTTGCCTTCAATACCAAAATGGTTTATTCACCAATTTAAACAGCGTCATAATATTTATTTTCAATCACATTTGTATACAAGACACATCTTTAATATCTGTGTATGTTTCTTTATGTAAAGCTGATTTTCAGTCCTGTAAAGGGAAATAGACACAATGCAATTAAATGGTGTGCTTTTCATCTCAGATTTGATAGTTGTCCAATTAACAAAAGATTGCTGGATTCTTTCATGTAACTGAAAAGATTCCTTTTTGTGTCTTGTCATATGCTGTTTTACATATGCTCTTGTCACAGATGGGCTACTAACTCCTCGCACGTGTCATTTATCAGATGCTGTGTACAGGCTGTTACTCAAAAGTTGAGTTTTAAATGTGAAGTTTCTCTTTCACATAGATTTCCCTTCATAAACCCACTTTGCTCTTTCTACCTGTCCCAGCAAAATTGGGAGGACAAGGGAATTTTTCTATTTCTTCTTGGTTCTTTCTGGTCAACTTTAGACACGTCGTTCTTCCTCCATCTCTGGGTTTACATTGGCAGGTTCCTTCCCCATCCCTCAGGCCATAGAAATAATTATCTTGTTAATGGACTATAGAGAGGGGTCGAAAGGCTGGTTTAGTAACACATAGAGACACTGATTTATCAAGAAAAAAACCATATATCCACTCATGGAATTCTTTTACATTAACTTCATTTTTTTACTACTAATATTATCATTCAGTTATTCTGAGAAAAAATCCTTCTTCTTGATGGTGTACACCAAACAAGGAGCTTGTGACAGCCTTCTCTTTAATTGCTTTACTGCCTCGGTGTTAAATTGTGCATCCCGTGGATGTTGCGTACCTGAGTTTCCAAGATTCTTGCGTACTGGAGTAGCAAGATCGTTGGAGTCATAGGCTGGAAGACAGAAGGCAGCGCAAAGAACCGGCCCTAGTTCCACCCTGATAACACAGGATTGAAAGGGGACCAGCTCCTGATGCCACCGATGGACTCTTCCCTGTTTTTAACGTGACGCCAGAACAGTGCACGCACTGGCAGGGAAAGTCAGTTGATGTAGATCTGCAGGATAGAGTGCATAGTGGTCCAATGCTGCTGGATTTGCTGAACTGAGGGCGTAGAGTTCCACTGCTGCTGGATTGCAGAAGATCCACTGTACCCAAGCAAGGCAGGAGGCAGTAAAGCAAAACAGAGAAGGAACTCAGGAAAGAAGGCAAGAGGCCAGGGGGAGGTAACTGGAAGGAGCGGGCAAAAATGGCAGGACAGGAAGGGGAGAACAAGAAGGGTCAGGACTGGAGAGTACCCCCAGGGCTAGAACCGGAACCAAGGACCAGGAAGAAAGCATCCAAGGCAAAATAGGGCAAGAAAACCCAGGACCAAGGAAGAACCCGGCACAGGAACAAGGAGCAAGGAAGGTAAGAGAACAAAATTTCAGAAGCGAAGCGGAAGGTGAAAACCCGAACCGCGTTGAGACGCAGCGAGTTTCCAGGCCAGAACGATTAAATAGGAACCCGGCATAGAAGCGAGGATTGACACGCAAACCGGTCCGGCGCATGCGCAGAGGCAGAGCCGGTGGGGGAACGAGGCTTGGAACGCAAGCTTGTTCCCCAATGACCCATGCTATCGGCACACGCGCACCAACCCTCACAGAACAGGATGGCACCATAGGTGAAGGTGAACCCAGGAAGGCACATCTCCTCCAAACCCGAAACCGGGGATACAACCGCCAGGCTCAGGCTCTCCCCAAAGGACCCCCCTGCCTCCCAGCATAGGTAAGTGTCCTAACACTCGGATTGTACTTCACCCCACTCTCACTCACCCTGCCCTTTAATAAGTGGACCAAAGGTTGAGTGCTCTCTGCATAATCCTCAATTAATTTTCGACTATAATTTGTTAGTCCATGGAAGCTTTGCAACTCATGCAGAGTTGTGTGGTTCTTCAATTTGGGTTCTGCCTCAACCTTCTATTTCTGGGTATGGAGACCCTCAACTGTGATTTCATGTTCTAAAAAGTTCACTCTGGTTTTGCATCATTGTGCTTTCTGGAAAGATAATTTCACACCAGCTTTTCTGCCAGATGTTCTTCCACAGTTGAACTTTTGATCAACAGATCATCCACAGAGGCCAAGTGTCCTCTTTCTCTTAGATCAAGCATGGCCTTGTGAAGAAATGTTGAACCAATTTCCTGAATTGATGTATCCAAAGGGAATACGGGGCCAAGTTTATTGTTGCCCCCTGACGGTAAAGGCAAGCTTATACTGATCTTCCCTGTTCATTGGTTACTATCCAATAACTGTCTGTCAGGTCAAGGGATGAGTACACTTTTGTTCCTTTGATCGGTACCAGTTTTTGGTCAATATAGGAAAAGGCCAACCTTCACATGTGGACCTATTTATTCAACTCCCGCAAGTCAGCGCAAAGTCTCCTTTGTACATTTGGTTTTAGTATTCTCCGTACCGGGTTTCTAAAGGTATTTTGGATAGGATGATTTATGCCAAGGTGTTCCACATTTCTGATTATCTCTCTGAGGGATTCCATGGATGTGAGAGGCAACCAGTATTGTATAACAAACACAGGAGTCAGGGTCTGTAGTTATTGTTGTTGAATGACTAGTTGTATGCCCACAATCATAACAGTCAACTGAGAAGAGACTCTGGAAATCGAGGAATACCTGACTCAGTTTTGTTGCTGGTTATCAGTCTCACAGGCATTGGCCAGATTGATCTGTCTTTTGACCATCTGCCAGAAAACTGGAAATATCTTTGTTTTTGATACTTGAAAGGTATCCTCAAGTTGGGTGGAGAGTTATCTTTTATTGGTGTCTAACTCAAAAGCGGTTTCCATGGGTTCTAGATAGTTATTAACTCTAAATGCTACCTCATCTTCCAGGATGTCACAGGTAACACCTTCTACCCCGTAAGGACAAGAACAACACACCAAAAAATGTCCCCCTTGTCGAGAAATAATCTTTTCTGGTTGGATTGTCACGATCCGTGCCCTAAGCCTGGACAGCCAGGCCAGGTGGGCTACTTCTACCCCCATCAGGCCCTCAAGGGCCTTGTCATTTGCCCCCAGACTCTCTTGGAGTCAGTCCTGGCGCCTTTGGCACCAGGCTCATATGCTAGAGCAGTAATCAGGGCCCATAAGTGCATGGCGCAACAACATGGATACCTCCACATGGCTCAGTTCCTAAACTGAACCATGTGGTCTAGCATTTTGGGTGTGGCAGGCCCAGTGATACTTGGGATGCCTGCAGGCTATATAAACCACACCCGAACTCCAGTACACGCTTCGCGTTACTTTGCATTCCAGCAACGTGACGCTCATCGTGTTCTGCAGCATCTTCGAACCTCGAAAAGTCTGCACCTGCAAAACAAAGGGACATCGTTATTTTCAGCAGTTTACCTGAGATTCCACCGCAGACTGCAATCAGCACCCAAGGAACAGCAAGCTTCTTGGATCTTCGAACCTGCAAAAAGAGGAAAAGAGACATTAGACATTTACATCAGAGCCGGCAACTTATCTCTCAAGTCGCCCATCGACCAGCACCGCTTAGGAGCCTCTTGCTTCGGGAATAAAAGACAACAGAGTAGCAGAAGCACGGCACCATAGCGCTACGTATAGCGCCCACTTACCGCATCCAGGCGCTCCCAAAACACCATCACTTGCCGGTGAGCCCAAATCCAGCCAACGGCCCACAGCGGACTCCCGTGCACCTACTGGGAGAGAAAAGACATCATTAATAAGACCTACCTGAGTGACTCAAAGGGGCAGCATCGGTGAAGTAACTTGATTGCAATCGCCCACAGAGGACAACGCGCCCCTGCCAAGAAGGCAGGACGGAGAGCTCGCCAAAGCCCAAAACAAGGTGAGGAAAGGCCCGGGGAGGCGCTGCGGGCATACCGGGTGTTGGGTGGTTATTTCCCCAGTTGCTCAATCTTGAACATTGCCCACCTGTTTTCCAGAAAGAACTCCCCGATGATAATACCCGGGAGCGACCGAGAAGGGCACCAGGGTTCCGGCAGCTGGGTGGCGTCCCCGTGGATACCAGGTGAGCGTAAAAGAACGCGAAGACTACCAAATCTATCCACCTGGGCGCCATGGAAACATCAGAATTAGACCAATTGGCCCACTTATTGGGAGAACTTCGTGCAGAGGTTCACGCTGCCAGACAGGAGACTAACGCTCTTCGGAGAGACTTGTTGGTGACTAAAGAGCATACCAAAGACATTAGCAGGCAAGTCTTGCAATCCCATGCGGGTCAGACACCTCTACCTGGAAACAACCCACCAATGCAAAATCCTAGTATGTCATCCACAGTCTCTACTCCGATACAAGTCGTGTTACCAGGTACAGTTCCTTTGGCACCCCCGGAGAGGTTTTCTGGAGATCCACGTAAATACGCAGCCTTCATAAATCAGTGTCGCCTTCATTTTCTTTGCAGGTCCGGAGCATTCCCAAATGACCAAGCCCGGGTAGCCTTTGTTTTATCATACTTAAGTGGCAGTGCCGCGGATTGGTCGGTACCGTTGGTGTCCCAGGATGACTCTTTATTACATAATTTTGGATACTTTCAGATGGAAATGGATAAACTCTTTGCTCGTCATACCCGTGATCAAGCTGTGGACAATGAACTCCTTTCCCTCCGACAGGGAAATCAGGATTTGTTAACGTACATTGCTACTTTCAACCGACTGGTTGCTGAAGCTAGGTGGCCTGATAACAAAAGAACCACATTGTTTCATCGGGACTTACGAGGTGAATTAAAGGACGTTCTAGCTCAAGTGGTTGACCCTCCCAGAGATTGTTCTGAATTCATAGACCTGGTTGTGCAACTGGATCACCAGTTGCAAGACCGAAAAGCAGACCGTTCAAAGATGGACCCTCGGCCTGGGTACGCTCGGCCTAGAGACAATGTACCTCGACTACAAGAGAATACTGTGGAACCCATTAAAATTGGAGGGGTACGACCCCCTCTAACAAAACAAGAACGAGATAAAAGGAGACAACAACAACTATGTCTATACTGCGGGAAGTCCGGGCATTTCCTGAGGGACTGCCCAGTGAAACCTCAGAGGAAGCTCGTTGGAGCCACGGAAAAAGAGGAAGAGAGTCAGTCGGGAAACTGCCCAGCTCGGCAAACGTAGAGGTCAGTTTGTTGAGTGAGGTAAAGGAGCCACCGACCTCACACTTTGCAATTCCGGTGATCTTGATTAATAACCAACAATCGGCAAGAATGCATGCCATTGAAGCATATATCGACAGCGGAGCTGTTGGTAATTATATAGATCAGGACCTAGCTGCAGAGATGGGGCTTCCCCTATGTTCAAAGCCGACTACAGATAAGGTAACCACAGTGGATGGGACTGAAATCGCTTCTGGACCCGTAACCCAGCGCACAGGCAAATTAACCTTGCTGTGCCGGGACTGACACTGAGAACTCATTTCGTTCGATCTCATCAAGACACCTCAATTCCAGCTCATACTAGGGATGCTATGATTAGTTGCTCACAACTCAATGATTGACTGGCGGGAAAAAAAATTAACCTTTCCCAGCAACTGCTCTCCAGCTTGCTATTACCAAGGACACAAACCTGCTTTCAGTATCTCTACGACTCCAGAAGTGGCAGCTTTGGGAGTGACTAATACTTTGCCTGAAGAATACCAAGATTTCCAGGATGTATTCCAGAAGGACCAAGCAAACACCCTGCCTCCGCACAGGCCCTATGACTGCCAGATCGACCTTGTACCGGGTGCGCAGGTCCCTTGTGGCAGGATCTATGCTCTCACAGAACCCGAAAACCTTTATTTGAAGGCTTATCTAGACCAGTACCTCGCTAATGGTTTCATCTGCCCATCCAAGTCCCCAGCAGCCAGTCCTTTGTTTTTCGTACCGAAAAAAGAAGGAGACCTGAGAACCTGTATCAACTACCGTGCATTAAACCAGATCACTGTAAAGAACTGTTACCCCTTGCCCCTCATCCCTGAAATGCTGGACCAGGTCAAAAATGCCCAAATTTACACTAATCTGGACCTTCGAGAAGCATACCACCTGGTGCGGGTCAGAAGCGGAGACGAGTGGAAGACTGCTTTCCGCACCAAGTATGGTTTGTTCGAATACCAAGTCATGCCCTTTGGGTTATGCAACGCCCCTGCAGCGTTTCAGTATTTTATGAATGACGTTTTGAGAGAGTTAACAGATGTCTGCGCCCTAGTATACATAGATGATATCTTAGTGTACTCAACTTCAAAACAGGATCACATCAAGCACGTCCGTTCAGTTCTCTACAAGCTCCGGGAACATCGTTTATATGCAAAAATGGAAAAGTGTTTTTTTCACGTCACTGAAGTTGAATTTCTGGGTTTTGTTCTTACTCCAGGAGGCATCAGAATGGACTTGCATAAGGTGGATGCCGTTTAGAAATGGCCATCTCTAACGTCAATAAAAGGGATACAGAGCATGTTGGGTTTTGCGAACTTCTACCGCCGGTTCATACCAGACTTCTCACAGGTTGTACACCCGATCACCACATTGTTAAGAAAAAATAATAAGAAATTCGCCTGGACCGAAGATGCGGAAAAGGCTTTTCAGGAACTAAAGAGAAGATTCACCTCAGCACCGATCCTGCGACATCCACGTCCAGACCTCCCGTATATTGTACAAACAGACGCTTCCAGTATAGCTATTAGAGCTGTCCTCTCACAAAGGGATCCCAAAACTGCCCAGCTACATCCAGTGGCCTTCTGGTCGAAGAAATTTTCACCTCCAGAAATTAATTACGTCATCACAGACAAAGAACTCTTAGCAATCAAATCCGCCTTCAAGGCCTGGCGACACTATCTTCTGGGAGCCAGACACAACATTACAGTTATTACTGATCACTGAAATCTGCAATATCTTAAAACAGCAAAAGCCCAATCTTCACGCCAACTGCGATGGGCTCTCTTTTTCGCTGAATATGATTTTGTCATAACATTTCGACCAGGCGTCAAGAACGGAAAAGCTGACGCACTTTCTCATACTGACACTGATGACTTGCTCTATACGGTGCCAGATCCAGTCCCCATCATACCTGAAGACAAACTTTTAGGCCTTACTACAGCCTTAACCCACATGGAACTGAAAAAGGAAATCCAACAAACCATGAATGCGGAAACCCTGCTTGCATGGCAAGCGCAGGGAGAACAATATTCCATCCAAGACCGTTTACCCTTCTTTAAGGGACGCCTATACATTCCCACCAAGAATTTACAACAACAAGTCATTTCCGGTTACCACGATTCCCTGATCGAAGGGCACCCTGGGATTACCAAGACCTTAGCCAAGGTGAAACAGAACTTCTGGTGGCCTACTTGGCGAAGAGATATCATCCAATACATCCAATCTTGTGGAGTCTGTGCACAAAATAAATTGCAAAAACATAAACCATCTGGCCTTCTGAAACCTTTGGACATTCCTCCAGCGCCATGGCACACCCTTTCCCTCGACTTCATCACTGATCTACCTACCAGTCAAGGATTTAACACCATCCTGGTAGTTGTAGACTTATTCTCAAAGATGGCCCATTTTATTCCACTCAAAGGCCTTCCAGATGCCTCCACTCTAGCCAAGGTGTTTCTGGACAATATTGTTAAATTACACGGCTTCCCATCAATCCTGATCTCCGATCGAGGTAGTCAGTTAGTTTCCAACTTTTGGAGAAAGTGTTGTGCAATGGCACAAATTCACGTACAGCTATCCACTAGCCACCACCCGCAAACGGACAGCCAGACCGAAAGGACCAACCAGACCCTTGAGCAATACCTGCGGTGTATGTTACATCACGAGTTAAGAGACTGGAAGGACTTACTTTGGATAGCCGAGTACGCTTATAACAACTCCTTACATTCCAGTACTGGACAAACACCCTTTTATACTCTATATGGAAGACACCCACGTACCTCAGAATTGGATCTCCCAACCAATTTAGAAATGCCAGCGGTAGAAACCCTTCACACCAACATCACTCAGGCTTTCAAAAAGGCCAAAGAACATCAAATTCATGCCAAAGACAAGCAAAAACAATTTGCCGACCAACACAGGACTATGGCCCCTGATTATCGAGTAGGATACAAGGTTTGCCTAGCCACCAGGTTCATACCCATCAAAGGAACCCAGACCTTCCAACCCAGGTATTTGGGACCCTACACCATCAAGGCGGATATCGATCCGGCGGCCGTCAAATTGGATTTACCATCCAATCTACGCATCCATCCGGTATTTCATGTGTCCCTTCTAAAACCAATGCAGCCAGGTACACGGATTAAGGCAGCACCAAAACCCATTCTTGTCGACGGAGAACCAGAATTCAAAGTTAAAGGCATACTGGATTCTAAGTACTCAAGAGGGAAGCTATACTATCTAATCGATTGGAAAGGTTTTGGACCCCAAGATAGATCCTGGGAACCCTGCGAAAATGTTCACGCACCACGTCTGATTAAAAGCTACCATTGAAACTTCCCAACTAAACCTGGGCCGGACAGAAGAAACACCTTGAGAGGGGCCTTAGGGGGGAGTGCTGTCACAATCCCTGCCCTAAGCCTGGATATCCAGGCCAGGTGGGCTACTTCTACCCCCATCAGGACCTCAAGGGCCTTGACATTTGCCCCCAGACTCTCTTGGAGTCAGGCTCATATGCTAGAGCAGTAATCAGGGCCCATAAGGGCATTGCGCAACAACATGGATACCTCCACATGGCTCAGTTCCTAAACTGAACCATGCGGTCTAGCATTTTGGGTGTGGCAGGCCCAGTGATACCTGGGATGCCTGCAGGCTATATAAACCACACCCGAACGCCAGTACACGCTTCGCGTTACTTTGCATTCCAGCAACGTGACGCTCATCATGTTCTGCAGCATCTTTGAACCTCGAAAAGTCCGCACCTGCAAAACAAAGGGACATCGTTATTTTCAGCAGCTTACCTGAGATTCCACCGCAGACTGCAATCAGCACCCAAGGAAAAGCAAGCTTCTTGGATCTTCGAACCTGCAAAAAGAGAGAAAAGAGACATTAGACATTTACATCAGAGCCGGCAATTTATCTCTCAAGTCGCCCATCGACCAGCACCGCTTAGGAGCCTCTTGCTTCGGGAATAAAAGACAACAGGTTAGCAGAAGCACGGCACCATTGCGCTACGTATAGCGTGCCCACTTACCGCATCGAGGCTCTCCCGAAACACCATCACTTGCCGGTGAGCCCAAATCCAGCCAACGGCCCACAGCGGACTCTCGCGCACCTACTGAAAGAGAAAAGACATCATTAGTTCAAAGAAAGGCTTACAGAATAACAGTAATAAGACCTACCTGAGAGACTCAAAGGGGCAGCATCAGTGAAGTAACTCGATTAGAATCGCCCACAGAGGACAACGCGCCCCTCCCAAGAAGGCAGGACGGAGAACTCGCCAAAGCCCAAAACAAGGCGAGGAAAGGCCCGGGGAGGCGCTGCGGGCATACCGGGTGTTGGGTGGTTATTTCCCCAGTTGCTCAATCTTGAACATTGCCCACCTGTTTTCCAAAGAACTCCCCGCTGATAATACCCGGGAGCGACCGAGAAGGGCACCAGCGTTCCGGCAGCTGGGTGGCATCCCCGTGGATACCAGGTGAGCATAACATGGATGCAGTCAGTCTTGTCATAGTAATCTTCAGGAATTGGACCTATAATTTCATTTTCTTAAACAATAGAGTCATAGCTCTCAACCATTTGTCTCGCAAAGGCGGGTGAAATCACCCGATTTTGTTTCTGGCGGGTGAGACGCCCATTGAAATGAATGGGCGTGCAGGAGACTTGGCGGGTGAGTCAGCCCTTTGCAAGGCGGGTGACACCCGCCAAAAGCGGGTGAGTTGAGAGCTATGATAGAGTATTATTGGAAGTCGACCTCGAATCCAATAGAGGTGTTGACGTACACGCTGTCGTAATGGCCCAGTCAAACGAAAGGGTAGAGAAGTAGCCGTGAAAGAAAAGCAGTCACTCGCTGTGTGCAAGAGGAACAGGTGGGTGTCAGTCAGAAAGATACATCCTGTCTTCGTTCTCTTCCACAGGTGATGTGCTGGTACTTTAACTCGAGCAGGTTGGCACATGAATATTGCATAATGCAATGCAAGTAGCTCCCAAGTAGCGACTGTTTGCTGGCACAAGATTCTACTCCTATGCTGCATTGCTTCAGATTTTCACTGGACTTTTCTTTATATTGGCAATATATGGAGTTGGCACCCCTCCCCCGCCTGAAAGACTACATAACCCAGTAGCCGCGTGCTCCTGCGCGTGCGCTACTGCAAGTAGCTCCCAAGTAGTGACTGTTTGCTGGCACAAGATTCTACTGCTATGCTGTATTGCTTCAGATTTTCACTGGACTTTTGTTTGTATTGGTATGCTTTAAATGTGGTCTGCACTTCTAGGATACCATAGTACAACGGTGTGAGAAAAATATAATACTTTATAAGTGCTTACTTTTGCTTTTTAGGCAATATTTGGAGTTGGCCCTTCCCCCGGTGCCTGAAAGACTACATAACCCAGAAGCTGTGCGCTCCTGCGCGCGCACTCCTGCAAATAGCTCACAAGTAGTGACTGTTTGCTGCTCGGGGTGAGGCGGGAAGGTGGCTTTTCCCCTCATACCGCCTATTCAGTTTTCAGCCCGGACTGAAGCTAGTGATGCACATCGGGATCTTTTGTGCCTCCTCCAGTGAGTAACGTTATTCATGATAGGTACATTTTGATAAGAGTCAGCCGTTTGTGCCACACGCTTCGCTTGTAGCTTTGTACGTAGCTTCATACGTTATCTTATTTACAACATAATGACCTGAGGCTTCACCTCCCTTTTTTGCCTATGTCTTGCGTGTTAAGACGGATTTCTGAACTCTGTCCTGGTGGCGCAGAAGTTCAGAAGGCCAACCTAATTACTTGGAACAGGGTAACCTCTGGACAAGCCAGACCAATCAAGGTAGCGATCGCGGCGGTCAAGACTAGGTCTCAAGAGGGGTGAGGGTGACTGAAAGCCCGCAGTGAGCACACAAAGCAAGAGCGCTTACAAACTACTCCAAACAGTTGTTTATATCAAAAATAGATACACATTTATTCTAAGGCCTTGAAACTAATAACCACAGTAAAAGCAGCAATATACAACGATATTAAACCAACACATACACTATCCACCCAATATATATACAGAATACACAGTTTCACAGCATTAGCAGCACGAAATATGTTATCCACCTGCAGGGGAAGGAAAACAGGCAGTGCGAACCAATGCGTGTGATATGTCCGCCTTCTGAGGCCCCTGACTAGATGGTAGTCCAATCCCTACGAAGAGTGGAGCCTAGCGCTCAAAAGTACCTGCACACGCCGGTGCCAATGGGCAGAAGGTGAAGCTCTTCGGAGGACGTTGGACAGCTCTGTAGGGTGCCCTAATGAAGGAGAACACGGTCCGCGACTCTAGCGCAGCCTCCACTGTGAGGCAGAAGTAGGGCGCGAGTACGGACAAGGGGAGCTGTATTTACAGCGGGGAAAAGCAAGGGGCACTGCAGGAGGGCGACCAGATCCTAGCTAATCTACTCACCGGTCCCCGAAGCAAGCAGGCCCGAGCTTCTCCTCGATAGATGCAGCTTCTGGCAGGTTCTGAAGAGCAGGGAACGTCTCGTCGTCGTGCAGAGTAAAAAGACGTCCCGATCGAAGAATCCTGCACAGTTTTGTCGCCACGGCAGGGCAACGGAACGGCCGGGTGTATTCAAGCCAAACGAGCACCGTTCACCTCTAGCTTAGGGTTGCTAAGCAAACGAAGCGTGTGAGCGTGCCCCGGACGCAAAATACCACCCAACCTGTCGGCGATTACAGAGCAGGACTCCTTAGTAAGCTGGTCAGTCAACTGGATGGCCCAGAGACACTTCCGAAGGCTTACGGCAGGAGTTGATGAAGGTGCCGGGAATAGCTGGTCCTGCTATTCCAATAGGTCGAAGCGCCAGTACAGGCCTTCTTGTTCGATCTTAGGTGGAAAGGGCTTCACCGGACGACAGCAATGAGGAGCAGAAGTTCTTCAGGGGGTCACCAGCGATTCCTCGGTCCAGCCTCGTGTTCGCAGGATACTTGGCTCCTGTATCCCTGGGTTCGTAAGAACTCAGGAGATCGACATGGTAGTGGTGTTTCCAGCTCCCTCTTATCCACGGTTCCCTTCGCGCCAAAACGGAGGGGAGCCAATGGGAGATCCGCTCATCAACACACATACCATACGTGGACCAATCACGGACCACAGTGGTCCCAGGCATTCACACCACCCTAGACTCTCTGGCACCCAGGATGTGTATTGGGACCAGACAGCCCAGCCCACATCCTGGGGGCACTCAAACGACATGTAGAAGCCCGCGAAAGCAACCGTGTTTCGCGGGAAACTACATGCCCAAATAAGGAAGGCCCCGGGTCGCCTGACCCGGGGGAAGGTAAAGGGAGCAAGACGGACAGGGGACGAGACAAAGGAGCCTCGTGGTCCGGCCATTTTGGGTAGCCGGGCCACCCTTTTGTGTTCGCGGCAAAAAGGTGCTCAGAACGGCAAAAGGAGCTCAAAATAAACCAAATGATCGCTGCCACCAGCCCAGTCCCTGAATGACTTGCACCGATCCAAAAACCATCCTACAAGAGTGTCTAGGGTCTGTAGAAGGCTAGAGACCCAAGAGAGCTGTAACTTAGCTTACAGTGCCCTCTTGTGTCGTGTTGCACTAAAATGGCGACACGATAAAAGAAACTACGGGAAACAGCGTTCCCCGGTACTGACTGTCTTAAGGGCATGTCAGTTTCCCCGTAAGAAAGGAGCGAAAGCCCAGAGGAGTACGGCAGAAGGCTGCACTTCTCTGGCAAAGTCAAGAAAACAGGTTGAAAACAATAGCAAAAAGTTTAGGGGTTGCCACATGGAAGGAAAGTTCCCTACAATAACGAAATCTTTCCTAACACTCGCCCCTCCCAGACTATGGACAGGGGGAACTAATCCACCCCTGGATGAGTCTCTTGTTCAGGTCGGTAAAACATTCTGGACAACCCATCAGCATTGCTATGTTGGACACCTGGCCTATGCTCAATAGTGAAGTCGAAGCCTTGTAGACTTATGGACCACCTAAGCAACTTTGGATTCTCCCCCTTCATGTTCATTAGCCACTTTAACGGCTTATGGTCAGTCTGCACAGTGAAGTGGGTCCCATAGAGGTAGGGCCGCAGCTTCCTTAGGGCCCACACAACAGAGAAACATTCTTTCTCTACCGTGGACCATCTGAGCTCTCTGTCCTTAAGCTGGCGACTAATAAAACCGATAGGGTGTTCCTTACCCTTCTCATCTACTTGTGATAGTACAGCTCCTATCCCAGTGTCAGAGGCATCCGTCTGCACGATAAAAGGTCTTTGATAATCAGGGGCCCTGAGCACAGGGGCCTGGCACAAGGAGTCTTTCAAGCCATTGAAGGCCTTCTCACACTCGTCAGTCCAAGTTACCTTCTTGGGTTTCTTCGGAGTTGTGAGGGCAGTCAGCGGAGCAGCTATGGTGCCATAGTCTGCCATAAAATTGCGGTAATAACCCGTGAGTCCTAAGAAGGCTCTCACTTGGGTTTGTGTAGTGGGGGTAGGCCAGTCTTGTACTGCTTGTACTTTACTGGGGAGAGGCTGTATCCTTCCTCCACCTACTTCATGCCCAAGGTAAACCACTGAGCCTTGTCCAATCTGGCATTTACTCGCCTTGATGGTCAAGTGGGCTTTCTGAAGAGCCTGGAGCACAATCCCGAGGTGTTTCACATGGTCTTCCCAGGTGGCACTGAAAACTGCTATATCGTCCAGATATGCAAGACAGAATTCGTCCAACCCATTCAACACATGATTCACAAGCCTCTGGAAAGTGGCAGGTGCATTCTTCAATCCGAACGGCATTACCCGGAATTGGTAAAGCCCGTCGGGAGTTGAAAATGCTGTCTTCTCCTTGGCATGTTCTGCTAAAGCTATTTGCCAATAGCCCGCAGTCAGGTCAAACGTGCTGAGGTACTTGGAGGCACCCAAGGTATCCACCAGCTCGTCAGTTCGAGGCAAGGGGTGAGCGTCTGTCTTGGTGACAGCATTCAGAGCCCTGTAATCCACGCAGAACCTCAATTCAGAGGTGCCTGCCTTTGGAACCAATACCACAGGACTGGACCAAGGACTACTAGAGGGTTCAATCACCCCAAGGTCTAACATCTTGTTGACCTCGGTCTTAATATAAGACCGTACTTTATCCGACATCCTGTATCCCCTACTTTTGGTAGGTACACTGTCTCCTGTGTCAATGTTATGTTTGCACCAAGGTGTCAAACCAGGCGACTGTGAAAACAGGGGGGAAAACTGCCTAAGCAAACTTTTCACCTCAGCCTGCTGATCAGAAGTCAGGTGAGGGGCCACTCGGACACCCTCAACGGAGCTATCTGAAGGACCGCTTTGGAACAGGTCGGGAAGAGGTTCTGACTCCTCTTCCTCAACGTCTGACGCCAGTAGCAGTGCTGCGATTTCGACTCTTGGGACGAAAGCCTTCAGCCTATTTACGTGGAACACTTTTGGAGCCTGTCCAGGCCTTCCAAGGTCCACTAAATAGTTCACCTCACCCAGGGGCTCCACCACTGTGTAAGGGCCTGACCATTTGTCCTGTAAAGCGCGAGGCCTTATAGGGTTCATGATCAGGACTTGCTGACCAGGGGTAAAGTGAATTAAGGAAGCTTTCTGGTCGTACCAATGTTTCACCAGCGCTTGTCCTGCCTTCAACTTTTCACTAGCCAAGCCCATCAGGAGTACCATCCGTTTTCTGAGCCCTAGCACATAGTCAACTACATTGGTAGTAACAGGGGGAGTGGGCATCTCCCATCCCTCTTTGACGATGGCTAAGGGTCCCCGTACGGGATGACCGAACAGAAGTTCGAAGGGGCTGAAGCCAACACCCTCCTGGGGTACCTCTCTGTAGGCAAACAGCAAGCATGGTAAAAGAAGATCCCATTTTCTTCTCTGGGGCTCCTCCAGAGCCCCAATCATGCTCTTTAACGTTCTGTTGAAACGTTCCACCAGACCATTGGTCTGGGGGTGATATGCAGAAGAGAACTTGTAGGTGACCCCACATTCTTTCCACATAGCCTGCATATACTTCGACATAAAGTTGCTGCCACGATCTGACACAACTTCTTTAGGGAAGCCAACCCTAGTAAATATGCCGAGTAAAGCTTTTGCAACTGACTTGGCAGTTACAGTCTTTAATGGGATGGCCTCAGGATACCTGGTTGCATGGTCGACCAGCACCAGGATAAACCTATTGCCTGAGGATGTTTGCGGGTCAAGGGGACCAACGATGTCGATCCCTACCCTTTCAAATGGTACCCCCACAACTGGGAGCGGTACCAACGGAGCTTGGATTGTCGCGCCAACCTTACCAGACAACTGGCAGGAGGCACAACTCCTGCAGTGACTTTCTACTTGCACCCCCATCTTGGGCCAGTAGAAGTGCATAGATAACCTTTGCTTGGTCCTCTTCATTCCAAGGTGACCAGCAAGGGGAACTTCATGCGCCAACTGCAGGAGGAAGGGTCTAACAGAAAGGGGAACCACCAACCTCCTATGGTCTCCTTCTGTAGACTCTGTGGGCTCACTGTACAGGAGTCCACCTTCCCAATAAATCCGATGCTTCCCAGGAGGTTCCCCCTCAAGCTGGGAGCAGGCCTGTCTCCTTAGGCCTTCCAGAGATGGGCACTCACGTTGGCCCTTACTGAAGTCGTCCCTATCAGGACCTCCTTCAACTAACAAGTCTTTTAGTTCAGGATGGTCGTTGGGGTCGAACACTTCAGGCATCGCCACCTCCTCGTCAGGCTCGGGCGATTGACCAACTCCCTCCACCGCAGTGGTAGGCGAGCTCGGGGGAATATTCTCTTTCCCCCGTCGGGACTTGTTGACTCCTTTCGCCTTGGGTTTCCCCTTCGGCTGGGGCGGCGTATTGGACTTGGCCAATGCTGCCCGTGCTTGAGACCGTGTGTAGGGTCTTTCGGCAGTGTCTCCTACGAGCCCTAGAGCTCTGAGATCATTGCCCAACAAGACCTTTCCCGGGACGTTTCTCTGAATGCTCACTGGAATCCTAACTGCTGTACCATTTAAAGTTAGATTAACAGGGATCACGGGAAACATACGGAGGGGGCCGTCAGCCAACTTAGTGGGCATCAGAGGAGCTCTGGCAACTTCCTCTGAGTCTACCAAGGTAGAATCCACTACAGTTCGACTGCACCCACTATCCCTAAGAGCTGGAGTATCCACTCCATTGATCAGCACACTGTCTTTAAAGTAGTGCTTGGTATTATCCGGAATCCTAGCATACGCCTCTGCGACTTTAGGCTCCCAGGAACCCAGGGACACTAAAACTACCTCAGCCTCTATTCCGCTGGGAAATGAGTCTGAGGAGAAGGATGCTCCTGTAATCTCTTCTTCCTCGTAGGAGGAGAAGGCCAGATTAGCGGAGTGGACCCCCAAAGGTCTAACCTTACAACGGGGATCCCCCTTCACATGGTCAGTTGCTCCACAAGAAAAACAAGCCCCATTGGGTCTGTTTACGTAGGGAGGCTTATTGTAACCAGAGTTCTGTTTCGGAGGCGAACCTCCGCTACCCTGTGAGTTCTCGTATGGCTTACCCTTATTTTTCTTTTTGTGGCTCTTTTGGGAAGAAGATTTAGCAGATTCCCCACCCACCACATCCTTGTACTTTTTCCCTTCCTCCTGCTTATCAGGATGAGTTTTGTCCTTATGGGACACTCGATGTGACACCCATAAGTCTGCTGCAATGGCCAGCTTCTTAGGATCTATCTCCTTCGAATCGGCCAAATGCTGCTTAAGCTCCGGGGACGAAGAAGCAAAAATGTGTTCCAGCATGACCAGATTGATCATGCCTTCGAAGGTAGAAACCTTATAACCTTCAACCCAGCCAGTTAAGTTTTTCAGGGACTCAGCTACATACGACACCCAAGTACCACCTTCCTTTTTCTTATACTCTCTAAACCTTTTCAAATATTGGGTCGGAGTCTTCCCAAACTTTAAAATGAGAGTCTGCTTCAACATTGCAAAATCAGCGCGCTCAGCCTTCGACATTTCCATAATGGCACTGCAACCAGAATGGGGCAGTCTGCTGAGTAACCATGCAATCTTATCCGCATTATCAACCTCTTGAACCTCGCATGCATACTCAAACGCATTTAACCAGTCCATAATGTCATTTCGTTCCTCATACACACTGAGCAGATCTTTTGGAAACCGTGGATGAGAGGAAGCCCCAGAACCATGTCCAGGACCCTTGGACCCATTTGCGAACTGAAGCTTGGCCAGTTCCAACTGGTGATCCCTGTCTTTTTGTTTTTCTGCCTGGTCGATTTTCAGTTTGGCTATGCTGAATTCAAGCTCCTGCTGCCTAAACCGCAGCTCTTGCTTCTTGAATTCAAGCATAGCCTCCCCATCAACACTGGCAGAGGAAACGTTAGACATTACATCCTCCCTGTCCTCGTGGTCGTGATGGATCAGTGCAGCGGCAGAACCGTCGGTTCTGCCAGTGAGAGCAGCCCCACCACCTTCTGCACTGTCCTCGGAAGTTATAGCGTCAAGCTGCGCTTCTTGCCACGCCACGATTCTCTGGATCATTTCCAATTTAGTGCCTTGAGAGGAAACCCCTCTCTCCGCACACATCTTCTTCAATGTTTCAGATTTCGAAGCATTTAAGGTTAATAAAGTATTCGTTTCCATACTGTTGATAGGACTATGGCCTTTTTAACGTTATATTCAATACTTTACTGCGTGTCCTGGTTGGAATAACCTGAAAACGCCTCAGCTCGTGCGCAACACTGGATACCCTCAGTCGTATCCCACCGCTGTACACCAATTTGTTAAGACGGATTTCTGAACTCTGTCCTGGTGGCGCAGAAGTTCAGAAGGCCAACCTAATTACTTGGAACAGGGTAACCTCTGGACAAGCCAGACCAATCAAGGTAGCGATCGCGGCGGTCAAGACTAGGTCTCAAGAGGGGTGAGGGTGACTGAAAGCCCGCAGTGAGCACACAAAGCAAGAGCGCTTACAAACTACTCCAAACAGTTGTTTATATCAAAAATAGATACACATTTATTCTAAGGCCTTGAAACTAATAACCACAGTAAAAGCAGCAATATACAACGATATTAAACCAACACATACACTATCCACCCAATATATATACAGAATACACAGTTTCACAGCATTAGCAGCACGAAATATGTTATCCACCTGCAGGGGAAGGAAAACAGGCAGTGCGAACCAATGCGTGTGATATGTCCGCCTTCTGAGGCCCCTGACTAGATGGTAGTCCAATCCCTACGAAGAGTGGAGCCTAGCGCTCAAAAGTACCTGCACACGCCGGTGCCAATGGGCAGAAGGTGAAGCTCTTCGGAGGACGTTGGACAGCTCTGTAGGGTGCCCTAATGAAGGAGAACACGGTCCGCGACTCTAGCGCAGCCTCCACTGTGAGGCAGAAGTAGGGCGCGAGTACGGACAAGGGGAGCTGTATTTACAGCGGGGAAAAGCAAGGGGCACTGCAGGAGGGCGACCAGATCCTAGCTAATCTACTCACCGGTCCCCGAAGCAAGCAGGCCGAGCTTCTCCTCGATAGATGCAGCTTCTGGCAGGTTCTGAAGAGCAGGGAACGTCTCGTCGTCGTGCAGAGTAAAAAGACGTCCCGATCGAAGAATCCTGCACAGTTTTGTCGCCACGGCAGGGCAACGGAACGGCCGGGTGTATTCAAGCCAAACGAGCACCGTTCACCTCTAGCTTAGGGTTGCTAAGCAAACGAAGCGTGTGAGCGTGCCCCGGACGCAGAATACCACCCAACCTGTCGGCGATTACAGAGCAGGACTCCTTAGTAAGCTGGTCAGTCAACTGGATGGCCCAGAGACACTTCCGAAGGCTTACGGCAGGAGTTGATGAAGGTGCCGGGAATAGCTGGTCCTGCTATTCCAATAGGTCGAAGCGCCAGTACAGGCCTTCTTGTTCGATCTTAGGTGGAAAGGGCTTCACCGGACGACAGCAATGAGGAGCAGAAGTTCTTCAGGGGGTCACCAGCGATTCCTCGGTCCAGCCTCGTGTTCGCAGGATACTTGGCTCCTGTATCCCTGGGTTCGTAAGAACTCAGGAGATCGACATGGTAGTGGTGTTTCCAGCTCCCTCTTATCCACGGTTCCCTTCGCGCCAAAACGGAGGGGAGCCAATGGGAGATCCGCTCATCAACACACATACCATACGTGGACCAATCACGGACCACAGTGGTCCCAGGCATTCACACCACCCTAGACTCTCTGGCACCCAGGATGTGTATTGGGACCAGACAGCCCAGCCCACATCCTGGGGGCACTCAAACGACATGTAGAAGCCCGCGAAAGCAACCGTGTTTCGCGGGAAACTACATGCCCAAATAAGGAAGGCCCCGGGTCGCCTGACCCGGGGGAAGGTAAAGGGAGCAAGACGGACAGGGGACGAGACAAAGGAGCCTCGTGGTCCGGCCATTTTGGGTAGCCGGGCCACCCTTTTGTGTTCGCGGCAAAAAGGTGCTCAGAACGGCAAAAGGAGCTCAAAATAAACCAAATGATCGCTGCCACCAGCCCAGTCCCTGAATGACTTGCACCGATCCAAAAACCATCCTACAAGAGTGTCTAGGGTCTGTAGAAGGCTAGAGACCCAAGAGAGCTGTAACTTAGCTTACAGTGCCCTCTTGTGTCGTGTTGCACTAAAATGGCGACACGATAAAAGAAACTACGGGAAACAGCGTTCCCCGGTACTGACTGTCTTAAGGGCATGTCAGTTTCCCCGTAAGAAAGGAGCGAAAGCCCAGAGGAGTACGGCAGAAGGCTGCACTTCTCTGGCAAAGTCAAGAAAACAGGTTGAAAACAATAGCAAAAAGTTTAGGGGTTGCCACATGGAAGGAAAGTTCCCTACAATAACGAAATCTTTCCTAACATTGCGCACTTGCGCGGGCATATACAACTTTTTTAAGCAGTAGCAGCGCTCCCAGAGAGGTGGCACGGGAGCCAACACCTCCAGGCTGCAGACAACAAATTCAGACTCTGAAAGTAGTGTTTGTAATACGAACATTATAAACCTAACTGTAAGTAGGGTAACAGGCTTTTTGGTATACAATACAGATGTGGTCAAACGTATGTGCAGCAACCCTTTACACCGAGAGTGCAGAGAGCTCTTAAAGTAATAGAAGGTCCCAATTTGTGTTTTTCCATTCACTACGTCAACTTAGAGAGAAGATGGTTAACGGCCTAAGGAGTGACAGAAAGCTCACGGGCACCAGAGGCGTAGCCAGGGCAGGGCCCGAGTGGGCAAGGCCCACCCAAAATCTGTAAATACCCACTCATCAGTGCTGCGTGGGCATTTACATATGTTAATGTCACTCAGGTGGCTCAACTACATTAACTTCAGGACCGTCTTCTTAGACAATCTTGGCTACGCCTCTGACGGGCACCCCACTATATGTGAATATGGTTGAGCGAGATATAGTTGAATTAGAAAGTTCATGCATTCAAGAAAAAGTTACAGAAGGCACAGAATGTATAGATACTGATGTAGTCGCGCAACTTCATGGCAGCCCGGAAAATAACACCGGGAAAAGGGAAAAATTGAAATTGGTGAAATTGGGCAACAGGGTGAACGAATGAATGTCACTAGTGATATTATTCTCCCAACGTATACACTAAAGGAAATGAACGACAGGCATCAGACTATAGATGAGCAGAGTGACCCCAGGGGGGGGTGCCCAGGGGAGTTTGGGACTCCTATATGGATGGACCACTGCATGAACAGTTCGGAAGTAAAATCTTGGACTGTTCTTTAATAGCCCCTGTTATAGAAGAGGAATTGGGTAGACATATTTGGCTCTCCGTGGGTCCCTCTACACCTGTTCAGCTCCGACCAATAGGAGTGGAAAACGTCTTTATGCTCAAGAGCTCTCGTGTGATTAATGACAAGATTAATGTACCCATGACTCCATCTAGAATTGAGTACAGCATTGGGTCATCAGCCCCACAGAGGCCCAACTAAAGTAAAGTCTAGCTCTCCTGTTCACGAGTCAAATACAAAATCCGAGGCCATAGAAACTGACCTGGAAATAAATTCTCACTATGCTAACGAAAGTAAGAGTAACGCAGTCCCCACTGATCACTATAACCATGAGGGAGCAAGAGGGTCATTTATTGAAGCAGAAACACTTTTGGATGGAGAGCATACTTTCCCAGTAATAACACATATTTTGAATTTATTAGACAAGGGTCACGAACAAACCCATTGGGAAATAAGATCAATAAAAAATACATTGGCGGAAATTATGTCTAAATTAAATAAAATGGATGGAGCAATGTTTACATGCGATGTAATAGCTTCACTGATAACCGCTCAATGCACGATCCTACCCCCTGGTAGGCCTCTCGAGCGGACCCCAGCAGCAGGCACTTATGGAGATAAAGAGGCGGGAGGAATTATAAACTTGGCAAACCCCCAAGACCTGGTACCAGAATTAATAAGTGGCACTGTGGGTGAAAGGGAAGACCAATCGGATGGGTGTCTAATGAAAGAAGTATCATCTAACTCTGAGAAAATCAGTGAGATGATATCTTTGGTAACCATTTGGACGCAATATAATCTCTGCAACTTATGCAATGTATGGAAGCCACTTATTCTTACTCCTCTCAGGAGGACATCGCTACACATGATAATCCTTCGGTCCTGACAGATTTGATAGATCTGGAAACTGAAGTTGGTAAGAGTGGACCCCATTGTATTAAAAAAGAATGGGAGGGGGAGACATACACTGACGGAACCCCTATTGTGGTACTTACTCGTAAAGAAAAACGCTCTCTGATGCGCCTCGAAAAAAGGAAGGCAAAACAAAATAAAAATTTCAAAAATAATTGTCATAAATACGAAAGGAGACAGAAAAACCAATCGTGTGACGATGTCCTTAAGGACCTTCACCAGTTGGACGAGGAATCAAAGTCCTTAATGGGTATAATGCAAACAACAAATCCTAGCCACACCCCAATGTCGGAGGTGGTCCCTCAAATAGGGAAAAAGAGGAATGTGCCGGAAACAGACAAAGAGGTCAAGAAAGGAAGTAATAAACCTGACCCACTTGGGTATAATGACCAGAATCGAAATAAAGGAAATACGGCTCTTGTTCGGGATACTTTGTACCCGACAAGCTCTAAGGAAACAGAATGAGTGTATAGCCTCGAATCCCTTAACAGAGGAAATGAGGCATAAGGGTACCAAAGGAATTAAAGAGACCGAAAGCAAAGAAACATATCAGATGTTTTCCAAAAATTCATGAGGGCAAGATCCATTGCAAAAAGTGTCGTATGGGTCTGGCCTAAAGTCCCGGAACCCACGGCTTTCGAATAATACCCAGAAAGGTGGGAATGCCCAAACAGAGGTAAAGAAGAAATATAATGATCTAAATCCACCACCAAAAGTGATTGAGGATAAGGTGGTGGGATCTAATACATTTTTTGAGGTATTTAACAAGCAAACCAAATCAGTTAAATCTGTGGTTCCAATAGATGACCCGGACCTTAAATCGAATCCGAGTGTAGGTTTGATTAATAAGTATCCGATAGATATTGTTAAGATAGAAGAGCAGAAAGCTTTGGACCTTTCCTTTCTGGTCTCTTTGATTAAAAGCACGATGGAACAAACATTGCTCCACCATCCAAATTCAAACCAAGTCAAAAATGATATTGTTGTCAGAAATCTGTTGGTTAAGTCAAGTGTTAATCATGAGGAAGGTATTAGTGCCCCTGCAACAAAGGAGTCTCAAGTACAAGGAACTCCCTTGGAGGTGGGAAGAAATTGTGGGAATGACTTCAATGTAGAATCAGCTCAATATAATGCTGACTTGGAGGGCATTATACCCAACCTTCCACAGAACGAGGATTTTGGGAAAATCTGTTGGCGTAGACCAATAATGACTGACTATCCGAGCCTATTTTTATTTTTCTTATTTGATTATGGAGGTCCCCTTAGCCTGAATAGAAACTGTGTGCTTTCATTGTTTAGGGAAGTTCCTAATCTGAGAATCCTCTTATCTGCCGACTTAAAACGAATAGACTACATTCACCCTGAACGCTTTGACTTTGTACGATTGGTCTTCCATTCTCGAACCATGCACGACCTGGTTCTAAAGGAGATCATGGAACTGAATAGCCTGGGATACGATTTGAAAGATTTTAATCTGAGCTTAAACACGCAAACACAGGGGCCTTTACCAAGTGGAAATAAGAGGGATGATCTTAGAGAAAGACTAGAAGGGTACAATAGGAATTTTGGGGTGGGGCCCCATGTACCGGCGGACGAAGTTAGAGAGGACAGGAAAGAGAGAAATGTCAATGAAAGCAACTGGCTCCCTCCCAAAAGCGATGATTTCAATTCATGGATGTTGTTGGCACAAACCTTGAAGGAATCAGTAGCAGAACTCAAAAATCTAAAAGTGGGACTTTAGAATAAGATCCTCTTTTTATCCTGGAACTCAAGGGGTTATTTCCATTTAACCTCCTCTAAGGAGCTGCGTACGGAACTTGTAACCAATAGCATTATCTGTATCCAGGAATCATGGTTGACATCAAAATTTCACATCAATGTTTTGACTCAAGGTTTCAATTGGCGATGAAATCTGGCAGGGGTCGCCCGTCTGAGGGGCTAATAATTGCAGTTAAGATAGGTGTTGGCTTAAAAATTCTTGAAACTATCTCTCAGGTACTTGCAGTCTTGGTAGTGGTTTTAGAATGTTCTCAATCCAGGTGGGCAATGTACGTTCTGGTGGTAAACATATACTTTAACCCCCTTTATAATCTTGGGAATAAAATCAAGGATATTAACTGCCTCTTGGTTGATTTGAACATCAAATATAAAGGCCTACATGTAATAATCACAGGAGACTTGAATGCCGAAATTCCAATAATAGACAGCAAGGGATCGAAATTAGAACCTAATATAGGTATTCTGTTGTTTGGAGCTGGCAAGGAAGGTCAAATAATTGAGGGATGCCCATCGGGTTGCCCCCGGAAAAAACTCCAAGGTTATATCTGGTATACCTTTTTCTCGAATTGGGGTCTTTATCATGCAAATCAATTGAATGAAAGTTTGGTAGCCACTTATACCTGGTCGAATGGTTTATACAATTCTACAATAAAACATATATTCATGTCAGGCAATTTGTTTAAAGCATGTACATCTTTTGGCCCTATGAATAATGACTTTAGTGATCACAGATTTCTCCAAATACAACTGTATGTAAAACTCCAACAATACACAAGGAATCAATTTAAGACTAATATAGAAGTGAACACAGCAAAAAAAAGAATAGCTTAGCATCTGGGAAATGTGGCAAAATTAAACGCGGCTCTCAATTTAGACATCCAAGGGTTACAACTGGCAGAAAGATGGAAGTTATTCTCGAGTGAGGAATTCAGTAACTACAATGGGAAAATAATTTCTAGTTCCATTAGCCCAAAGATGAGTATTGCAAGTCTCAAGCACCCACACGTCTTTGATCATCTAATTAATGACCATAAAAAATTGTGTAATAAAAATATTCGGAAAATTAAAACTCTTCCTACAGATTCGGGAGGGAAAAATCTGTTAATTCGTAAAGAAAAACAAAAAACAAAAAAATTGGCTGAAATCACATAAGGTTCAGATGTTACAAACAGATAGTGATGCTATGCTAAGAGCACTTAAAGAGGGCTCCTCTAGACATTTTTGGAAGCTTATCCACGCAATGGAATCCCCTCTCTTAATATCTCAGGTGAACAGCGTTTCGGAGGAGGCTTGTGTAGGACTCTTTGGGGAACTTTATGCCGTCAATAAAAACCCCTCCTTACCCATTCCTGGAATCTAGGAACATGATTGGGAGTGTTTTTTTACTGAAGCCGAGATAACGACCCAAATTATAAAATCAAACCCTTCAAGAGCTGCAGGACCTAATGATTTAGCAAACGTTATATTCAAGACGGACCCTTTTCATTGGGCAAACACCCTCTTTATTTTGTTTGGGAATATTATAATCTCAAGGCATATTCCATCTTCTTGGAGAATTTCCTATGTCATTCCCATATATAAAAAGGGGGATAGAGGTGCCCCACAAAACTATAGGCCCATATCGTTACTGGACACCAATTCTAAGATCTTCGCTCGTCTGGTAGTGAGATTAATTGAAGAGTGGATAGAAACAGAGTCCATATTGCAGTACAAGCAATTTGGTTTCCGAAAACGAATGGGAACAGAATTGGGTGGCCTAATTTTTTCTCTTTTACAGGATAATCAAAGCAAGAAAGTTGCTGGCCCGATTTACGTGGCTAGAATAGACTTATCCCAAGTATTTGATAGAGTGAACAGGTCCTTGCTTTGGTAAAAAATTGGACTTCTTGGAATGCCCTGGAATATATTATCTCTCCTTATTCATTTGCATGAGGGACCTGTGATTAAAGTTAGATTGGACCAGGAAGGCAAACTATCAATTCCTATACATACATGGAATGGCCTGAGGCAAGGCTGTATTTTTGGCCCCACTTTGTTTATCTTTTTGTATCTGATGTGGGGACCCCAATGGATGCGTCTTCATTTATCTCCCCACATATTGAAGGGACAAAACTAAATTGGTGTTCTTATGCCGATGATTTCCTATTGATAGATCGAACTCAAATAGGATTACAGCCAATGATAAATAAATGTAAGGAATATATTGATGTTAATGGTTTAACTATAAATGAAAAGAAATCTATAATTCTAATCTTGGGTCAAAGTAATAAATCTAAAAGATATAGTTGATAATTAAATATCCACAAGCTTGAAATTAGACGATCATTCGTGTACTTGGGTTATCCTGTTTTTGCAAACATAACAAAATGCGCATATTCTAATGTTCTGGAAGAACGCTTGATCACTTTGACTGGTCAGACTAAAAGAATAGACAGAATGTACTGTAATTTTCTTTTCTGCCTCTGTTACGTTGTTATTCCTCGAAAGTTATTCCCAGGCTCAGCTACAGCTTAGAATTCTTCCCGCAATGTGCAGACCCAATTATTGCAAAGTTTGAGACTAAGTATTGGAGAAGCATACTTTATTATCTTCCAAAATGCATTCCCATATCAGCCATTAGGTATGAATTAGGCCTTCAATCGCTTAAAAGTCAAATTGAATGGAATAAAATTGCATTGTTAAGGAAATTATTATTGGGATCAGGAAATAATCTATACTCGATTCTGGGCCTTCAGCTGAGATTGGGAAAAACTAAATCAAATTTCTTATTATCTTTGTACGAATCGACACGAAATCTGCTTGATAAAATCGGTTCAGATTTAGAACTTCTGATTAGGAATCCGATTCAAGTAAAAAACAGAATCATATGGGCCGATTGGGCTGAAACTAATGTGAAAGTAAAAAGCACATCTTTGTATTGTCATTTGGTATCCGATTGGAAGTCGGTGGGTACCTTGGAACCATACTTAGATAAATTCCCAGTTAGAAATTGGAGGTGTAACGTTATGCAGTTTTGTTTTAATGTATTGCCCAATGGGCAAATTCAAGAAATAAGAGATAAACTGGGGAAAGGACATCTTCCCTGTCATTTCTGTAAAGGTTCAGCCATAAAGGAAACACTAAGATACTTATTGTTAGAATGTGAGTTTATTAGCGAGGAGAGAGAAACTTATTTTGGAAAATGTGCATCTCAAACAGAAAGATACTTTCCTGATGTAATTTGGTGGAATATGCTGCATCGCAAATCGATTTCCTTAAAAATATCAATTGTACGATTTTTAATGAATGTATGAAAACTTATATCTTAAGTGAGACGATTTTAGCCGATTACAAGATGAATTTAGGATTTGAAGATTGTGTGTACAAACTATAGAAATATGTTATGTAATGTTTGGGGAAACTAAGCAATTTATTTCCGTATCATGTATGATAAGTTGAATTTTATTCTTTGTATGTTGTTCTTCTTATTTATTGGAATATCTGCTTGCTTTTGTAAAGGTTTTTGTTTCTGAAACCAAATACAAATAATAAAAATAAAAAGATATAGGTGTCTGTGCCCAAAGTAACACTTTGAGAATCATTGTTACCCACCAATATTCGAATGGTGTTGTCATTGAGCTTGACTAGAGATGTTGGATGCAGGGCAAATCCTTGTTGTTGGAGGCTATGATTCAAATGTATAAATGCTTCCTGATTTATGAGTGTTTGTTCTCTTTTTAGGTTTAGGGGTACCATAAATTGTCACATTTGTCCTGGGATAGTAACCTCTTCTTTTACGTGGAGTTCAACAGCATAGGGCTGACCAAAAGGCTTTCTCAACATTGTCAAAGCCCATTGGGTTAACCTCCATTCCTGACCAAACTTTATTAATAAAATCCAAATGAACTGCAGATCTATGGAGGATATCACTACCCAGATAAAATTCAGAAGTGACATCAGTAACGATCCAACAATTATGGTCAGTAGCTTTATCGGCAATTAACATTTTCTAATATGTACCTAACATGTAGTTTTTAATCTTGATTTCCCATTTATTTGTCAAATTAAAGCTGAGAATGGTGGGGGTGCTGTTAAGCAGGCTGAAATATGGCTGCCTAGCCTGTGAGCTCTGTGCTCCTTCAACATTAATCCAACTGCATCAGCGGATTCCTTACTCCTTCCTAGCTGAAATCATCGCTACTTGTGGCTCGTGAACTGCGGCACGTCTGCCCCGAGTCCTGAGCAAAACCGGCACCAAGTTGCTATCCTACAGCGGGCCAATCCAGGATGACTTGAAGGGCCGCATAGCTGGCTAGGTCGGCCAGCGTAGTGAGGGCCCGCTGGGCGACCGCCCTGGTGCTGCGGACGCATTGGTGCTGATATCCGACGAGCCCGTCCTGCCTGGTGGTGCTGGCACCCGTCTCCCTCCCCTGCTGCCCGACTGTAGCTGCTGCACACCCACTGGCAGTTCATTCTTACCTTGTCAGTCTACAGAGTATGCCCCGAGCTGTGGAGTGACCCGTGTGGAGGAAGGTTGCCCCATCCCAATCTCTGCTCCAGAGCACAGGGGGCGCCTGGAGTGGTGCGCCCTTCATCCCTCTGCTGCCATCTACACTGGCGGTCCCTGCGCCTGCGGATGTTTCCTGCTGCGGACTGCTGGCGGCCCATGTGCTGCGCTCTACTCCTGGGCTGGCCCGAAGTGTTCCTGCGAGCTGCCTTCTGCGCCACACTGGCTGGGGCCGCGTCCACAGTACAGGTGGGTGACACCTTGGCGGCCGCTGCAGCCGCGGCTGAGACTCTTGTGCTCTGACCGCCGTTAGCACCCCAAGGCCCACCTCCGGACCTCTCCCAGTCAGAGTGCCAGCTCGGGAGCGGGGAGGTGGTGTCCAGGCACGACCGCCCTAGGCTTGGGAGACTGCATTGGGGAGCCCACCCACCCGGCGGGTGCTCCTCCTCTGGCCTCGTGGGGACACTGGCTTACCAACAACTCTGCCATCACTGCTTCACACTGTGGCAGCCATCGTCCCACTGGCCGGCTGTGTAAGCCACTGCTGTCTCCTCCAGCCTTGACTGGGCTGGAACCTCCTACCCCTATCAATGTTTTCTTCCCTCAAGCTCCAGCAGAGCCACGCAGGCATCCACCTCTGCCCCCAGGCCTCCAGAGCCATGCGTGCAATGTGGAGGAGCTGCATTTGTTCAAGCTGCCCAAAGGGGCCCCCTGTAGTCCTACTGTATGCATAACCTGTGCACATACCACTACCTGTCTGCGCAATTACTTACCTCATCATCACTGCAGTGAACTCTGAAGACAAAACTACGGGTAGATACCTATCACCCACTCCCCCACTGTGCAGTGGACACATAGGTACCTGTCAGCGCTCTGGGTCACCCATGCTCCCATGTGTCTTGCTGTCTGGGCGCCGGGCATGCCGCGACGCTGAGGTCTAACCCCTGACCTGCTCGAATAGCCCCGTACCAGGACCCGCGGGCTGGCTAACTTCCATTTGACATTGCCAATTAACTGCGCCTCTGCACAGAGTTTCTACACCACCTGCTGAGACGGCTGTGTGCTGGTAGCCCTTGTCTAGCCAGTGTGCGTGAATACATCCGCAGGTCGCTACCAACCTGAGCTCGTCTGTGCATTCAGCTCAACGGAAATGACAAACAAGTCCCGGGGTGTCAACAAAGTGGGTGCCATGGATAAGTTTGCTAAGGCTGCTCAAAGGCCGGATCAAGGTCATTCCTCCGCCAACCTGGAGGAACCTGCTTCGCTCCCGGACCCACCTGCTCCTGATCTCACTGCAATGATGGAATCTATGGCCAAGAACGTTGCTTCCTTTCACGAGAAGCTGGATGATATAAATGCCAACATTGCATCATTCAAACCTCAATTAGACCAGGCTGGGACCAGGATCACTGAGGCTGAATCTAGAATTGGAGTAAATGAGGACGGATTGCATGCTCTACAAGACACAGTGGCCTCCCTCACTCGCAACATGAAGTCTGTAAAAGCGAAATGTGATGATTTGAAATCCAGATCACGCAGGAACAATATACGGATTAAAGGGGTTCCGGAGAATGCTCTCAAGGGCCGCAAGGAGCCAGCGATTGAGAACCTGCTTAAGGAACTGTTGGACAACCCTGACCTGTCCCCCCTTTTTCTCTGTTGAGCCGGCCCACCGCGCTCTATCTCCGCGACCCAAGCCTGGAGACTTGCCCACACCCATCCTCGCTAAGAGTTATAGGGACAGAGATCTCGTTCTCCCCTTATCACCCGAGAAGGGAGAGCTGTGTCTTGGCTCTCCAATAATCAGGATTTTCCCCGACTGCTCAGTGGGAGTGCAGCAGAAAATGCGCCAGTTCCTTGGTGTGAAAAAGATGTTAAGGGAAAGAAACATCCCCTATGCAATGCTGTCTCCTGCACGCTTCAAGTTCACCATCAAGGAGAAACTATACTCTTTCACTGTTCCCGAAGAAGCAGTGAAGTTCTTTGAGGCACGAATACCACTGAACAATCCGGCTGAGGACCTTATGGATAATGACTGATCTGATGTGGGCTGCCACTGGTCTGCTCGACCCTTGACTGACAGTATCCTTCAGCGTCTGTATTGATAGTAGCTTCATACTTGTATGCTCCTCATTGTTCATATGCTCTGGGCGATACACTGGGCCTTGCCTAGCCTTGAATTGTGGGGGGGTACCTCCTAATCTTGGCAATGCCTTACATGATGATGCACGGGTTGGTGCTTTATCCTGTTGACGCGTTACATTGTGCCTGTGTTGTTTGAAATTGACAGACTGTCTTTGACCCATATATGCACTGTTCTCTATCACTATGACACTATGTCCTGGCGATCTACGCCGCCGGTCCCTAATACCAGCTTTGGTATTTCATTGATTCTACTAAGTTGATTGCACAGCAGCAGCGCACCCCACTGAGGTTGCAATTGTTGCTCCTGAGGGTTAGTTAGATGTATGCCCCTGTTGGGCCTGTGGTGCGGCTGGACCAGTTTGGGTTTGGGACACCGACACCTGTTTAGATGGGTCTGTTGAACTCTGGGGGAGGGGTTGGGGTGGGGTGAGACACTGCCAGTTGGGAAGGGGTGGTGAGGGAGGGGGAAGGACCTGTTGGGGGAAGTTATATAGAAAATGGCAGAGGCAGAACAGCATTTCATGCTGCAGAAGGGCGATATAGCGGGAATGGAATCTCCGGTAGGTATGCGCCAGGTCGCATTTGCTGGGATGTACCCTGATTCTAAGAAATGACCATTAATGTAATGCCCTGGAATATCCGGGGATTGAGTAATTACACACAGCACCGGAAAATAGCAGCCTATACCCGCAGGCATGGATGCAAGATACTAATGTTGCCAGAAACACATGCCCAGGATCGCTTGGCTATGATATTGCTCCGTCCTGGGGGTATAATAGGTTCTACACCACTTACTCTACACAGGCCAGAGGTGTACTGACACTAATCCATAAATCGATCAAATTCATACTCCACAAAAAATATACTGGTCCTGAGGGTAAATATGTCATTTTACACTGCACAATGGTAAACAGGAAATATCTTATTGTTAACACGTATGGTCCCAACATGGACACCCCAGAATTCTTTGACGCTATCACCACGATTCTACTGGGTTATGTGGGTGTCCAGATCATTTGGGGAGGTGATATGAACCTGATACTTGACACTGACTTAGATAGAATGGTTACTTCCCCAGAACTCGTCTACAACTGCACTGCACGACATTGGGCATCATCCAGGATGCCTGGAGGGCCCTTAATCCCCTGTTGCGTGAATACACGTATTATTCGTCAGTACACAATAGCTCCTCTAGGATTGATCTCGTCTTAGTGTCCGGCGACTTGATGGGGAGGATATGTAAAGCCCATATACTCACCCGGACGCTATCCGACCATGCCCCGGTCACCCTGTCTGTTGAGCTGGGATTGCCTGTGCCCACGTGTAGCACGTGGCATTTTAAATCTGCTTCCCTCCTTGACACAGTGTGTTTAAAGCTGATATGCTGGCCGACATTGTGACGTTCTTTGAATGCAACACCTTGCAGGCTACTACTGCTGGGATCCGCTGGGAAGCGTTTAAAGTGTACATCAGGGGAATGTCCATCTCGAGGGAAGCGGGAGTACTGAAAGCAATAAGAAATGACCTTAGTCGGTCGGAGACTAAACTACGTGAGCTGTAATTGGAAGGCGTGAGCGCGGCCGACCCTGACAAACTTGCACGAATAAGGGAGGAGCTTGATACCTTTGATGCACATGCCCTGAGGGAGGTTTGCTATCTTAGTCGACCACAGGCCGCACAGAAATATGGGGAAGGTGAAAGACCGGGGAAACCCTCGCTATTCTAGCAAAGGGGGAACAGGTTCATGCCCAGATTATATCGGTTAAGGACACACAGGGTACTCCGCAATGGCCAGATCAGAGAATATTAGACATCTTCACCAAGTTTTAAACCGACCTTTATGCATTACCCCCGGAGCACGATGAATATCAAATGAGGGCCCTCCTTGATCAGATACCCACAACGTGTATCTCCCACTCTACCCAGGAGCAAATGGACTCCCCGATCCTGCTGGAGGAGATTGTTAGGGCCATTTCTGACCTCCACAAGAGAAGGGCTCCCGGGCCAGACGGACTCACCCCCGAGTTCTATCAGGAACAGGTTGCGATCCTCGCTACGAAACTATTGGAGGTATGGGCCGAGTCACCCCAGGTGTCCATCCTCCCCCACCTTACGCGAAGCCGTTATAAGGGTACTGCTTAAGCCCGATAAACCCGGCGATGAATGTGGCTTCTACAGGCCTCTCTTGCTCATGAATATCGACACTAAGATCTTTGCCAAAGTGATAGCAAACCGTTTCCTTCCGATCATGACTCACCTAGTGCATGAGGACCAAGGAGGCTTCGTGCCCGGGAGAACCACTTCCCACAACATCCGGCAGCTCTTTAACATTATGTCCAGAATCGACCGGGATGCCAGTACTGTGACTGTCACGCTAAATGCTCAAAAAAGCATTCGACATGGTCTTGTGGCTGTATATGTGGCTGGTCCTTGAGACAATGGGGGTCGGTCCCAAAATGATTGGCTATATCAAATTACTGTATACACCCGATGGCTAAGGTCCGGGATAATTCTCTCACATCCTCACTGTTTACTCTTTTCAGGGGCACCAACCAGGGTTGCCCGTTCTCCCCGATTCTCTTTGCATTGGTGATAGAACCAATGGTGGACTACATCAGAACATGCCATGCCCAAAGAGGTATCCGCCTGAAGGACACCCCAGAAATTATATCTCTATATGCCGATGATGTGCTACTATACATTAGGGACCCCTCTACTCACCTTGACCCCATTCCAGGTGATATCACTCGGGTCAGAACTTTTCCAGGTTTAACTGTTAATTACTCTAAGTTGGAGATTTTCCCACTCACTAACACTACTCAACAACCTGTTTCAGAGTACCCACTTTGCTTGTCCCCTATGGGAGTTAGGTACTTGGGAGTTCAAATATCGCCATCCGAGTCCACCCTGCTGGCTGATAATTACACCACTGTTGCACAATTAGCTGAATCAAAAATGGCGAGGTGGCGTTCGCTTCCGTTGTCCCTGGCCGGTAAACTCTCCCTCATCAAAATAATTTTGGTTCCTAAACTACTCTATATTTTTAGTAATGTACCCATTTGGCCAGGGAGACAATACTTTGCAAGGCTACACGGACTGTGCACACAGTTCTTATGGCACGCTGGGGCGGTCCGCAAGAAATGGCTGGACATGGGACTCCCATATGAGAAAGGGGATTCACTGCCCCCGAATTGGCACAATATTGGACGGCCGCACAGGCCCAGTATGCCACATACTGGTACCAGAGTGCCCTGATTCGCCCACATGTCAAACTTGAAACACTAGCTGCAGCTGGGACTAATATTCTGACCCTGATATTATGTAGGGAGTATGTACCGGATTCCCCATTTGACCCAGTGGCAGCCACTCTGCTGGCTTGGGGCCGTCTTCTGGACCCGGCGGCTGAGTCCTACCCCTATTACAAATGGCTCCCCATTTGGGGATTCCCTGGGTTGGATTGGCTCAACGTTGGGGGGCATTAGGGTATCAAGCATTGACTGATCTCTTTTCCGATGGGAAGTTTATTGACCCGCAGACATGGAGACAGGGCCACTCTGAGTCTGCCCTTGAGATGTTACAGTATTATAGGCTTCGGGCCGCCTTTCGCGCCAGATGGCCCTCCTTCCCTAAAGAGCCTCGCGATACTCCGGAGGTCGCCTACATAGCTAACTTGAGTTACCTGTGGCGTTGTATCCTCCCTATATAACCAGCTGTTGACCAGAACCCCGGTCCGGCCCTCTAGGGCAAGCACCGAATGGGCAGATGAACTGGGTGTTGAGGTCACTGATCACTTGTGGAAGAAAATGTGCCTGCACACGAACAGAGTGTCCCTCAACTTTCGTTACAGATGTGTACAGTTTAAACTGTTAAACAGATTGTACTATACTCCCTGTAAAATCTCTAAGTTCACTCGTAATGATACACACACCTGTGCCCGCTGCAAGATGGAGAGTGCGGACCAATTACACATGTTCTGGTCATGTCTCAAATTGGGAGATTTCTAGGACGGGATCTTAAAGGTACTGGGATGCTGGAAATGCATCGGAGGGACAGGGCCTCCGTATCGTTTACTGCCGTTTTATCGTGTGTTCTGTTGTGTTTTTCGCACAGGAGTTCATGTGGGACTCCTGCCGGTTCAGCTCTCTCTTTTGGTTTGGTGAACAGACCCATGGGATACCCTTACGGCACCCATGGTTGGTGGTACAACCCTGTGCCCCTAGTGTATGTTTTTGGGCACCTGTCGGTGGCCCACAGAGCAGGGTATGGGCTGGTGGCAGCTCCATGCTGAATTGACAGGTGCTCTGAGTATCCTCCATTTTGGGATACCCAGGCCCTGCCATTGGAATGAGTTGATTCCTGATGGAAAACAAGATGGCCCCTGTGGCCTCTTGCTTTCTATTGCCTGTTACCTTATTTTCCCAAAGTCCTGGGAAGCCCTGGCTCTGTCCCTTCCCCCTGACTGGCTGTTGGGTGGAAGTTCCATATATGGTGTTGTTGTGAAGTCCAGTCCAGACTGGCTGGAGCCTTCCCAGTGACTGTATGTTGTGGGTACGCCCTGTGGGTGGGACCTGGGTGAATGGAGTGTGTGACCAATATGCACTTCTTGTTGTGGCTGTCTGGTTTCTGGTATGAGAGACAAAGACTGAGACAGCCCTGCCCGAAACTGGCCTGAATGCAGTGTGTAGTGTTGAATGGCTGGGTACTTGTCCCAATCCGCATTCCTTGTTGTGGGTGTCTGAGAGGGAGGAGGATGGCCTGAATGCACTGTATACCTGATTGGCTGATTGACTGCATGAATGCCCTTCTGTATGATTGGCTGCTGAGAGTGACCCAGCAGTGTGGATGAGAGACAGGATAGTATATCTGGGGACCTCTCACCACTGGAAATTGTTCAGAAGCTGTGTCCACACTTGAAGAGTAACTGGAACTGCTGATCCTTGACGCCCACCTGGAAGAAGAAGACTTGCTGTTGCATTTGCTTCGACCTGATCTGAAAGCTGCCAAATTCGTCGAAGACTGATCCGAGAGAGGACCTTGTAAGGCGCCCTCTTCCCGTGCTTCGAGGGACCATCGAACACCGCTAACCTTTGCCGAAGCTCCCTGGAAGTCAGACCCTCGAAAGGCTGCCGACCCAAGATGGGACCGCTGAGGAGAACGAAGTGAAGCACCAGGACTTCGCCGCTGTCGAAGTCCATTGCCGTCGACCAGGGTTCGCAGGTTTGTGTAACTGCTGGAGGCCCGTCGAAGTTGTGTTGCTCAGACGCGGGGACCGCTTGACGCCGTGCCGCCGATGACCGGAGCCGCCCGCTCCCTTGCCTAAGAACATTTGAATCGAAGGACTCCCTTGTCCGCACCGACAACTGTTTTATCCTGCCAGAGAGAGCCAAGGCCGCAGACGCACCGAGGAGAATCCACCGGTGGGTTTCCCCCCACCTAAAGGCCACAAAGACTTCAACAACTCGACGCCCTTGCTGGGCCACAGTTCTTCTGAAACTCTTTGCGGTCCTGAACAATCAATCGCTGAGGTGCCCTGCACACCTCATCCTCGCAGGACGTCGCCGACGAGCACTGCCTGGATCGACGTCGTGGTCTCAGCACCCTCGAACTTCTCATTGATGCCGCCGACACCAAGTTCACCTTCTTCAACGCCTCTCGACGATCCGTGGCTCCTGCTTTAAAGGGAGTCTCTCAAGAAGTATCCGTCGACGCTTCTTCGAAGAACTCTACTCCACCAGGTACATTGGGGAGGGGGTTAAAAACATTATAGGAGAAAATAAGACTATTGGACTGGGCTTGTGCTATATCTTTATTTTACAGGTTGCCTAGGTGGGGGGATCTCCACACAGAACTGTGTCTAGGTAACGGGGCCAGTTTTCTGCCAATCAAGTCACCCATCTTGCTTTCCCTCCTATCTCTATTGCTGGTTTCTTTGTTATTGATCTGTGTGACATTCTAAACAGTATGGTTGATGCACTTTAATGAGATCTGATAATATTGGTGGTACCACTTTAGAATTGTATATATTTACCATTGTTCATTTCCGAGTACAAAGTGCGTTATTGTGATCGTGTACATACCTTTGAATATTAATTATATAAAGATTGTTTTTTCGGTAATACAGTGTGTGGACATTCCTTTGTGGGGGTTCGGGGACTACACTGTACTTAAGAACCAGCCTGCATCACCTCCTGAGAAGCTAGGCCTTGATTGCTCATCCATTGCTACCTTATAGAGAATCTTGGCTGGGGTCCTCTGTGCCTCTCCTCTACCATATGGAGAGCAGAAGTACAGACACCCCCCACCGGTATCTTTACAGGTACTTACCGACGTTATTGGTGCGTTGGTCGATCCCTGCCCATTGGGTATTCTGTTTGGTGTGTGGACCTCTGATAACACCAGACGTATGGCTAAATTCCTAAATATAAGCTTTATGGTGCCCAAGAAATGTGTGCTCCAGTGTTGGAAAAGCCCATTCCCTCCGATCGTCCCAAAGTGGCTTCATGCACTCACCTGGTCCCAGACCTGCGAAGAAGAATACCTTACTATGCTTCTGGCGCACTCTTGCCCCAAGAACATATGGTCCGCTTTCAATAGCTATCTGATTAATCTTGCCGAGAGTTCATCTGGGAGTGTCTCACCTGGTGCTACATAATTGTGATGCGATTTACCGATGTATCTTAATTCCAGCGGATTGCTCCTCATGTAAATGTTTATGTATATCCATGCGTACCATGACCCACTGATGTGATAATCATGTATTGTACTCTGTGATGTGTGTTTGCTGTAAACCTCTGCCTATAAATAAAAATAGAAAAAGAAAAAATAATAATAATAAATTAAAGCTGGGAATGGTTTGGTCTTTTTGGAATCACTGAAAAAGTGCTTCAATTATGAAGCTTTTTCCATTGTTTAGACAGACTCTGTTGAGCACAGGATCTTTCCCTCCACTTATCTGAATGCAAAGGAATCTATGTTGGCCCTTTTTCTCAAAGTTGGTCAAACTGTGAATATATTTTTCTGGACTCTTTTCCTAACCATAGAACTTCAAAGTATCACCTTCCAACATGGAAGACCATTTGTTGTTGGGAGGGAGATTAATTTTCATCATGAGTTAAGATGAGGTTCCCTCACCACTCTGTTCTCCTACTGAGATAAGATTGATCTTGGGTACCTGATTATTCTGAAAATGAAATTGAATTTGGTTGGGGTATTGTTCAATCAAGTGACAAGTGTCAGTCAGGCTCACATAATTAGCACTTCTCTCTAGCTGTATTGGATGGTTTGTTTGGGTCTAGAGAACCTTGTTCACACAATCAATCATAAGGGATAGACTTCAAAGGAAATGTTCTGCAGTAGCAACAGTGTGCCCTCTGGATCCAGGATGATCACTAGATGTTTCAGACGTGTCGCCCCTTTTTTGATCTCCAAATCTGCAATCCCATTGATGGAAATATCCTTTCCATCAGAATTTCGGAGATCTCATAGAAGAGGTTTGAAAGGGATTTAATGATTTTCCACCCTTCGTAGGTTGAGCTGGTCAAAAGTTTGTTTGAAATCAAGGCCGCTTTGTCTACCAGAGCAGATAAGTCACACTAACCTATCTGGACGAGAGCATAGGATGTACCTTCTTCAGACTTGAGTTTACAAGAAAGTGTGAGTTATTGGAGAGCTTGCATGAATTTTCTTGAAGTCATTTATTTATACATTTTTATCTTATTTTGCCACTATTTATGCATTTTCTTCTTTCAGATCAAGTTCACAGGAGAAGGCTTGGGAACCTGTGAGAAAAAAACATGTTTTTGGAGATAAAATATAGAGTAGGTGTATCCCCCTTTCCACAGACGCTATGCTGTTTTCTCTTTCCTAAGGACAATCTTCAGAATCCTTTAGGATGGAGGTTACCTCTACTGTTTCTGGCCCTTCTTGGTTGATAATACGGCAAAGAATATGGCAATGAATCACTTATCAATAAGCATCAACAGAATAACTAGGAGTCCCTAATTACACTCATAGTCTTACCGTGTTGGACTCCTGTCCAGTGGTAACAAGGGTCCGGAGGGGCAGAGGAAGTTTGTAGCAAAACCTCAGTCGCGAGGCAGAAGACAAGCAAACAACCCACAACTTATACCTTTGGAAGTCTCTAGTCTGTGTACTTGTGAGGGACGAAAGCAAGGAAGTTCAAAAACCAAGACGGAACAAAATCTTTCAAGGCGTGGTAGCAGCATGGAAGCAATCCAAGGCAAAGTCCAATAACAATCCAATGTCGTGCAGGGAGCGAGCAATGCAGACCAAATCAGTATCCAAGGCAATATCCAATGTCAGGCCAATGTCGAGCAGGGAGCGGGCAGTGCAGACCAATTCAGAATCCAAGGCAAAATCAGGGACAGTCCGTGGTCAAGAGGAGGAAGGCAACCAGATCAAAGGCAAATTCCAAAGAGCAACCAAAGCAGTCCGAAGTCAAAACCGGGAGGACCAGAAAAAACTGTGATCAGGAAACAGGAATCAATGAATCAGAAAACAGGAAATCCGAATCCGAAACGCCACCGAAAAAAGTTCAGAAGCGCCGGTGATTGTACAGGGAGGAGTTTATGAAGACGGTATCACGTGACTTGGTTTGCGTGATACCGTCACAGCAGAACGAGTGCTCCTGTAGTGTAGAGGACGCCAGCGTTGCCAGGCTACCTTCCAGGCACCGCGCTGCATCTGGGGTAAGTGAAGTATTCGACTGCTAGGATACACCTTTGTTTTGCGCTGAAGGCTTTGATCGCGGATGCGCCGGTGAGCAACTGGCGACGCTCTGCTTTCTTTCCCAGCTAACAGACTTCAAGGGCAGAGAGATCTAACATCTACACAGGTGTGTTTCGGCCCTTGGAGTATAATGTATGAGCCGGTCTTGAGCGGGCCTTCATCAAGGCGAGAACAATTGCAGGATGGCCTGTTCGGTGTGTGTGCTGCGTGTCTTGCCGTGTGTGACTAAATTAACACAGTTTCAACCAATAGTGGACAGTGGACACCTGTATAGGTCTCTTGTCAGGATTACTTCAATGTGCCAACTAAAGGAGTCGAATCTAAGTTAGTTGCTTGAAAACAATTTCTTTTGTTTTCTTGAGGGAGACATAATTCGTGCTGTCTGAGCCGATGAGTCGCCCATGTACGGTGCTGAGGCTGATGCCCAAGTCGGGTTAAGCCTAGTCTCTGCGTGCCATCATGGTTATTGCCACAAGGAAAAATACAAGGTTCAGTATTCATGGGCACGATACAGTGGTGTATATTCTGTTCGGAAAGGTTGTATCTTAGTTGCATTTAAACCCTCTTCCTCAGAATTTGTGTGATCGCCGTTTTCGTGGCATATTAATTCCGTGATCACATTAGATACCCGTCTTATTAAGACTCTATGACAGCCGACTGCTGCCTGGCTTGCCAGGCTGACAATGTGCTCAGCAGGAGCTGGCACACATGATCTCACAAGTTCTGCCACGTAACTTCCGCTGGTACCTGCCCAATGTCCTTTACTGTGCAACCCCATTATGCCATGCCATAGGTAGCATGCTACAAGCAGTTTTATATGCCACAAGGGCGTACCCCAGTGAAGCACAAACATTCCTTCCTTCCTTTCCTCTTCCTTCTTTGTTACACGCCAGCAGCGGTTGCTGTTAGAATGTTCCACAAATATCTACCAATCACATTGAAAAGGTCTCCATTAAACTATATTAGTTTTGTACACCAGTCCTCTGCGTACATATCACACCCAGAAGCGGTATTCGGCAATTCCTCAGCCTGCCCAGTCCGTTTCCATGGCCATCCTCAAAATCCCCAGATAGGGATTTCGTGCTGAGTGTGGCTGGCCGTAACTTAATAAAGTACAACCAAAGCGGGGGAGGTCGTTTGTGAGGACAGCTCTGAAAATAGCACATTTTATTTTAAGTTGTATTGTAGATGCCTCTACTAAACGCCCTTTCGTTCAGGTTTCAATTGCTTTTGTGTTTGCTTGTGCTCACATTGTCACACTGAAGTCTTCAACGCATCCTGTAGGCTGACAAACAAAACAGCATTACCAATGGTGTACAACGAAATACCTTCTGCTTGCAAAGACTCAGCATTTGCACAATGACTAGGTTAATTGTTGCTGAGAAATATCCCACCAGCGGACAAAAACATGTACATGCTTCTGTTCAAAAGACACCTTCCAACCTCTGACTCGAAACAACTTACATGACCATTGTCCCACACTCTTATTACTATTAGGCACCAGAAAAGCACCTTGGTAGTGCGTCAAAACATCTGCACGACATTTAGCAACCTCTTTAGTGGACGGAGGATGCGTAAACAAGGCAGGTAACCCATATACATGTCACCGTACTTCATGACGATAACATTGTCAGTATTAAAAGGGGCCATGTCTCTCCAAAGGGCATGCATATCGGCAATACAGCCGTCATACACAGCGCACCACAATGTGTGCACTCCTTCCAAATCTCAGTGGCCATTAAATTGTCTTTCCTGGGCATACTTATGCATATGTAGCACAAATGCATCACCCAAAGGCAACTCAAGGCGTTTCGCCATGTCAAACAGCCTCACTACAGAGAGCAATATACAACAGTATGACCGGGCCTTTGTGTGAACCACACCCACAGTACCTTATTTAATATTGCCCACAGTTCCATTTCCATTGGCCCGCATGGTGAGATGCGCAGATTCTAGCATGTTCGCATCCAAAAGTACAGCGAAGGCCGTGCCCCAGTGAAACAGGAGGAGTCCCTCTCCCCATGGCCGCCCTTGCCTGTGACGCACACCCGGCGCACCTCATTGGACAATGCCCACAGTTCCATTTCCATTGGACACCATGGTGAGAAGAGCCGAATATGGCACGTGCGCTTTCACAAGTATCGCTACTGGCGCGGCCCACTGAAGCATCAACAATCCTTCTTCCCTTTCCACTTCTTTCCTGCTTACACGCCGTTGTTATGTTCTCTTACAATGTTGCACATGCATCCACCAATTACATTAAAGAGATCTCCATGTAACATTATGAGTTTTCAACACCAGTCCTCTGCGTACACACCACACCCGGAAATGGCATTGCGCAATACTTCAGCCTGCACAGTCCCATTTCCATGGCCATCGTGAAAATCCCCGTATGAGGTTTTCGTGCTGCGTGCCGCCGTGGACGCATACATTTCTATTTCATTTTAGATGCTTGTTGCGAGACACCTTTTTTCCGTTTTTCATTAGTTTTCTGTGTTCTTGCAAGCACAATATTACAGTAAACTCTTCACCACTTAATGTAGATTGGCAAACAAAACCGCATTGCCAATGGGCTACAAGGAAAGGCCATTTCCATTAAAAAAACTCAGCATTTCCACAACTAATGAGGTCATTGTTGCAGAAGAACATCCCATGCAAGTGCACACAATCTGACAGGCTTCTGTTGATGAGACACCTCCCAGCGCCTGGCTCGGAACAACATGAAACAAGCACCTGGGCAGTTGGAAAAAGGCGCCTCACTGCATTCAGCAACTTTCTGATTTGACGGAACAAACCTTAACAAGGCACATAACCCTTATGCATACCATTGTAGTGAAGGACGACGACATCAACAGTCCCAAAAGTGGCCAAGTCTCTGCAAAGTGTATGCATATCAGCGAAACTGCACTCATAGAGACCGTTCCACAAGGTGTGCACTCCTTCCAAACCAAAATTGCCATAAAAGTGTCTTTCCGAAGCATACTTATGTAGATCGAGCACAAATCAAATGCATCACCCAAAATCAGCACGATGCATTTCGCTATCTCAGCCATCCTCACTATGCACATTAATGGAACACTGTATGACCGGCCTTTTCACTGAACCACACCCTCAATACCTGATTGGATAATCTCTGCAATTATATTTCTATTGGGCCGCATGGTGAGAAGCACACAATGAGGCACGTGCGGTTCCCAAATTGCGTGGAGGGCCACAACCCAGTACAGTCTTTCCTCCCTTTCCACTATTTCTTTCTCCACCAGTACCTGATTGGCTACGTGTAAACAGTCACACACGCATCCACCAATGGCATCCAAGACCTTAGCATGTAACACTGTGGGATCTACGCAACACTTCAAAAGTACCATTACTAAATCAGCCTGAAAGTATCCAGTCATTGGAAAACACTTGTAGTAGAAAGTTATGTGACAGAGTGCAAACTTTTTGCATCCACGTTCACCCACATGAGCACCCAGCACGACAAAATCTAGGTATGCTAACCTCTCCCACAGTATGTGTACAACTCTGTTAAGGAACACCTCTGAGCATGGTATTTGCCACTGAGTGGCCATTACCTTATTTACAAGCAAACAGGATGCTTTCCCATCCCCTACCATTAAGTGGCACTGCAGCGATATGTGCTTGCAACGTTCTTATTTGCCCACATCATACAATGTAATATTGAAACAGGAACTCTTTGCTTTCCTGCCAACAATTCTACAAAATGTATTACCCACTAACCCACCTCCTACATAAATCATTAAAAAAATAGCACCAATAGCATAATCAAATGTATCGCACTATGAGAAAGGAGCTTTCCCAAACATCACTATGTGCACAGCTGCACTTATGTCTAGGCACCACTATTGCCCCAGTCTTCTTTTAAATCTGCCCCCTTCTACTGTCGGCCCTCTGGAACGCATCCAGAAGAGAAGTATGCGATTTAGGATGCTATATGGCCTGCACTGAAATATCACCAATAACTCCCAGTGGCTGCTAAAAATAAAGTGAGAAGACTCTGCATTATGCAAAAAGAAATCTGGGCCCTGGGACCTCAATACCTCCAACTGTGATATATTTGCATGCGCGGGCGCTTCACTGATCCGCCTCCAACTCCCTCAGGGCCATGCACTTCTACAAATAACCAGTTTGTGGTAGGTATGCTTCTTCGCCTGTATCCTCCCTATGTAACAGCCTCCCTGGCTCCCTGACACTTGAGGGTATCATCGGCAGTTCAAAAAGCACCTCATACCCTTTCTCTTAGCATCTGCTGTTTATTCCCCTCTCCCCGGCTAACTGCCTGACGTACGCTCATTCTGCACTAGTTATCGCGCAACTCTGGTATGTCGGCCCCATATCACGAACCGCTGCACTGGCTTTCAATCACACCCCGCACATAAGGACTGTTTTCTGTATGGCGCGCAAGTTCATCCACCACCTGTTCTGTACACTATCTATTCACTTGTCACAATTGGGCCGTATTGTTAATAATAGTCCTTTGTTTAATAATAGTCCTTTGTTCTTCTACCCATATACTGTACCTTCCCCTCCCTCCACCCATGCCCTTCGGCTTGTAAGTCACACCTGGCCCACTAGTGTAGTTGTCTCTATCTCCCCTCTGTTTCCCTTCCCTTGGCTCGGTCCGCTTTCCTAGACGTGTGTGTAGGGGCATGACAAATGCCACAGCATACATTTGCACATCATGTGATGTCATACACAGAGTGCATGTACAAAAGTACAATGCCTGCCACTTATCCCATACACTGCAAAGTTTTTGTTTGTTTTCCGCAATACCCCACTTACTGTACACTTTTGAAAAATAACACGCACACGCGGCACAGCTTCAATGTTACTAACTTCAAACAAATGCATACATTGCATGAATACAGCCAAAATGCATGCCCCTTACCTTGCAAACTTCCACCATACCTTCTGCATTTCTTTCTCCCAAGAGACCTTTTGGCAAAGTGTTTCCATATACCCCAGACGCCCCCAGGCTTATAGAGCAGTCTCTTTTGCTCCACAGTTTCATTTTCATACCTCCCATCAAAGAAAAGTCTGCATGTGGCACATGCAAGCATGCAAGTACACCTTAATCCGCTGAGTTATCATGCCAGGGAAGGAGGGGTGTGTGTAGGAGCAGAACTGCTGTAGAACAGGGTAGGGGTTTGGGTGTGTACAACTGTCTCAAAAAACAAAAGGTTTTTTTTGTGTCCTGGTTCTTTTCTGCAAGTGCTTTCATAAAAATGTTTTTTTCTTTCTCTTTCAATAACTTTCTGTTTCCTTATCCTCATTAAATTTGTTCGTACTAAACGTCGACGCCTCTCTTACAGTTCTACAAGATTCTCTGCAAATCTTAGTGCAGAATTGCAAACCAAACAGCATTGCCAATGGAGGTCCAAAAAATAACATTTCCTTGCCATCACTGGCAATCTTGCTCATAAATGCTGTCATAGTCGGTGCAGAACATCCCAGCACTTCACATAAATTCACACAAGCCTCTGTTTATTTAACAGCTCCCAAACTCTGGTTGTGGGCAACTTACACCAGCATGGTTCCAAGCACCTTTTGGTCGTATGGAGAAGAAAATCACCTTGGCAGTGGGAAAAATGTGCATCACTGCTGACAGCCACTTCTTGAGGTGACTTAGCAAACATGCACATGACATCTAGGCCAAATGTAGTGCTGCATAATGCACTACCACGACATCCACTGTACCGACAGATATCCACACATGTACAAAGGAGAACCATAGCACCGAAACCCCACTCATAGACTGTGCCCCAAAAAGCCTCCACTCCTCCCAACTAAAAGTTAGTATCAAAGCCTATTCACAGAGTATGCCTGTTCACATCTTGCATAAAGGTATCACCCACCATAATGACTCTGCGTCCCTCCTTCTCAGTCAACCACACTGCAGCAACATTTGGAGACATCTACCACCGCCCCTTCCTGTCACCCACACCCTCCACACCTCATTTGATAATCCCCACAGTTCCATTTGCAAAGGCATCATGTTCAGAAGGGCACATTGTATCACGTGCACCTTCCCTCCTACAGCAAGGTACGCACCCCATTAAAGCTGAGGCACTCCTTCTTCCGTTTCCACTATTGTATATACAGCACTCCCGTGTTACGTAGTATTTAGTAGGCACATACGCATTTAGCAGTCACATCCAAGTCCTCCGCATCGAACACTTTCATTTCTGCACTTCACTGCAGACATACCTTTACACACTCACAGTGCAGGTCTGGTGTCATGTTAAACCACCTCCACGTAATGGCTCTCCTAAGTGATCCACAATTTCATCATCCACATTCACTCACACCACTACCCAACCCCACCAACTGGATGTACCAGTATTTTATTTTCCTCCCAACACTCCACCAACTGCAAAGATACTGTACTTCCAAGTGCAGTACAGTACTTACTAATCTGTGCAATACATACTACTCTAGCATATGCACTATACAGTTCAACCCTATGCACTGCAACACACACACTTTCTCAACACAGCACTCAGTTGACACACTGCATAACTGTACACTCCATAAGCTCTTGCCATGCACTGCTAAATGTACCATGTGTGAACAATGAACACACCCATGGAATCAACAATGCACGCACAACTCACAAACCGCACACAAAGGCAACATTTTAAGGAGTACTTACAGGCAACACACACACGTCTTTGTGCAAGGCTTCCAGCCATGCATCCAAGATGCTAAGGCGTTACCACACAGAACACCCTACTACACCTTTCTCCCAGGGCACATCTTTGCATGCAGGCCACCTGTCACACCCACACGTTCCCACACATGCTCTCAGCAAGGCCAAAGCATTCACTTCAGATCACACTCACGGGCACACTCAAGTCAAGACCCTAGGTCTGTTGTTCCCCATACCCACCTTCACCCACATCAGGTGTATGTTCCCTCAGTTAGGGGAAGACTGCTGAGCCACTGGAGAGGACGCCGCGGGAGGAGCCACCATTTGTACCAGAAGTGGTAACTCCCCTGGCGTATGCACAAACAATGGAGGAAGGGTACCTTGTCCAAGCAACGCCTGAAATGAACGCCGGTTCCCATGGACACTGCGTTATGCGCCGTCCAGGTACTAGCCACGCCTACATCAACTTCTGCAATGGACGACCGCACGGCGATGGAAGGCGTCCATCACGTCACGCCGGCCGTAGGCTCACCTGACACATCACGTGGGCTGTAGGCTCACGTGACCGACCTCTGGATTACGTTCTACGGACTTCTGTTTGTCTCAACCCTCCTGTACCACGCCTGAGGATTGAATCAACTGGTTTCTGACCCTGGACTGCTCCCGGACTGATTAAGGATTTCCCTTTTGGTTTTTTTGATCAGCTGGCATTGCTTTTCTGTCATTTCTCAGTCACAGACAGCGTTTTGTTATCAAGTCTTAGGTGCCTCCACTGTGTTATACCGGCATTCGCTCATTCCTCCGAGTGCTCTCTGCTGTTTAACCCAGTGAGGGAACAGGTATTGCCCCAATAATTTTCTCCACACCATCTCCTGGCTTCTGGTAGGTGATCCTCCTGTTATTGTAGATAAGGAAACACTGCTTGCATTACTGTCTTTATTTAATTTGCTTGGGTATCCTGTTCCTGCCACCTGTGGCCCTAATCCTTGAACAGTGAGTGTTTACTGTCTCGCTGTTTGTTGCTTAGGGACAGAGGTATTCTTGTTCCTCGCGACCTTAAAGTCTTGACACCACCATGACGTTGCGTTGGCTCTGCTAAACAGTGTGTCAGTAGCTCTGTACATTGTCCATTATGCAACTTAGCGTTGGTAATCACTTCCTTTCATAGTGCAATATTATGACACACTTCCTCAGTCAATGGTCATGTAAAGGGAATCCCATATTAAAAGCATATGCGGACATATGCCTCCCTAAAATGCAACACGTGCACTTGCCTACACCGTGTGCTCGTGAACACATAGCACCTCACTTCAGGTGCTCCACTAAGTGTCAAATGCTCTCTGCACACATTATTTTAAGGTCACCATCCTCCGAGAGATACCAAGGCAACTTTGTAGGCTGCATTATGGCATGCTTGCTGCCGGCAAGGGATACGCTCTTGGGTGCATAGCTTACGACCTTTGGCCATGTACTCAATGGTCCAGTCCTTACCCACATCCATCACAACAAAACTCTCTCATTAAGGGGAACATTTGCCACGTAACGCAATCCACAAACGTAACATACAATGGGTGCTTGAAAAGGCAACTTATGACCGACTGTAATAGCGGCATGTGGCTCCATAATGTCAATGGTGGTGCAATAATGTACGCCATATAGAAATGCACGCATTTGAGGTACCTGCTGCTGTTCTACCACGTCTACAAGCTCCTGCACAACCATTCATTGAACGTCACCACCATTTGACACATACATACTTAAAACTAGATGTCTGGGTTATGGTGGCATACTACAGTGCATGCCTAGGCTCTTTCAGTCCTTGCCTACACCCTGTGGCCTTTTGCCATACAACCAAAAGTATACACCTGGCCCACACCCAACACTACATAACACAGTCATGCAAGTGAACAAGTGGCCAGACACATGCATGTCACCCCTAGCCACTTCTAATCATCCAGTACTTAACCACTGCACACACAGGACACACTACACAAGTTGTCACTCCATGAGGTCCCGGCATCCAGTATGCAATGTAAAAATTGCAACCAATCCCCATACCCAGGAATCCAACATGTTATGCAATAATCACAAATACCACATCAAAGACAACAATGTCAAACCTAATGCAATCCAGGGCACATATTTTGCAGTGCATTGTACCCACCCATTCATCAAAGTAGCTACTGCGTAGCACACGCAACACGCCATACTACAGTGTAAGTTTCAATGTTGATGTCGTCTTCATTGTACTCCCCTTCCACCATTGCTGTACCGGCATTGACCCTCGCCACAAACTAAACACTCTACTACAACCCATATTCTACTCCTCATGTCATGTGTAATGCACTCGCCATCTCCAGTAGCGTCTGCCAACATCTTCACATGCCTTACCATAATGCAGAAACATATCACTATGCTTGCCACCGCGACCCACTTCCGATCACAAAGCATTATAAACATACCAACCAAACAAGACACTCTTCACAACATTTACCCTGCTCCCAACACTCTACTACGTGCATACACACAATTCTACGTAGGGCACTGCAACACTCACTAATCTGGGCAATACACACAACACAAGCACATACAAGAACCAGGTGCACCGTCACCTCTTACAGCTCTATGCCATTGTGTTGCCTGTGCAGAACGGTATGTGAGTGGTTGGGTAGATTCTCCATAAAGCAAATTTATCATGCTGAAGGCTTCCTTGCATGGCTGAAGGCTTCCTTGCATGGCGCAATGTGTAACAACACTTGCTACAGCAAGGGTCCTACAAGGGCCTAACCAAAGGAAACATAAATGGTCACATTTCCTCACTATTGTGCAACAAGGCCCATCATTAACACCATATGCTAATGTACGCATACCAACTCACTTCTGCTGTTCTACCAATTGTACAATGTCCTCCTAAACCATTGTGTAATACCCACCAAATTGAAATGCATGCAGAGTAACAACTGCATCAGTGCATTATGTTCTGGTGGCTCACATGCAGGCCTAGCCTGTTGGATGCATGGCCTACGGCCTGCTGCCTTCGACCATGTACCCAACAGTCTAGGCCTAGGCCACATCCAGCACAACGTAACAGAGACATGCAGTCGAACATATAGTCATATAGCAGACATCAGAAATGCAACATACGCACCACCACTTCTACCCATCCACCACACCATAAAGCAGGGAGGCAGGCACACGTGTTCCAATTACCGTAATGCAGCCACAGATCGCTGTGTTTGGCACCACTACCCACTTCCTATCACTAAGCACTTTAAGCATCCCAACCAAAGAATACAAGCGTCATAACATTTCACCTGCTCCCAACACTGTACTACGTACTTACAACCAATGATTCGTAGTGCACTGTGACACTTACCAATCTCGGCACTACCCACTAGGCAAGCACATATAACTGTTACGCTCACCTGGTCTCCACGGGGTCATCGCACAAAGCTGAGCGATGAATGTCTGCACATGCGTCGGACGAAGCTGAGTGATGAATGCCTGCACGTGTCTTCTCTGTCTCACTACTTCTTCATGGAGGGCGTTTGTCTAGAATGTTGAAACAAGATGTTAACCAGCCGCGAGGGGCGGGCTAGACTCCCACCACCCGTAACCTCCAGTGCCCCTCTCTGCTTATGCCTCACCTTAGGTGTTTTAATGGCGGATTCTCCATCCTGCGACTGAATGCAGGGGCGCTTTAATGTTCAAGCCTCTCTTCTGGATCTAGTTGCGTCACTGATCCTGCGGGCTGTATCGGAGTCATGAACAAATGTGACTCTGTAGGTAAGTCTCTATGCCAATGGATTCTTGGTATAGTTTTTACTTAAATGTTCTTAGTTGCCAAAGTTCTCACTATTGTGCTTATTCCTTTACATGTGCGGTTTTGGGGAGGCCAGATGAAGGTTTGCCTACTCCCCACGATGCTGAGCAGAATTCCTGCAGGTGAGTATTAGCGCGAGAGCGCTGCGTCGAAATGTATTAGAAAATGGTTCTTTTCCTTTGCGCGACTAACCTGCTGTTTTTCTTTCCTGTTCTGCAGGTGCGGTGTGACTCTGGAGCAGCGATCGCGTGAACCGCCTCGATGGAATACAGGAAGAGTGCAGCCTCCGGGTGAGTATTGGCTCCCTATGCGTGTGTTTCCTTTCTGCAGATGTGGCGATTCCTGTGAGCGGCAGAGGGAAGGCCTTTTCGGATGGACTGCTTCTCAGGTAAGGACTCAGCCGCTGTTCTTGTTCTCTCCCTTTCCTCTCTCAACAGGTGCTGATGGTTTGTGGTTCCCAAGGCGGGCGTGGCTGAAGACCGGGTGAATTGGAGCTAAGCAGACACGGTGAGCGTTACACTGCAGGAGTGCAGAATAACGCAAAGCGTGTTCTGTTCTTAGGGTGTGGTTTATATAGCTTTGCACAAGTAGTCCCAGGTAAAGTAGTCCCTCCAGCCACACCCTGCACAAGTTGTCCCAGGTAAAGTCGTCCTTCCAGCCACACCTGAAGCTAGACTGTATGGATGAGTTCTTTCAGGCTGGGCTATATGTGTTTCCATGCTCCCTGCAACCTGTTTTACAAGATGGAATAATGTGAGCGGCGCCAGGACTGACTCCAGGAAGTCCTAAGGCAACCTTTTGGGGCCTTAAAGGTCCCCGTGGGTGCCAACAACTGCAGTAGGCTTGTCTGCTCATGACGTCTGGGGGCATGCACCATGACAGCACTCCCCCCCCCGCCAAGGTCCCCATTAGGGTGGGTTCTCACACTGGTCTAGGTTTGCTTGGATGATTACGATGGAACCTTTTTACCAAGCGTGGCGCATGATTGTGGTACTAGGTTCCCATGTTCTTTCTTGTGGTCCATAGCCTTTCCAGTTGACTAGATAGAATAGTTTTGACTTGACAATTTTGGAGTCCAGAATATCCTTAACCTCAAATTCAGGTTCCCCGTCGACCATGATTGATTTTGGTGGTTTCGTTACTCGAGTTCCAGGTTGCACCGGCTTCAAAAGCGAGACGTGACACACGGGATGGACTCGCACATGTGGAGGTAACTCCAATTTCACAGCCACCGGATTAATGATGGCCTTAATGGTGTATGGTACCAAATATCTTGGATTGAAAGTATGAGTTCCTTTTACTGGTATGTGTTTCGAGGCCAGCCAGACTTCATCCCCAACCTGATACTTTGGAGCTTCACTCCTATGTAGGCCTGCAGATCTTTTGTATTTTTCCTTAGCTTGCCTTAGATGTTCTGTCGCCCTTTTGAAGGCTTGTGTGATGGTAGTGTGCAAACTTCTTATGGCTGGCATTTCCAAAAGTTGAGGTGGGTCGAGGTTGGAGGTTCTTGGCTGCATCCCGTATATCGTATAGAACGGACTCTGCCCAGTGCTGGAGTGTAAGGAATTGTTATAGGCATACTCGGTTATCCATAAAACATCTTTCCAACTGCCTTCCGTTTGGTGTAACATGCATTTTAGGTACTGTTCTAATGTTTGGTTGGTTCTCTCGGTCTGACCATCGGTTTGAGGATGGTGGCTAGTGAAAAGTCTTACATCAATTTGGGCTAACTCGCAATATTTTTTCCAAAAATGTGAGATAAATTGGCTGCCACGATCTGAAATCAGGACGGAGGGGACTCTGTGTATTCGGACAATCTGTTCTAGGAACTCCTTTGCCAGGATCGAAGTTGAGGGTAAGCCTTTTAGTGGAATGAAGTGGGCCATTTTGGAAAACAAGTCTACTAGCACTAAAATGGTGTTGAATCCATTACAAGGAGGGAGATCAGTGATAAAATCGAGAGACAGCGTATGCCAGGGTGTAAGTGGAATATCCAGAGGTTGTAGTAGGCCTGGTGGTCTCTTTTTTTGAGCTTTGTTTTGTGCACAAATACCGCATGATAACACAAATTGCTTGATGTCTTTACGCCATGTTGGCCACCAAAAATGCTGCTTGACTTTGGCTTCAGTTTTTGTAATTCCAGGATGACCTTCTGCCAGTGATTCATGGTAATTTGAGATGACCTTTTCCTGAAGCTCCTTACTGGGTAGATAAAGGCATCCATGAAAATATGGCAAATGATTTGTGACTGAATGATGTTTGCTTTTAGTTGGCCAATCCTGCAGAGTCTTGGTATCAATGAGATGCGAAACTTCCTTATGGATGTCGGGTCAGAGATGTCGTAATTCCAAGGATTCTCCCTCCAGGGATAATGGCTACTGGATCTGGACTTGTATATGCTTCATCTATCCCAATGCGAGACAGAGCATCAGCTTTTCCGTTTCGACAACCAGGTCGGTATGTAATCAAGAAATCGAATTCAGCAAAGAACAGCGCCCATCGGAGTCGAGAGGATTGGGCCTTTGCCATCTTTAGGTATTGCAGATTGCGATGATCTGGGATTACCATGATGGTGTGTCTTGCTCCTAGGAGATAATGCTGCCAGGCTTTAAAATCCACCTTGATGGCTAAAGGTTCCTTGCCCGTCACAGTGTAATTTAATTCTGGTGCTGTGAATTTTCATGACCAAGAGGCCACTGGGTGAAGTTGACCCGTCTCAGGGACCTTTTGAGAGAGGACCACCCCCATTGCCAGGCTGGAAGCATCGGTTTCTACCACGTACAGGAGATCTGGGCGAGGGTGTTTCAGAATTGGAGCTCAGATGAATTTATGTTTCAAGTCCTGGAAGGCCTTTTCCGCCTCTTCCGACCATTGAAAGCGTTTATTCCTTCGCAGTAAGGATGTGATGGGATGTACCAGTTGCAAAAAACCCGGAATGAATCGATGATAGAAGTTCGCAAACCCGAGCATACTCTGGACTCCTTTGATTGAAGTTGGAGAAGGCCAGTTGAGGATAGCATCTACCTTACGCGAATCCATACGAACACCATGAGGGGTTAGGACAAATCCAAGAAACTGGACCTCGGTAAAAGGGAAGAAGTATTTTTGTAATTTAGCATGTAACTTGTGTTGCCAGAGTTTTTCCAAGGACAGCACGGACGTGTTTCACATGATCTTGCTCGGAAGAGGAGTACACCAGAATGTCTTTGATGTATGCTACGACACAGACATCAATTAATTCTCGTAGGACATCGTTCATGAAATATTGAAACGCCACCAGGGCGTTACAAAGCCCAAAGGGTATCACCTGATATTCAAATAGCCCATATTTGGTACAGAAGGCGGTTGTCCATTCGTCCCCTTTGTACAAGATGGTATGCCCATCTGAGATCTAACTTATTTTAAATTCGAGCATCTTTTACTTGATCCAGCAGTTCAGGGATTAGAGGCAAGGGGTACCGATTTTTTACAGTCACTTGGTTCAGTGCACGGTAGTCAATGCAAGTCCTTAAATCTCCTTCCTTTTTAGGCACGAAGAATAAGGGCGAGCCCGCTGGGGACTTGGACGGACGAATGAAACCGTTTGCCAGATACTGGTCTAGATACTGTTTTAAATGAAGGTTTTCGGGCTCAGTGAGCGCATAGATCCGACCGCATGGAATCTGTGCGCCAGGTATAAGGTCGATCTGGCAGTTGTATGGTCTATGGGGCGGAAGTGTATTGGCTTGATCCTTCTGGAAAACATCTTGAAAGTCTTGGTATTCCTGGGGTAGCGGATTTGTTAGACTTCTTCTGCTTGATAGCATGTACGAGCACATTCGACTGAGAAGGTCAGCCTCTTCGCACGCCAGTCAATGCAAGGATTATGTGTTTCTAACCACGGCATCCCAAGAATTATTTGGAATTGTGGAGCCTTGATTAAGTCGAACACAATGGCTTCCCGATGCACATCTTGGCACAAAAGTGTCATCTCTGTCGTCGAGTGTGTTACAGGACCTGAAGAAATCTCTGTTCCATCGACAGTGGTGACCAAATCTGTTGTTGCCTTCTCGCAAAGAGGAAGATTCATCCTTGAAGCCAATTTGTGATCCATGTAGTTACCAATGGCTCTGCTGTCGGTGTAAGCTCTGACCGTGTGCATATGAGACGGTTGCTGGTGACTGATGAGAATCATTGGCAAGGCTAGGTGTGAGGTCTGAGAGTCCTTTTTTTCGCACGACAAACGGACCTCTACGCTTGTCGGGCGTGGAAGTTTTCCAGCTCTGGCTGTGCCCCGACCTTGTCAGCGACCTGACTGCCTTCTTGGGTGGTTTCGCTGGACACTCTCGGAGGAAATAGCCTGCTGTCCCGCAATACAAGCACAACTGTTGTTGCCTTCTTTTGTCTCTTTCAGTCTTGGATAGTGGCCCCCGCACTCCTCCAATCTGCATGGGTTCAGACATGTCAGTTTTGGAAGCATTTTCTCTTGAACACACAAGCACCTGAGTTTCCATTCTAGCTAGGTCAGCTCTACGGTTCTGCAGTCTGTGATCAAGCTGCAACACCAAGTCAATGTATTTCGCACAGTCTCTAGGTGGATTGACCACTTGAGCCAAAACTTCTTTTAACTCGCCTCTCAACTGTTGGGGAGGAGCGAGCGCCTTTGGCTTGCGCCTTCCTGCACCCCTCAAGCGCTTTACAATTAGTCAAGCGCTTCTAAGCACTATTGCACTGGGAAAGCTTTTTCATGCAAAATAATCACACAGAGGCATGGCCAGTCACTAAATAAAGATAGTTATTTGCATCTTATATTTCAATCCCAACTATTAGTTGAATTAATTTTTAAAACTGTTGTACATTGTAAAATAGCTTTGTTTAATACACATGGTAGAGAGCAGGCTCTCTGCCAAAGAGGAATGGGCTTGCGCTAAGAATAGATCGCAGAGCTTGTGTGCAGTGTTGCATCACTGAGTCTAAGGCTGGAAGAGAGAACGAAGTGGCTGACCAACTGGTCCTATCAATCACAGGCCAAAGGAGACTTATAATCAGCACAACATAGTATTAGAAAAGTGTTTTTCTGTAGAAATTATTGGACCACATAAAATATAATTTTATGGAGTTAATGTTGAGAGAATAGCGGGAAGATGTGTTTATGTATGAATGTTTATAACATAGTAAATTATGCTAAACAAGAGTGACAAAATATTCTTGCATATTCAGCATACTGTTATGTAGATTGTCCCAGACGGAACCTGGCCATGCAACACTGGAGCCTCTGCAACATCCCTTGTATGGCAAGAAGAGCAAGTTTGGAGGAGCTCTGCAGGTATCCAGTGACCAACTGAAGAGTATTTAAGCTTCAGTCCCAGGAGCAGTCTCCAGGACCTGGGAGGGAGCCAGCGACGACGATGCCAGGAAATGGCAGAGTCCTCTGCATTTCCCAATCCTCATGATCTGTAAAGATTAAAGTCTTGTCATCATCTGCAAGACAGACTCATGGCTTTTGATTCCCTAGAGGGGTGCATTTACTCTGGTTTATGGTGATTATGGGTCCCCTGTATTTTAGGGGCACCCTGGTAAATTGGGGCTCGCTTTCAGTGGTGACCCCGGTGTGATACTTAGTTTCCTGTGCTTTGTGAATACCCAATCAGGTCAGCCACGCCCAACTGTACTGGTCAGACTCCTAACTTAAAAAACCCATGTATCCTGAGCGATTTTAGTAGAAGCCATTTTAAAAGAAATCCTTTCTGCTCACTGGAGCAGGGCGTGGCTCCAGAACGACCGGCATGGGGACTTCATAACAGAGGAAAACTCAAGTGAACAACGCCCACGTGAGTATACTCTTGCAGGTGATAACAACATGGGAACATGTATGCAATAGGGTGATGTAGTGATAGTGGTGATATGGTGATGTGGTGATTTGGTCATGTGGGTGATATTATGGTGATGTGATTGTTGTACGAGGTCAGTGGAATAGATGAAATAGAACTTTGGTGATGTAGTATTGGTGATGAAGTATAAAATAGAACTTTTGGTGATAAGTGGGTCATTTATTGAAATTGTCACGTATTTCTGTTTTTCTACCTTTTATAATGGAAAAGGGATGGAAAAGGATCCCCAGCTTATAAGGACTGGGAGATAACAGTACCACACATTATTCTTCTCATGACGATAAAAGCAATAAGTGGTATTACGTAGTGGCTCGGTATAAGGAATGGGCATGGATCTTAGAAGTAGTGGCTCGCTATAAGGAATGAGCCTGGATATTAGTCTTTTATATTTTCTCGTGCTGTCTTTTGTGGTAAAAAAGGAAGGAAGGTGGATGAGTCGCGGTGTGTGTATGTATGTGTGAAATCAAAGTGGAGAAAGTGTAAAAGTGGGTGGGGAAAAGTGTGTTGATCTGTATTATTGAAGCACGTGCAACATAGCAGTAGGGTTTAAGTGAAGCATTAGAGATGCGCAACATTATGGAGGAAGGATCTCCAATAAAACTCATACATAGGGTTCTGCCACTGTGTTGTGACAGAATAAATAAACAATTGATAGTAGAAACAAAGGAAAGGGGTGACGTCCTGCTCCTGGCCAGAGCAGGGCTCCAATAACAGAAACATGCTAGAAAAAATATCCATCTTTGTAGCAGCAACATATGAAGGGAACAAGTCCCAAAAAAGAGAAGAGATTCTAGATCTCTGTAAATTAGTTGAGGATATGGAAGATCAGGAAGGCGAAAAAGAGATCCAATGTAAGGGGATATACCCTGTAACGCCTGAACCTGCAGTAGGGTATAGAAACCCGGTCTATAAGCCTCCAGAAGTAGAGAGAATGTCAACAGGATTAGCAACTAGGAGGGGGGTATGAAGAGCTTTTGCACCTCCATATAACCCTTCCACAAGCTCTAATATGCTTGTTGCATTAGTGTACCTGGAGGGTCCACAAGTAGACTTTGACAATGAGCTAAAACCATTGCAGGAAAGGTTGGTCAGGTTACAAGTGCCTGAAGAAGTATCACCAGAAAGAAGGGTACCGGTACAGAAAATAGGGGATTGGAATCCAGGAGATTTATTGTTTAGGTTAAACCCTGGGGCAATAAGAAATGTTGTGTTCAAAAAGATGATGAGCAGAGTGTATGGACAGTCCTGGGACAAGAAGCAGAACAAGCAAGGGATAATGGAGGGGAAGATCAAGGTGGTAGAAATAATGACGAGGCAGGGCAAGATGTAGATAAAGGAGAGGAGGCAGTGAGAAACCTTTCCCTGCCACAAGAGGCAGTGAGGAGGGACAGACCAAGAAATAGACCAGATTTAATCATGGTAGTACAAGATCAGAAGAATACTAAAGGCTGGGGACATATGGGCAAGGGCTGGTTAAGTCTTGCAGATAATGAACGTGATGGAGAAGCCTTTGATTAGGTAAGGGCAAGCGTATGGGCTGCCTATGAAGGATGTACCCAGATACCCCTGACTTCCATTCTTTAATGCAGTGGACAATGGGTGATGATGAGGACCCAGCTAGGTTTATTCTTAAGTTACAGGAAATGTGGAGAGTTGAGACAGTACCATATTTCTATTTTATTGTAAAGAGGGGAGTACCAAAAGAGGTCCAGAAGGCACTAGATAAAATTGTGGGAATTGAAGCCAAAGGGTAGGCAGAGATACAAATTATAATAGTCACAATTGTAAGAGAATCAAGAAGCAGGACAGGGAGACAGTCCAGAAGCGGCAAATGGACGAGGCAAAACTAGTGGAAAAGAAACTAAATAAAGTTGTCATTCAAGCACCAGTGAAGGCACCGGCTCAGGGGAAAAGGACAGGAGATACTCAACAAATTGGGAATGCCACAACTGCGGCATTATGGGGTGTAGGAGGACAGGGACAAAGGGGTCGGAGGGGGCAGTACCCCAACCCATAGTGGCAGCATGAAGGAGCACCATGGGGAAAAGGAGGCTTTGGGAGGATAGGGCCTCTGGGAGGAGGATTGGGACCATCACAGTACTGGTGTTGCGGGAAATGGGGGCATTTTGCAAGGGAGTGCAGGAAAATGCCTGGGATGAAATTTAATTATGGGCCTTCACCTTCAAGGCAGGGATTCCAAGGGCCTCAAGGAAGAAGACAACAGCAATTTGGGCTAGGGGGTCAAAACCAGTCCCCTTCTGGGGCTGACAGGCAAGGTCAACATGGGCAACAACTACAGCATGGTGAGGGAACACAGTTTAACAGAATGGCAGGGGGAACAGGCACCCCATTCCAAGGAGTTACATTGATGGGGCGGCCCTTTTTCATTCCACAGGACAAATACATATTCTGATTAGGACAGCCCACAGAAAGCATGTGCATGTCCAATCCTATTGATAACCGCACACCCTGAAGATGAACCCTTGGTAGGAGAGGAAATCGGAAACAGGCAATTTATATTTATGGTAGATTCAGGAGCAACTAAATCATGCATCATGGAGGGGAACTTTCCATTATCAGGTAAAAACTCTTTACATGCAGGGATTCCTGGGGCTATTTCTAGAGTTCCATAGACTGAGGAGCTGGATATAAAAGTGGGAGGGGAGATAGTATGAGCCCCCTTGTTATATTTAGAGAGTTCCCCTGTGAACTTGTTGGGTAGTGATCTGCTCAGAAATGTATCAGTCACAGATCAAGGGGTAGTGTGTTCCACTCCAGGGATGTATGCACTTAAGCAATGGTAATAATCAATGCAATAGCAAGGGTGTAAGAAGTATATGGGGTTCCTGTGGTCCCAGATATATTTTTTGTTATGGTATTAAGGTGTTACTAAATGCAGTGCCTCAAACTGCGACAAAGTGTTGGTGAGAGCCCACAGGTTTTATTTTCTGACCCATGGTGCCACCCGAGATGGTGGCAGGGACAATATTGTCATTAGATTTGCAAAGACTAGTAGTGTCAGAAAAAGAGTTGTCCTGATTGGAAAAGACCTGGACGGGTGCGAGTGGCGCACAATATTATGTATAGACCTGATAGTGGATTTAAAGAAAATGACGGATAAGGAGTTATTTGAGGACAGTGAACAAAATGGGGAGATTATTTTGGGAATCTGCATCCCCTGTGATATCATGGTGCAGTATAGGGAGGTACAGTGTCCCCTGATGGCAGTAGTAACTCAGATGTTTTTATTTTTGAGGAGGACATGAGATATGTGCCAGCATAATTATGGACTGTTAATCCATATGATGTTGGGTTATTGAGAGCTGTGACCCCTGTACAGATTACAATCGAAGTAAGGTGCTTAGCACAAATCATCCAGTATGTGGATGATTGGTTGGTATGTAGTGAAAAGGATCATCAATGCAGGAAGGGTTCTGTTGCATTATTGTAATTGGGTGTCCAGTCATAATGTCGAATGAAATTAGTCGAATTGCAAAAAAGTCGAATCCAAAAAGTCGAAAACAAACATTTTTTTTGGGCTCCGGTGGTAAAAAAGGGGTAAAACAAACAAAAAAATTAAAAAAGGGGGGTTGGGGGGAACCCCCCGATTTCGAAAAAAAAGCAACCATAAAAAAAAAATCGACATTTTTGTTTTCGACTTTTTGGATTCGACTTTTTGACTTTCGAAATTATTGAATTCGACATTATGACTATGAACCTTGTAATTGCTGGCTCACAAAGGGTACAAGGCGGATAAAAATAAGCTACAATACTGCCAACAGGAGGGACTATACTTGGGACAACTCATTTTTGTAATGGGAAAATAATTTATCGGATAGGGCGGCAGCATTACGCACCGCCCCTAGGCCCAGTACTGTGAAGGAAATGTAGCAGTTTTTGGGCTTATGTAATTTTTTTTTTTTTTTTTTTTATTTTTTTATTGAAAAACTAGTTTTTTTTTTATCAAAAAAGAAAAAAAAACTTTTGTTTCAAACTTTTGTTTCAACTTTCACACGTCGTAGCGTAACGAGCCTCGACTGTAGCTACAGAAAGAGTCAGTCGTGCACGCAACCATCTCAGACCTCAGGTTGGACGTTCCTTGTAGTTGGGGGGAAACCTCAGGATAGCGTTCAAGTAGTTTACAATCGCGCAAACATATTTGGTGTTTTGTCCAGAAGAAATCAGAAGCCACCAAGTAGACATAACTCCATCCTTAGGGGCATATTTGCCTAGATGAATAGAACGAAGGTCATCAGTAGCTGGACACATTAGAATTAAGTGTTTCAAAGTTTCAACCGAAACTGCACAAAAGCGACAAAGGTTATTATTTACATTGGGCTGATTCCTTTGAAATAGAATTTCCTTCGTATTTAAGCGGAAGCGAAGGAATTGTTTCCGGTAGTAACAAGTATAACATTGAGTCAGGTAATAGGGCTGGCAGTTTAGTTTTTTTTGGGCGTTGCCTAGCCATTGGGAAGCAGCGAGGTTTGTATGTTTTTCCACATTCACGATCCATGCCCATGCTTCAAATTTTCTTTTGGCCACTTGAGGACGGGAAAATAGATCAACATTGTTAATATCAGCTGCAGCAATCCACTCTTGAACTCTTATACTCCATTGATCCAACAGGCAGCTGATTTTAGTGTCATCAGAGGCAGTGAATATTCTGTAGGCTGGCGCACCGCCCGCTTCTCTCATCTTACGCCACAACGAGATGGACTTCCAGATCACATGGGTAAAGAGTGAATTCAGCGATAGTTCATGACGTATCAATATGATTGGAATACAGTTCGGAAGGTTGAGGACACGTCTCCAAAAGAGACCCTGTAATACATTCCAATTTTGCTCGCTAATATTCCATCCCGCTTCTGCACCAAATGTTAGGATGGGTACTACCTTTTGGAGGTAGAACGTTAGGACTGGAGTCAGGGAAAATGTTCCAAAGATTTTATTGATCTTGGCCGCTTGTAGCGCTAAACCTACTGCTTTCTGTTTTAGTCCTTTTAGCCATTGTGCTTCACAGATTGAGTTGTTAAATTCAATACCCAAATAGCGGATCGAATTGACTGAAGTTAACGGCTGACCACCGACAGCCCATTTGAATGCACAGTCTCTTCTGCCTGATGTAGGTCCAATAGACAAGATTTTAGTTTTGTCTGTATTGATGACAAGTTCGTTACTGACGAAGTAGATATTCAAACAGCTTAGTAGGCGTTGGAGGCCGATCTGTGTGCTATCAATCAGGACAAGATCATCAGCATAAGCAATGTAACGAACAGAGGTCTTATTTAGACATGGAGGAAAGCAGTGGGCTTGTTCGAGGTGAGTCGGGAGATCTGCTAAAAATAATTTAAATAGGTCTGCCGCAAGCAGGCAGCCTTGCTTGACTCCTCTTGTAGTTGGAATACTGTCAGATAGAACGCCATTCTTATTGATGCGAACTCGAAAAGAAGTATTCGTATGCAGCGCCATTATTGGATTGAGGATGGCCATAGGGCATTTCCATTGAATTAATTTCGCCCATAACAAATCGCGATTGATTCCATCAAAAGCTTGCTTCATATCAATGAAGGCTAGATGAAGTTTGGTTTTACGGTTAAGGGCGTTCAGTTTCAGGGCAGTTAAAATTGAAAGGTTTACATCTACCCCTCTGCCCTTAGAAAACCCTGTTTGACGAATATCGAGGATTCCTGAGTTTTTCGCCCAATTCACAAGTTTCAGTCTAAGATTGGATCCAAAAAGTTTTCCAATAGAGTACTAGAGGTCAATGGGACGATAGTTTTCAGGTCTGTCCCAACTGCCCTTCATGTGAATAGGGATCACAATAGCAGTTAAACAGGACTCAGGCAAACTATTGGATTCAGCAATCTTTTGGAAAAGACACTCAATGAAGGGGGCCCAGATTTGTGGATTTTTCTTTAGCGTCACATTGCTGATCATATCTGGGCCTGCAGCGCGTGAATTTTTGAGTGACTTAATGGCATCCACAATGTCAGTGTGCAGCATTTGCACATCCCAGGGTGCTGATGTAGCAACAGAATCGATTTTGGGAATCTTGGAGTAGCTGTTGAACACTAACCCAAAATGTTTGCACCAGGTGTCGCCAGAGATGGTGTTCTGCGTCGAATTTGATCCGCTGTACGGGCCCATATTTAGTATTTTCCAAATGTCGCGTGTGTTCTTTGTGATCAGTAGCTTCATCATCTGTTCAGCACAATCTTGGTCAACAATAGCTCTGTGGGATTTCATCCATTTTCTATAAATCGTGCGTCTAGCTTTTACTTCCTCCAGCAGAATCAAAATGGGTACTTTTTTTGATTTTTTATTCTGCGGACATCTTTTCTTAGCTCTTTCTTTTTGTCATCAAGCATTTTGCTAAACAGATGATTGTGGAGCTTGTGTTGCTGGGATCTATCTTTGATGGTTATGATATGATTCATGAGAAGCGGAGTGTAGTCTACACAATTTGGCGAGTCAAGCAGGTTTTCCGTTAAAGAGCAGATCGCTTTGACGTTTAGTCTTAATCGGTTACCACTTGAATTTGTTTCTACCGATTCGGAATATAAGGGCAAAGAGGTCGACTCCGTCAATAGGCAATCGAGTTTTAACAGTGAATGATTGCTCTTAGACGTTTTCAAGGAATGTAGCGAAATGACCTTCGCCTCAAAATTGCTGGAAACCCAGAAGTAGTCAATGATGCTATGCGTTGCTTGGCGATGCCAGGTAGGCTGGGCCGGTATGTCACCCCGCGCATTGCCATTCAACAATACACAATCATGCGACTCGATTACGTCAGTCCAGCACTGTTCTTTCTCGCCCAGCTCCTCATAAGCGAGCTGGCAGTAGGAGTTGGTGTGTGGGTCATGCTTAAACCACGAGCCATTTAGATCACTGCAGCAGATTATAATCAGATTATTATAATTCACGATTGCTTCATCCATTAATGTACTTATCACTGAGGTAAAGACAGATTTGTTTATTTTTGCTGGATTGCAATAGCAGTTAATAAGCAACAAGGACGAAACTGCTTTTGAGGTGGCAGAACGTGAGTGCATAATTGATCCTTGAACATGACGATTTGGATTGGAACATATTGGTGTGGACCAATCTTGAGATAGACGGACCATTGTCAATAAGCCTGCGCATGGTCTGCCTTGTGTGTTTTTGATTGCAGGATTGACCAGTGTGGCATAGCCGTCTCGCATCGGAGCATCAACTAACCAAGTCTCTTGCAGACAGACAGCAAACACATCATCTAGTGGCACATCAAAGTCCTGAAACAAGTGTTGGCACCCTCGGGTGTTCCACGATAGGATGGAGAGAATGGCATCCTGCGAACCCAATCATGGCTAATCCTGATTCTGCAGTCTCTGGTGGCTCGAATTTTTCTCAAATCAAAAGCGAGAATCGTTTGGTCGCACCTCAGCAGGCATGCTATTGCATAAAGTTTTCGCGACTGCTGGTTTTTTTTCAGTTGGATGGTGAGCCAGCAGCACGGAATTAAGGCTTCTCCGAGGCATGTCAGGTTCGACAGAAATGTCAAAGCCAAATAACAATAAGTCTTCGGCTGCTTTGAGAAGTGTGTTCCGTACGCCAGCAGCGTCGATATGTAGGAGGACAGCATTGGAGCAGCTTTCTGTCACATATTCGACAATTTTGATATCATACGAATTAATCAGCCGCAGAGGTGGAATATGTTTAAATAATTGCAAAACATTTGCGCGATTAAGGTTCAGCTCATTATCATCGTTATGTATGTTTTGAAGTCTCAATTTACACCTACAGTCCTTTGCACGGTGTTGAGGTAAAACATGTGACCTCAATGGGGAACAGTTTTGATTTTTGCGTTGATTTGAGGTGAGTTTTGGATTCAACCTTGAATTAGTTGCCAAGCGAATCAGATCTTCCTTTTTCGAAATAGTAGTTCGATGTCCTTGCACTACTTGCCACTTAGATGTAGAGAGGCTTTTCCTAGTATGGGCAGCACTCGAGGGCAGCTGCGTTTCCAATGACTGATCTTCATTCAGATGCTGCGACTGATCAGCATCACTTGGATTCGAGTAAGTAGAAAGATTACACAGATCTTGGGAGTTCGAAGACACTGAAATAACTGAGGCACAATCCTCAGAGATTAAGCGTTGACGCTTTACACCATGGTTTAGAGGCGGCATTGTTGTATTATTGTGTGATGATGAGGGATCTTTCTCATCCTTATTGGGGCGCTAAAAGAGGCCTAGCGGCGGTGGAGTTATCAGGTTTCTTACAAAACTTTTCGTTGCTGAATGAGATGCCACTTATGCTTTCTTGGCTCTTGTAGTTGATTTGGCAGGTTTTGCTTGAGCCGTAGATTTAGCAGAGGCCTTGATGGTAAAAGATTTTGCCGGGCCTGCAAAAATACCGAAAGTGGATGAGGCGCTTTCATGGTGGTCTAATTGAGTTGTGGCTTTGCTTAGAAGAGTTACATCATGTGTAAGCACGTCCTCCGCCTCCATAGGCTGCTGGGTCGCTGACGGGACTTGTAAAAGAACACAGTCTGAGGGGTAAGAAACACTGGCCACTGTTGGAGGGTGAGGACTTGGACTTTCCATAGAATGTAATGTGATGCACTCCGTTTGAGAAGCCATTTGGTCGGAGTGTGTTCCACGTTGCATCGCAGGTAGTGGCCTTGAACAGGAGACAGGCTGTGGAGCAAAGCATTGCATGTCGATTTTGGGCTGTTCCGAACTGTGACCTGGATTTAACAGAGGAGCAATCTCGCTCAACACCTCCAAAAGACATTTTAGCTGAAGGTCATGTCTCTCCTGTTGTAAAGTCACGAGGTCGTGAGACGGGTTTGCCAGAATGAGCTACAGTCTTTTCCAGCTTGCACATCATGCTGAATGAACTTAGTAAAGGAGTCAATTTGATCCAATTTCGACGATAAGATCGATAGAAGGACCCCTAGATCCCTAATGGTCTAATTTAGAGACTCGTATAGCTTAACAAACGGAATCATCGCTTGGGACAATGCCGCAAGCACATTGTTATGCAGCTGGATTGCCGCACCCATTGACAGATTGATTTTAGAATTCGGGGTTTTTAAGTTTTCTTTACCTGGGGTTAGAACAGTTGAAGGGTCAATGGAAGAAGTGGAGCATTTTGCAGGCGTGGCTGGTAAGTCTGGAGTATTGTTCCTTTTTGCCGGTGTATCTGAGATATTTTACCTTTTTGCACTGCTGCTGGCTTCTGATGAACTCGCATCGCCCTGCAAATGCAAAACATTTCCTTTATCATGAGGCCCTTTATCATGAGGCCCAAAGCGTGACAATAATTGAGTTTCCAGTGTAGAATGGACCATCGAGGTTGTGGGCAAATGCTCCAATTTTTTCGGAGAAGTGCGTGGCTGCAATATATTCGGGTTTAAGTTTGCACGGTCTCCACTCAGTAGCTGATTATGCGAGAAATCGTGGAATTGCCCTTTTTGGGATAAAGTTTGAGCTTGCCTGTCGATAACAAACGGCGGGAGGGCAGAGAGTGCCTTATCACAGATGCCACCAGAAATCGCCGTAGCCAGAGCCGGAGCCGGATCTACTGCATTTTGAACTGCAGGGGCTTTTTTGGAAGCAATTGGAGTCCGAGTCATCGCTAATGGCTTCTGTAGCGATATTGAGGCTGAGAGCATATCTTCATTTGGCGTGAGTCTTGGTATTAGGTAAGGTTTATTTATTGAAGCGAGCGAACAGCTGCCTGAAATAAGGTGAGCCTGTACCACCGTGACATTTCCACCGTCATGTTGGACAGCAGAAGCAACACTGGCATCATTGATAACTGGAGTAGAGGAAATTTGATCTGATTCAACTGAAACAGGCTTAGCAGGAAGTGATCGGCCGCCAACATTGACTTGCGTAGATGAAATGTTGGGTGGAGCCACCGGGATTTCTTTAACTATTAATTTTTCCTGAGTGGCAAAAGTAGCACTCATAATTTCTGCATCCGTTAGATCAAATGGAGAGTACATTTCAGGAAAAGGAAAATGCTTTGATGAGACAGCATTCGCTTCCACGTACTCCACTGGCATCGACGGCATCGGGGCAAGGTTAGTAAGGGAGAGCAAGGTAAGCGGTTTGAGAGCAAGGTAAGCGGTTTGAGCGGGTTTTGAGAGGTCGCTGTGCAAGTTGGACTTTGAACCAGGCTAATATCTACTGGCCTAACAATGTCAACAGTGTCAGTACCGCTATGGACCGAGGGAGCTTCGTCTTGATGGACTTGGACAGTTGTTTGTACAATAGGCAAAGACGATGGGGCCACAGAGGGCACCGGCTTTGAATATGCTATAGGCTTACCTTGAGACTTTAGGCTTACGGCAGCACAATTCGGCAAAGCAGTTCAAGGATTAAGCATGCGACGCTGCAACAGCGTCTTGTTGCGTGTTTGCGGTCCACTCGAGGAAGGGGTCTTCTGGTTCGCAACCATCTCCTTGAGCGGCCCTCTGACGTACTCGGGCGAACTGGGCAAACTGGGACTCAGCCGGGACTGCGCGCCGCGCTCCGCGCGGCAACACAGTGTTTAAATGAAAGGAGTAGAAAGAGGACTCCACGGGTCGCTGCAGCTCCTCACAGTAGCACACACACAGAGAGTCTCTGGGCAAACTGGGACTCAGCCGGGACTCTGCACCGCGCTCCGCGCGGCAACACAGTATTTAAATGAAAGGAGTAGAAAGAGGACTCCACGGGTCGCTGCAGCTCCTCACAGTAGCACACACACACACAGAGAGTCTCTGGGCAAACTGGGACTCAGCCGGGACTCCGCGCCGCGCTCCGCACGGCAACACAGTATTTAAATGAAAGGAGTAGAAAGAGGACTCCACGGGTCGCTGCAGCTCCTCACAGTAGCACACACACAGAGAGTCTCTGGGCAAACTGGGACTCAGCCGGGAATTTTTGTAGGGCATGGATCCTAGACTACGCAGTCTACAAAAGGCCACTGTTACAAAGTTTCAGGGAAGGACAGAGGACTAAAAAGTACATTTTAATGGACTGACAAAATGATTAGATAATTTGAGGACTTAAGCTATTTGCACGGCCCCTGTTTTAGCAACTCTGGTTTATTTACAGGAGTTGTATTTATTTTCTCACTCTGATGAATGGATCATGCATTGACGGAAGGAGACATTTTATATGGTGATGCGTAATAAATAATTGACTTGAGGACGGGACAGAAGCACACAGGGGCGGTAGTGGGACACGGTAAAGGGGGGGAGAAATAGTGACCACCCCTGTAGAAAGTGAGATCATGGTTCCATACACAGAATTGCCCATACTGGACCATTATTATCTGGGGAACTGATCAGCCCCAGGTTTAAAGGTCCATATGAGGTGGTGTTCTGTACTTGTCTCGCGGTCCATATGACAGAGTTAGATATTGGGTGCATCTCTCGGGTGTTCTAAGAGCACCTGCGAAAAGGTAATGTTTAGTAAGGGCATAGCCAAGAGAGAGACATTTTTGAGGATCCATGCCAGGGTGGTGTGCAGTGGCACACGCCTGTTTTTTCTTTCTTTTTAAATGTTTACATTTTTTCTTGTTTTTTCCTTTTTCCATTTTAATTTTTTTTTATTTTTTTGCTTTCTGTTTTTTCAAAGGTCCAGGATCCGGTCAGCCTTGGTGGAAAAAGGGCCTCTCTTTTCGCGTCTGTCTCTGTCTGTCTGTCTGTCTGTCTCTCTGTTTTTCCCTCTCCCTCTCTCTCCCCATCTCCAGCTCTCCGTCTCCCTCTCTTTTACTTTCTCTTCCTTTCTCTTTCTTTATAACCTTTTTTCTCCTCTCCAGGAATAAGCAAAGATGGCTGACTGACTTCTCTGTTAGGGAGGGATAATAATAAATAAAGATGTTGTTTAGTCTAGAAATATAGTAGTAATATGTTGTTTTGTATGACACAGGTCGTGTTTGTTGGAATGGATGAAGGGATGTTTGTTATATGGGGTGGCCATATAAAGGGGGGGATGGACAGTTGGAAAAAAATGCTAATATGAATATAAAAAAGTAAATACAAAATGTCTCACTTTTTGCCGGCCACCCCTACAAGGTTTCTTAGACGAATGAAACGAGAAGTATGAATGACGTATGATTTACATAAGGAAATGGCAGAGTCCTCTGCATTTGCCCAGTCCTCATGAGCTGTAAAGAATAAAGCCTTGTCATCATCTGCAAGGCAGACTCATGGCTTTTGATTCCCTAGAGGGGCGCATTTACTCTGGTTTATGGTGATTATGGGTCCCCTGTATTTTAGGGATGCCCCTGTAAATTGGGGCTCGCTTTCACAACCCACGGTGAAACAGCGTTGTTCTTTTGTCATCAGGACAACCGGTTTCCACTACCAGTCTATTGAAGGTTGCGATATACGTTAACAGATCTTGGTTCCCTTGACGCAGAGACAGGAGTTCGTTATCTAATGCTTGGCCTTGGGAGTGTCAGGCAAACAACTTCTCCATATCCTGTTGAATCCTCTGAAAGTCTTGTAGGAGGGGGTCATCCCGATTGACTAGTGGTACCGACCAGTCTGCGGCACTGCCACTGAGATATGAAAGCACAAAGGCCACCTTTGATTGGTTGTTTGGAAAGGCTCCAGGCCTACATAGGAAATGAAGACTGCACTGGTTCATAAAAAACGCATACCATTTGGGTCTCCCACAAAGCGTTCAGGGGGAGCCAATGGTACGGCTCCCGGAAGGACCACCTGTACAGGGTTACTTCATGGAGCTGGGACTGATGACCCCATTCCAGGTAGCGGTGTTTGGCCAGCCTGTGATTGAAGTAGTTGTCTGGCTAGGTCAAACGTGCGATCCTTGGCCACAATCAGTTCTCAATTTAGAGCACTGGTTTCTTGCCGAGCTGAATGCACCTCGGCCCTGAGTTCCCCCAAAAGCTAGGCTAACTGGTCAGTCTCTGAGGTTTCCATGACGCCCAGGTAGTGGATTTTTTGTAAAGGCTTTGCGTTCTGTTACGCTCACATGGTCTCCACGGGGGCATCGCACGAAGCTGAGCGATGAATGTCTGCACGTGCGTTGCACTAAGCTGAGTGATGAATGCCTGCACGTGTCTTCTCTGTCTCACTACTTCTTCACGGAGGGCGTTTGCCTAGAATGTTGAAACGAGATGTTAACCAGCCGTGAGGGATGGGCTAGACTCCCACCTCCCGTAACCTCCAGTGCCCCTCTCTGCTTATGCCTCACCTTAGGTCTTTTAATGGCGGATTCCCCGTCCTGCGACTGAATGCAGGGGCGCGTTAATGTTCAAGCCTCTCTTCTGGATCTAGTTGTGTCACTGATTCAGCGGGCTGTAGCGGAGTCATGAACAACTGTGCCTCTGTAGGTAAGTCTCTATGCCAATGGATTCTTGGTATAGTTTTTGCTTAAATGTTCTTAGTTGCCAAAATTCTCACTATTGTGCTTATTCCTTTACAGGTGCCGTTTTGGGGAGGCCAGATGAAGGATTGCCTACTCCCAACGACGCTGAGCAGAATTCCTGCAGGTGAGTATAAGCGCAAGAGTGCGGCGTCGAAATGTATTAGAAAATGTTTATTTTCCTTTGCACAACTAACCTGCTGTTTTTCTTTCCTGTTCTGCAAGTGCGGTGTGACTCCAGAGCGGCGATCGTGTGAACCGCTTCGATGGAATACAGGAAGAGTGCAGCCTCCGGGTGAGTATTGGCTCTCTATGCATGTGTTTCCTTTCTGCAGAAGCGATGATTCCTGAGAGCGGCAGATGGAAGGCCTTTCGGATGGATTGCTTCTCAGGTAAGGACTCAACCGCTGTTCTTGTTCTCTCTTCCTTTCCTCTCTCAACAGGTGCTGATGGTTCATGGTTCCCAAGGCGGGCGTTTTTGAAGACCAGGTGAACTGGAGCTAAGCAGACACTGTGAGCGTTATGCTGCAGGAGTGCAGAATAACGCGAAGCGTGTTCTGTTCTTAGGGTGTGGTTTATATAGCCTTGCACAAGTAGTCCCAGGTAAAGTAGTCCCTCCAGCCACACCCTGCACAAGTAGTCCCAGGTAAAGTAGTCCTTCCATCCACTCCCGAAGCTAGACTGTATGGCTCAGTTCTTTCAGGCTGGGCTATGTGTGTTTCCATTCTCCCTGCAACCTGTTTTACAAGATGGAATAATATGAGCCTGGGGCCAACGGCCCCAGGACTGACTCTAGGAAGTCCTAAGGTAACCTTTTGGGGCCTTAAAAATCCCCATGGGTGCCAGCAACTGGGGTAGGCTGGACTGCTCCTGATGTCTGGGGGCATGCATCATGACAATAACAACCAGGTGCACCGTGACCTCTTCCATATGTCACCATTTCGTTACTGCAGCCATTCAACAGACTGCACGACTCATCACTGCTACATGTCCACCCATACACCGACAAGTGTAGACTGCTCTACCACTCACCACACCCATGCTACCAACATTATGTGCACTGCAGCCAAAGCACACACACAAAGTCACAATGTAGCACCTACTTCCAACCAGTGGACACACTTTTCAGTGTTAGGGCTGCAGCCATGCATCGAAAGGGCTGCAGACTTACCTCACACAGCATACCATACTAGGCACTATGTTTACATCCACAAGTGTCCTCCAATGCATTGCCCTTCTGCAAATGTCCCTGCCACCACTCATTAGAGAAACACATTCACCCTGCAGCTGCCATGTCATTACGAACGCTGCCTGCAATCACCACGCAACAGTGTTGTCTGTTCACGTAACCGCACATTGGCGGAGTATGAACTACCACTGGCAAGGCAGCGTCTTCTTCAAATGAGGTATATCACATGAACCATTTCTCACTCCCACACCTTTCCTATCCCTTCTTCCGACCATTAAATAACGTCCATTTTGTTTCTCCGTCCCTTTTGGCATTGTCCTCCCACACAACATGCCACCATCATTGAACACTTTTAACAGACATCCCATGACCGCACACTGCAGTGCACTCAACTTTTCTCCGCTCAGCAAACAGGTAAATGGGATGCCGAAGCAGAGCCTCATCAGACCACTTTGAGTGCGCACACCAATACTAACAACACTCCCAGCCATGCTCACAATGCCTTACAGCCTTGCCACACACACAACACTATGCTCTGATACACCATGGTGGCGTATCCCGAAACCTTTGACGCACAGCACGCTTCCCTCCAGCCAACCACCGGCCGCGTCCAATTTTCACCCACATCACAGTGTGCTGCACGCCAATCAGACTGCAGTCCGTGGAACGAACAGGGAAATGGGTCAGTGGAGCAGACCCAGATATCACACATTTTTGGGACATACATTTCTGTGATTTGCAACAAAAATACTGGTCGGATTACGACCAAAAACACAAAAGCACGCTTTCTAGCCCAAGCCCCCGCCGAAAATTTGGTGAAGATTCGTCCAGCCGTTCGAGCTGTAGCCGTGCGCAAAGTTTTTCCCCATTCAGTCTATGGGGGAAAGAAAATGTTGGAATAACCCCCTATGACTGCCCCCAACCGCGCACGACACCTCACCCAAAATGGCGAAAAAATTCAGATCCGGCCATATACTTCTTTTGAAAGGTTTGGTGAGAATTGGTCCAGGGGGGACCGAAGTTATAAGCCACCGAAAAAGTGCTCTTCCTATGAGTTTAGCAACTTAACCATAACTACACGGCCGCTAACGCGGGCCGTGTTATATATATAAGGGAAAATGTGTCTTAATGATCAGCATACTTCCCAACATGCTACAAACCTGACATTTGGCATTTAGGTAGGTTCCATAGTGTAGACAATGTAAAAAGTATAAAATATACATTTTTAGAATTTGTTTTCTTTTTTAAGCGGCCTGCAATGCTTACCCCTGCCATCTGTGGATATGTGTGTGTGTCTGTTCGAAATGTTCAGCATGCTTGCCAACATGCTACAAACCTGACATTTGGCATGTGGGTAGGTTCAATGGTGCAGACAATGTTAAAAGTATAAAATATAAATGTTCCTAATTCTTATTTTTTAAGGTGTCTGCAATGCTTACCCCTGCCATACAGCTCGTTGTGCCATAGTTCTACGTAAACTTCAGCAGTTCATTGTTCCTAAATTTCCACACTATCCGCATTCTTGCTGACATTAGTGGCACTCACTTTTAAACTAATGCGGGTGACACATAATGGTCCTTTTTTAGTAATGTGGGTGACAGGAAACGATGCACGTCTCTTCAATAGTGTGCACAATGACGTCCATCACATCATGGCAAATCTCTCATAATAATTACAGGAACTTCATTTCCCACTGAGGTTGGCGAATGTATGCCATCTCAACAATATGAAGCGTACTTTCTTCAGCCGAACGCATACGGGTACGGCACTTCAAGCTTACACACTTCAGCCCTAGGAATTACCATGTGAAGCACAGGTTCACCGGCTAGTTGGCTTAATATATGTATATGCAATACAGCCCATGAACAAATTAGCTACCGACGGGGCACACTTCAATCCCATTGCCACAATCCAGTCTTGTTTGTATAGTTGTTCATTAAAGATAAATACGTTGTTTTCCATAATACATATCAGCAGTTCTTTTATGATTTATAGTTCTTTATAGAAATTAGCTGATCTTTTAAAATAAAAGTGTTCCATTTCTTGTATAGCCAGTTCATGTTTAATAGATGTACACCATGAACCGATATCCAAAGTCACTAATGTTTAGTTTTCTTTCCACATTAGCAAACTGATCATCTTAATGACATTCATACTATCCCTAGTATTCGAGGGAAGCTTCTGTACCCTGAGGTCAAGAAACCCGTCAATGAACTCTGAAACATTTTCTGTGCTGGACGATTTACCTATCAATAATAGGTCTTACAGCTGGCCACTCTTTAAATAACTTATGCACCTTTGGGAGAAAATATATAGTTGGGATTTTTGGGTGTGTATTAGTGCCTTCATTGTTTTGTTATTAATCCTTCTAGAAATCAATATTAAACCCCAGGCCCAGATGATCTCGGATCTCAGTAGTTATACACACAATTTAGAAACCACTTTTAATGTTGAGGAAAACAAGCTTTTGAAAGAGCACTCCAATATGTCTCAGTCTGCACTCCTCAAGATGTATTATGTGCACCAATGGAAGGCAAACATATCAAAACTTGTATTCCCTAGGCGCTGCAATAACACTGGTAACGGCATCATGTGTTGTCGTTCCAATGAAGACTCTTTAGAAGGTCACTGGTGCCACCTGAAAATCAAGTGTGTCATTTGTATCATGGAACAATTGAAATTGGTGATCCCATGCAAGCAAAAGTCGATACCCTGATGAAAAATGTCTATTTATTGTTTTAAGGCATACTGAAAGGTCTGTCGGTTTTAGGCTGGGTCTCATGAAGTCAAGTTTTCTATTTAATAGGCCGCAGCTGGTAGAGAGACTCCTAGAACCCCCTCTGTTTTGACATTTGACCTCATATTGTTAAGTCTTCCATTTTGTTAGCAGATTTGTTATATGAAAGATTATGGTGGGGTGGGTGGTTAGGTTGCTGTTGTAAGTTTAGGAGGAGACATGCTGCCAGTGCTATCTTGCTTTACAATGTATAATGTGTCTGTGTTTCTTGTTATTCTTTGAAATGACTATACATGGGCTAATTTCCTTTCTCAGGTTAGAGCATTCATTGTCAGTCTCATAACCTTGCATGCTGTGCCACGCACATTCAATCTACCTGGCCCCTACATGGTAAAAAAGTGTGGGGGGAGTCACTCGATGGGGGCCTTGCTGTATGCTTCGCACTAGTGCTGTTACACTCGCCCACTCATTCTAACATTCTCATTTATTTACTAATCTTCACAATAATGTATCCATTCCTACATTCTTATTCCATAATCAGCTCATCAATATCACCCACATGCACTTATCCGTCCACACATTCTCATATGCCCTTACGCTTTCAATCATTCATCTATCTTCAAAATCTTGTATTCACCCTCCAGCACCATGTTCTACCCATTCATCTAGCCTGGGAAACATTCCTTCACACATCCTTCTGCACTCACATTCATCAATCCCCACATTCACATTCATTCACCCACCTCTTTTGCACATTCACCCTATGCTCTGATTTCTCCTCGTCATATCGCACATCAGCCTAAGTGTGCATGAACTCAGACCCTGTTTTCGGCATACATAAGCCAGAGCTATTGGTTTTGTTCATGCTTGTTGTAACACTGGTCGTGTGTGTGGTCTATCATGGATTATGATGTAAATGGTGCTCAGTGCCGACTTGAGTGAAGGTCCCATGGAAAAGGACAGCAGCAGTTTGTCCCTTAAAGAATAAGTGAAGCAATGCATCAGAAGTGAGTGAACACCTAATCTATAAGCAGTGGTCGAAATAAGTAAATACATCTAAATGACGATGTAGGTGAGGGGGAGGAAAAGTGACTCTGACACAAGGTCACGACATAGACAATATAGAGAAAGAGTGTCCAATCTATGGACTCATCCTGCCCACTGTAAAAGCTGAAGAACAGCCTAATATTCATAACAACGGTCAAATCACTACTCCCAATATTTAGACAATTATGCAACAAAGTAGTATAAAAAAAAAAGGTTGAGATCCTTTAATGACCTCAATGTCTTCTGAGGGTCAGACAAACTGACTCTGGCTCCACGCGTTTCGGGGTCAATACCCCTTCTTCAAGAGCAAGTCAAACTGTAGGAAAATACCAAAACAAGCTTACTGATTCCATTGGTAAGTACAGATCAATCAAAAGCTAGAATATTTTATTTCAGGGCCATATATGTGTTAAACATGCGAGAAATATATCTAATTCATATATCAGGTCGAATTTAGGGAAAACCAATCATCCAAGACGCAGTACAAAGACCCAGCCGAATGTATCCATGTGTACCAAATGTAGAAAGAAAGGGAATACCCAAGTGTCTATACCCCTCATAACTTGGGGTGTGGAATGCTAAGAAGAACTGTGGAGTGAACCCCCATTGTGAGACAAAGTTCAAGAAATGGCAAGGACATACCTGGCCTCAACGTAACTAGAGTGCGTGAGATCAAAATACCACCCATCTATAGACAAAACGTAAAAGCAAAGTCTTAAGGTATCATTAACAATGGATATACCCTTGTCAAATAAACAAGTATAGCACTAAGCATGCAACACTGACCTGGTCTCTAGACATAGACTAGTCACTCCACTCCACTGACTTGCTCTTGAAGAAGGGGTATTCAACTGAAACGCGTCGAGCCAAAGTCAGTTTATCTGACCCTCAGAAGATATTACAGGATCACAACCTTTTTTTTTTACTACTGTGTTGCATACTTGTTTGTCAAAACATTAGGAGTAGTGATTTGACCGTTGTTATGGAGATTAGGCTGCTCTTCAGCGTTTACGGTGGGCAGGGGATGGGAGAGTCCATAGGTTGGACACTCTTTCTCTATTTAAGCAATGCATCAGGGCCATCGCTCACCCACTGATACGTTGACTGAGCTATGGACGGCGACTGGAATTCAGTCAAACTTCACCCAACCCCCTGACGCTGTTTAGATCACAATGTTCACTCTGCTACCCCGAAGCTAGTTGTTTAATGATATTGCCCAGTGCACTTTTAGGTGTCTCTCGCTCCTCTGGCCTCAAAAGCGGACACTGCCATTGCATTGACAAACTCGATATCAGTAAAAATACACAAAAATTAGAGCTTGTGCACTCGCAGGGGCGCATCTACGCATGGCCATTGCAATTTACCCTAATGAGATCAGTATGTGGGACATTCAGTAAATGGTTCAGATGCAAAATAATTGATACCCAAGTTGAATGCTGAAAAAATTGCTGCGACTCGGAGCACATTTGCTACTCCAAGCCTATATATTTGCTTCTATTTGGAAATTTGTACAAAATTCAAACCAGTGCTCAATAAACCGCCATGCTTGAGCTATCAGGGGAGTAAGCACAGTGGTCGAATTATTCATAAAACCAGCACGCGGACAGTAGAAAAACATCCTAGATCGTTCCGTGCTTAATCAGGTTGTCTGCACTGTATCAACAAAAGAGATATTGGCCCTCATTACGATACCGGCGCTAATCCATGGCGCTATTAGCACCATGGTTGGTGCCGGTATCGTAACGTGTCCAACATGGTGAAATGGGGAAATACCGCCCCATTCCAAGGTTGGCGGGCAGTATTTCCCCATTTCCCCATGGCCCTTCCCCATTCCCAATTTTGCCCCATTGGGCACAATGGGAATGGCGAAGGCGCTAAGTACGGTACGGCAAATTACGGTACCATACTTACCGCGAAGGTCCCTTTGCGGGTCCCTACTTTAACGGCTGGTCTAGACCAGCCGTTAAGGTAGGGTGCCGCAAAGGGACCTCGTCATTAGGCGCTAATGGGTTAACGGCGCTGCAGCCTTTTACGGCGCCGTTAACCCATTAGCGCCAGGGTCGTAGTAAGGCCCACTGCCTTTTAAGAGAGAGAGACAGAAAGAGAGAGAGATGGAACATGAATTACTTTCAACCCGATAAAATGGCGTTTGAACTATAACTCTTCATATAACAGAGGTAATTGTGTTTTTTATGCCTTTGATTTAAGCCACCAAGCAGCAAACATATCACTTAAATGAGCGACAGGGAAGGCCCCTATTGGCATTCCTAACACATATTTGAATTTAAACACCCCTTGCATCGCATAATAGTGCGCCATGAGCCCTTAATAAATGGAAACTAATTCCCCCGAGACTGGAGATTAGATCTCTCTTATTGCATTTAGGAAAGCCTGACACAAACTAAAAGGAACAGCCGAAAAGCATAAGAGGCTAGGCGATAGAAAATCAATGTCTTCATCACAGACACAATCGAGGTTTCACATTTTCTTTCTTGTGATGAAGAAGGCCGCCATAAACATTTCGTTCAGCTTGCTATGCAAAGGGATTTACTCAAGCAGAGACCCAAAGGCTTTGCACGTTGTGTGTTGCATTTACATTGGATTATAAGGGAATCAAATGGAAAGCTCTGCACATGCACTGCACCAAACATCAAACGATTTCTTGAAGATGTGAAAGAGCTCCACACCAAATGAAATGCATCGAACACAGATAAATGAGCATATAAACAGTTGGAGGCAATACAAGTAATTTAATGGAATGCTCTATAAATTCAAGTTGGAAGGGCTATGTTTACTGAAAGGGAAAACCAAACATAAAAGGCAACAGGTGATATGACAGATAAATATCAAAGGAGTCAATTTATTTTTACATTTATTTTATTGTTTAAAGCGTGGACTTGGCTCGAGAGCACTGAAGTACTGTACAGAGTGTGGGTAGCAGCGTTATGGGCTGGCATCTTTTAACACTAGCACAGTATTGTGAGATGAAGTCTGTGCATCCTTTGGGATCAGTCCTTGGTCAGGTGTTGTTGAAAAAGCCATGTTTTGAGAGATGTGGGAAATTGGAGAATTGTGGCGGCATTCCGAGCTGATACCGGGATCGAGTTCCAAAGGGTGGTCGCGTGAGAAGAGAAGGATTGTTTGCGGGTCCTTTCTTTACAGGCAAGTTGTGATTTGAGATGGGTGGTTGATTTGCTGTGCAAGGGTATTTGCCACCAGATATGTTGAGTTTAGCCGCCCGGTACGCTGGTGTGCTACCTGTGACTGCTTTGTAGATGATACATGCAGTCTTGAGCAGTATCCTAGCTAGGAGAGGAAACCAATGACAGTGATTCGGTCAAATTTACGTGCAACTGTAGGACAAATTGCTTACCTCTCAATAATGTTCTTTCTGATTGATGTTCCACCCACAGATTCCTCATCTATGAAATCCTGTTCCAATTGCTGATGTTCTCAGGAAACCTTTGTGCCGGCAGGGGGCGTACTGCACCCTCTGCATCGTCTCCATCCGGTGCATCTATCAGCCCGCACAGGACATGGCGTTGGGGGTCAGTATATATAGCAGTGCTGCACCCCGTGACCTCAGTTCCACCCTTTTTCCCTAGCACTCTGAAGGTGAAGGACTGTAGAACCAATGGTGTAATAGCTTCCTGCAAAGAGGGGCAGGTAGGGTGGAATCCATGGGAGGAACATGCATCAGAAAGAACATTATCGAGAGGTAAGTAGTTTGTGCTTCTAATGGATTCTTTCATCCCACAGATTCCTTATCTATGATAGACTCTCAAAGAAGTAAGTAAACCTGGAGGAGGGAGGAAGCAAGAACACCACCTAGACCAGAAAACTCTGGAGGACTGCCCTACTTTGGCATCCTGGCCTCCAAGGGATTCCAAGCAGTAATGCTTATCAAACAGGTGCGATGACACTCACGTTGCTACCTGGCAAAGAAACCTGTAATGGGTCTGACATGTGACCCTGAAACTGCAAGTTTTGTCAAAGGAGAAGTCACTTAAGCAATCCCATGTGCATCATCGCCTCTGGCACCACTAGGATTCAGGTGGCCATGAGGCCCAGAAGGCACAGGAAGGCTGAGGCCAGGACTCGTCCCTGGGATTGGAGGACATTGACCATCTGAAAGATATGTACCACTCAATCAGTGAGCGGGAAGACCCTGCTCAGCGAGTGTTTAACACCACACCCATAAATCGGATGGACTGGGATGGCAAAACCCGAGACTTTTTGAAGTTCAGGGAAAAGCCCAGGCTGTGCAATAGAGTGCCTCTGCAGAGAAGGTGCTCCGACACTATGGGCCTCATCACGAGTTGGGCTGTAGCCCTTAAATGCGGTGGTAACGGTATTACAGCCGCATTTAAGGGCTGGCCCTATCACGAGTTGGGTGCTAAATGGACTGTTTTACCTCCAGCCTTTCTCTGGAGGTGAAAATCCCCTGTTTTCGGCTGTATTACCGCCAGCTGTATTAGCCCGCATAATTAGCGCTGAAAATACCCCATTGAATCCAATGGACCCAATTGGGAATGGGGATTTACCGTTAACACCCAACTCGTGATCCGGCGGTAATACAGCCAGACCGGTCAGTGCTAGGGCTATTACAGTCGGCGGTATTACAGCCGGGAATACAGCCCAACTCGTGATGAGGCCCTATATCTGGGGAGCGAGCTTGGACGAGCCAGTCATCCTGTTAGGGAAAGACATGAGTGCATTCCTTCCTGAGGTGATTCACCACCACTGCTAACAGCTTGGTGAAAAGCCTGGGAGCGGAAAAAAGCATGAACGGCAGGACCTGGAACTGGTCAGGGTGTTGACCCACTACGAACCTCAGGTACTTCCTGTGCTTTCGATGAATCAGCACATGTAAGTAGGCATCCTGAATGTCCAGGGAAACCAGTCTGGAAGATCAAGGGCTTGTAAAATCTGGGCATGAGTAATCATCTTGAACTTGTCCTTGCAAACCAACAAGCTAAGCATCCACAGATCCAGTTCTTCTTTGGCACCGGAAAACAGATGGAGTACCACCCCTTCACACGTTCTGAGTATGGACTTAGCTCATTTGCGCTTTTTTCGACAGAAGCTGGCGGACTGACCTCCTCCAGTAGAATTGAGTCCGGAGAAAAAGATGTGGCCAGAGGGCCATGGCCCAGGGGGCGCTGAAGGAATGGATGGCAATATCCCTGTGCGATGACGTGTAAGGCCCAAGCTTCGGACATAGTTTTTGACCTTTCGAGGCAGAACAAGGAAAGCTCCCCTCACCAGCGATGAATGGCAAAGCTCAGTTTTAGTGCCCTGGGGTTCTGCAGGGACAGCGGTCACTGCAACACCCCCTTGCTGGCCAACGCTTCCTCTGCCTCTCAGGAAGTGCCGGCCTTACCCTGTTCCCAGGGCAGACTGACCAGCGCCCTTCAAGGCAAAGGTGGAAAAGGACAAGGAACAACGGCTGTGTGGAACGCTGTTGCACCACTAGCCCCAAAGGATTAGTGGTCACCTTGGAGGACTGGACCTTCTGAAGGTCGTCAGCCTGAGCTCCAAAAAGATTATGGCTGTTGAGCAGCATATTCAACAGCCTGGTCTTGACGTTGGTCACAAACCCAGATGTTCTCGGCCACAAGTGGCACCTGACAAATCTGCTGGTGGCCATGGCCCTTCCCGCACAGTCCGCTGTGTCCCGTCCCTACTGATGGCAAGGAGCCGTTATGTCAGATGCTTTAGAGATCAAGGACAGGAAGCCATCCCTCATCTCTCTCGCAGGGACGTACTTAGCCGCATTGGCCACCGCGATCCAAAGGCCAAAGGAGAACTTGGCCATGGCGCAAGAGGCATTTCCGTACCACAGTGCAATACTACGCAATGCAAACACCTTCTTGCCCCATGCATTGAACCTCTTACTTTCCCTGTCCAGTGGTAGGGACGGGAAGGTATAAGTCTTCAAGCTAGCCGTCGCAACCTGAACCACTCTCAGACAAAGCATGGGAGCAAAGAAAGGCCAGGTCCGACACAGCAGGACAGTTTTTTCTCACCATTGCCCGAACAGAGGCAGGTTTCTCCCAAACATCCAAACGGGGGCCTCCTCTGCCACATTGAAGGGCAATAGTGTATCCTTTTGGGGGCATCATCCAGAATATTGTAAAGTTTGTACTGAATCTTGGACCTGGATGGAGCAGATAGCCCCAGAACACTGGCCATCCATAACCATTAAGCGCTGGAAGGTGGCATTGTGCTTTCCTGGCATATTATCTTGCACAATGTCCATCTCCATGGAAGTATCGAGGCCACTGGCCCCATGCAGGTCCTCTGTCAGGCCCAGAACATCCTCACCCTTGCTATAGAATTCTTCTGGGAAATCCCTAATTTCCCTAGAACCCATAGGTTGAAGCCCAAAAGGGACCTGGTCGCCCTCCTCATCAAAGATGTCATACATCCTTGACATGACTCACTAGCGAGTGGGAAGTATGCCGGTGCTGGAGCCGAGGCCGTCACAAGAGACTTTTGTCTCCATCTGGTCCAGTCCTGAGCCCTTAGACGTGCAGGAGTGGTCCCCAGAGGGTACCCTGCCAATCGCAGAAGATGCGGTGGGACCCTGTGGTTCCATAGACGGAGATCACAGTGCCGTTGCCTGCACAATAGGCATTGAAGCACCTTAGCGAAGATGTCCACCATCTTCATGCAGAAGTTCTCCCATTCCTCTGGTGTGGAGGACTGAGCAGGAAAAGGTCCCTGTGCCAGATGCACAGGGGACTCCCTGGAGAAGTGGCTCTTTGTCAAAACTAACAACTTCCCCTTTCTCTATGCCCAACTCCTCCTCACCTGAATCTCCAGGGGAGCCCGTAGAAGACAACCAATCCTGTCTTCTTCGATGCTTCTTTGATACCGTTTTCTTCTTGGTCTTCTTTTGACATAAATAAGGACGTGGCTCCTCGGAGGCCACCTTGACCGGATGAGGACCAAATCCGGTGATCTCCCAGGAGCCAGTCCCAAAACTCCAGGGAAAAAGCCGTTAGGCAAAAAACCCTGTGTAGCAGATCTTCTCTACTGTCGGAAAGGAGTATCCGATCCACCAATTGTGACTTCCGCTGTGATAAAGAAAAAGGATCTTTAGAGATTGTAGATATTCTGAAGTCTTTCACACAAATCAAGGACAAGAACCGATCTGTAGTTTGTAGAAACTACAAGTTCCAGCAGGTACCGCAGGAAACGGGCAACGTTCGGAGAGTACTGCTATCCAGAAGGCACCGTATAAAACAGACAACGTTCGGAGAGTACTGCGATCCAGAAGGCACCGCAGAAGGCAGGAGATGCGTAGGACCTGCGGCTCCGTGGGAAACTGCGGTAACAGGAGCTTCGGCACAGAAATATAATTGCTGCGGGAGAGGGGCTGGAGGCAGACAGAGTCTCGGAAAGGCGAGAAAGAAGCAGAACAAGAAGATAAAAAGGTAATAGATAGGCAGAATAAAAAGGTAGTTAGATACAAGTATAGGGACAGAAAACCGAAGAGAAAGAGAAATGAAACTCCCGTGAACTTACCAGAATAAACCGCTGCTGAGTATACACCTGAGAGGAATACACCGCGAGTGAAAGCAGAAGGGTAGAAAAAAACCAAGGCAAGAAGTAGGGGGTAAGGTCTTTCTGCGAAACAGAATAACACAAGCGTGGGGCAATAAACAAAGTTAGAGATCAACGATGATACAACGCACCGTTGTTACTGTGCGTGATGCGTATATACGTTCCGGACGCCATCTTGGTAGAAGGCTAGACCGTTAGCTAGATATTGGAGGCATCCATGCTAGGTGTATCTCCACCGATACCATAACTTCCATGGCTGGTGCATAACAGTATGCCCCCTTTGATGCCGGAACCCTCCCGGCTTACCGGGATACAATCTGTGGAACTTCTTGATTAGTTTTGGGGCATGTAGATGCGATCTAGGCTCCCAAGTTCTTTCGGAATCTGGGTAACCCTTCCAATGAACCAGGTATTGCAATGTTCCCTGTTTATAACGTGAATCCATTAATCTGGCTACCTCATACTCTTCAGGAATCGGGGACGTCTTGATGTCCTTCTTCCTAGTTCTTCTGTGAAAAGGATCCTCAATATGTTTCTTCAACAAGGAAGTGTGGAATACAGGGTGTATTCTACTGAAACGAGCAGGTAGCCTTAGTTTTTATGCCACAGGATTGATCTTAGTCTCTATCCGAAAAGGACCGATATATCTTGGGGTGAATTTGCCTAGCCTCGCCCACCTGGGTAAGTACCTGGTGGATAGCCAGACTAGTGACCCTGGACCCCATTGAGGAACTGGTCTTCTTTTCATGTCCGCGTACTTCTTGGAGTTCTTTCTGCTCTCTTCCAAGGTATGTAGAGCAGAGGTATGTAATTGTTGGATCTCAGCCAAAGTCTTGTCTACAGACGGTGCCTTGGTCTCGCTAAAGCCGATCTTGGGGAAGGAGTGAGGGTGATAGCCATAAGTACACAAAAACGGACTCATACCGATAGATGTGTGATGAGTATTATTGTAAACAAATTCTGCCATGGGGATCAAGGAATCCCAATCGTCCTGTTCCTTATTGCAGAAACAACAGAGATACTCTTCAAGAGTGGCATTGAGCCTCTCCGTCTGTCCATTTGACTGCGGGTGATAACCCGACGACATAGCTCTATGAATTCCTATCTCCTTACAAAGTATGGACCAGAACTTTGAAGTGAACTGTACGCCCCTATCGGAAATGATCACTCGAGGTAGTCCATGTAGCCTTACTATGTCTCTAAGAAACACCGAGGCAGTTTCTGCTGCCGAAGGTACTCCTTTCAGAGAAGAGAAATGGGCTTGTTTGGAATACGAATCAATCGTTACCATTATTGCTGTTTTTCCCTGAGAAGAAGGTAGGTCCACAATAAAATCCATAGAGATGTTTTCCCAGGGGCGAGTGGGAAGCTCGGGTTGTTGTAGTAAACCGATGGGTTTCTACCTAGACACCTTAGCACTGGCACAAACTGAACAAGACCGGACATATGACTTAACGTCAGAATTTACTGAAGGCCACCAAAAACTACGTGTAAGTAGCTCATGTGTGGCCTTTTGGCCTCTATGACCAGCCAGAGGGAGGTCATGACATAAACTGAGTGCTTGTTGTTGAAGCTCTGGAGTGGGTAGAAAAAGAGCTGACTTGTAGAACCATAGCCCTTTTATCTCTTGTAGATCCTTGGAGGTAGGTGTCTGTTTAATGCAAGATTTGTAACCTTCCTGTACCTTTTGGAGATAAAGATTGATCATGGCTATGAATCGTTGTTTGGGTAATAACTTCTCTACATAGACCAACCCAGTCTTCTCCTGTCCGGATTCAGGCCAGCTTCTGGAAAGAGCATCAGCTACTCCGTTCAATGTACCTGGTATGTAGGTAATCTGGAAATCAAAAGTCGAGAAGTAATAGGCCCAGCGAGCATGACGAGAGTTATGGCATTCCATCTGCTGAAGGACTCTTAGGTTTCTATGGTCGGTACGTATGAGGAATGGATTGGTTGCTCCTTGTAAGAGGTGTCTCCACTCTTCACAAGCCATTCTCATGGCCAACAACTCTCGTTCGAGCACAGAATAATTTCGCTCACTGATGGTAAGTGTTCGTGAATAATAGGCAATAGGGTGTTCCTGTCCTTCCTTGTCTTTCTGTAAAAGTACAGCTCCCAGAGCGCCGCCGGAGGCATCAGTCTCAACTTTGAAAGGCTTCGACTGGTCAGGTTGTATTAGAACAGGTGCTGTAGTAAACAATTCCTTAAGTGTGGCAAATGCCTTCTGGGCCGCTGGATTCCAGGAAAAAAGAAACTCCCTTCTTAAGGAGTGAGGTAAGAGGTAACACTATCTCAGAGAAATGTGGTATAAAGAGGCGATAGAAATTCGCCAGCCCGAGAAAGCGCTGAACCTCCTTGACGGATGATAGATCAGGCCACCTGAGAATGGCCTTAACTTTATCTGGATCCATCCGTATTCCTGTAGACGAGATTATGTATCCAAGATAAGGTATCTCTGTAACCTCAAATGAACACTTCTCAGGTTTGGCGAACAGATCGTTCTCTCTTAGCCTGCGAAGAACCTCTTTAACCTGGGTACGGTGTTCATGTAGTGAGCTGGAGAATACCAGGACATCATCCAGATATACTACAACAGATATGTTAAGCAAGTCTGAAAATATCCGGTCCATGAATCTCTGGAACACCGCTGGGGCATTGACAAGACCAAAAGGCATTACGCAATACTCGAACAGCCCCAACGGTGTTCGAAATGCGGTCTTCCATTCATCGCCATGACGTATCCTTAGCAAATGATAGGCTCCTCGTAAGTCAATCTTAGTGAAGATTTGTGAGTCCTTAACAGCCTCTAGGATATCCCTGATGAGGGGCATAGGGTATCTGTCCCGAACAGTAATACTGTTCAATCCACGGTAATCGATACAGGGACGGAGTTCTTTGGTACCTTTCTTGGCTACAAAAAACAAAGATGCACCGCCTGATGACTTTGAATTTCTTATCAGTCCGTTGCTGAGGTTGGAATCGAGATATTCCTTAAGTGCAGTCCGTTCCAGTTGGGACAATGGATACATTCTTCCAAAGGGCAAGGGCACGTCTTCCTTAAGTTCGATGCTGCAGTCCTCAGGGCGATGAGGTGGGAGGAGTTTAGGCAGGACGTCTTCAAATACATCCTCATATTCCTTGTATTGCATCGGAATAGCTGATATCGTCAACCGAGGTTGAACTACCAGGTTGGCGGATTGTACCTCTAGGTGCGGGACCTTGATACAGTTTTTGCTGCAGAATTCGGAATCAAAACTCAATCGGTTGGTACTCCAGTTGATGCATGGGTTGTGAAGTCTCAACCAAGATATTCCCAGTATGAGAGGAAAGTGTGCTGCTCTAATTACATCAAAAATAACTTCTTCGTGATGGTTACCCATAGATACTCGCATAGGCAGCGTTTCCATGGTGATAGGTCCAGAGGATAAAGGACAGCCGTCTACTCCCTCTACAGGTATTGCCTTCTCTTTGTGTTGTAGAATTATCATATTGTTCTTAGCCCAAGTAATGTCAATAAAGTTGCCTGCTGCTCCGCAGTCCAACATGGCTAGAACCGAAACACAACTTCCAGTTGTTGTGGTTAGTGATACTTGAAAAACCATTAGTCTGTTATCCTCTACTTCTCTTCCAGATCCTGTGGGGTTGCAAGGACTTGTGCTACTCTCCCCGTTACCTCCCTTGCAGAGGGACGAGGTTGAGCGTTTCCCGAACGTCGGGAAGGAATCTCGGTACAATCCTTCAAATGATGTTTGGAGGAACCACAGTACATACACAAGTTTAGTTCTCGCCTGCGTCTTCTTTCGTCTGACGTCAAAGGTCCACGAGTAGCCCCTATCTGCATCGGTTCCTCGGGTGAGGATCTTTCCCTTGGAATTGAAGGAGGGTTATAGTTCAGCTGGCTTCCTCGGGCTCTCTTCCTCTCATTGCGTCTCTCATGTATTCTGTATTCGATCCGTAGAACCAAGGTTACTAATTCCGCAAAAGTGTCTGGTCTGGCTACTCGAGCTAATTCATCTTTTATCTCCTCTTGGAGACCTCTACGGAATATTGTCTGCTGAGCCGTATCCGGCCATCCGGCCAAGGTAGCCAACCCTTGGAATTGAGATACGTAGGATTGTACATCTTGATTCCCTTGTCTAACATCCAATACTGCCTCATACGTTGAGTACTGAACTTCTGGTCTCTCAAAACGTATCTGTAAATTGCAAACAAATAAGGCATAGTCGTTCACTGACGGATCGTCAGCCGTTACCAAAGGTGTTGCCCATCTTAAGGCATTGCCTGTCAGGTTGGAAATCAAGAACCCTACCCGGGCTCTTCCGGACTCGAAGGTTCTCTTTCTAAAGGAAAAGTACACAGAGCAAGAATCCAGGAAATCCTTTATGCTCTTTGGGTTTCTGTCGTACTTGGGCATGGAAAACGGCATTGGCGGTAATTCACCTCTTCCTTCATCCCTGAATGCGGCTTGGTTACGCAAAGTTTGCTTCTCAGCCTGGAGCGCTTGCATATCGACTCGTAGGCTTTGGATGGCATTACACATCTCCTGTATTTGTTCTGGAGTAGCCATCTGGGTCTTCTCTTGGCGTTGTATACTGTCAAAACTAACAACTTCCCCTTTCTCTATGCCCAACTCCTCCTCACCTGAATCTCCAGGGGAGCCCGTAGAAGACAGCCAATCCTGTCTTCTTCGATGCTTCTTTGATACCGTTTTCTTCTTGGTCTTCTTTTGACGTAAATAAGGACGTGGCTCCTCGGAGGCCACCTTGACCGGATGAGGACCAAATCCGGTGATCTCCCAGGAGCCAGTCCCAAAACTCCGGGGAAAAAGCCGTTAGGCAAAAAACCCTGTGTAGCAGATCTTCTCTACTGTCGGAAAGGAGTATCCGATCCACCAATTGTGACTTCCGCTGTGATAAAGAAAAAGGATCTTTAGAGATTGTAGATATTCTGAAGTCTTTCACACAAATCAAGGACAAGAACCGATCTGTAGTTTGTAGAAACTACAAGTTCCACCAGGTACCGCAGGAAACGGGCAACGTTCGGAGAGTACTGCTATCCAGAAGGCACCGTAGAAAACAGACAACGTTCGGAGAGTACTGCGATCCAGAAGGCACCGCAGAACGCAGGAGATGCGTAGGACCTGCGGCTCCGTGGGAAACTGCGGTAACAGGAGCTTCGGCACAGAAGTATAATTGCTGCGGGAGAGGGGCTGGAGGCAGACAGAGTCTCGGAAAGGCGAGAAAGAAGCAGAACAAGAAGATAAAAAGGTAATAGATAGGCAGAATAAAAAGGTAGTTAGATATATATATAGGGACAGAAAACCGAAGAGAAAGAGAAATGAAACTCCCATGAACTTACCAGAATAAACCGCTGCTGAGTATACACCTGAGAGGAATACACCGCGAGTGAAAGCAGAAGGGTAGAAAAAAACCAAGGCAAGAAGTAGGGGGCAAGGTCTTTCTGTGAAACAGAATAACACAAGCGAGGGGCAATGAACAAAGTTAGAGATCAACGATGATACAACGCACCGTTGTTACTTTGCGTGATGCGTATATACGTTCCGGACGCCATCTTGGTAGAAGGCTAGACCGTTAGCTAGATATTGGAGGCATCCATGCTAGGTGTATCTCCACCGATACCATAACTTCCATGGCTGGTGCATAACACTCTTCTTCTTTGAAGAGGAAGATGAATGTCGGTGCAAGGCTTCACTTGGGGAGTGGGACCTCTTCTGATGCTGCTTCTTATTGTTGTACTTTTACTTGCTTGGAGCTGCATGTTCTTCAGAGCGTCATTCCAAGCCATGCAATCTTGACTGATACCAAGTGAGTGGCTGGGAGCCACATTGTATTACATTGTATCGAAACATATAAAGCGCAACTACGGCCTGTAGGCACCCAGGCGCTTCAGGAGGGCATTTCCACCATTGATGGGCAAGACCACAAAGGACTGCCCCATGGTCCAGATATCCTGCGGTGAGATGAATGGTTTGATTTTGCAAAGTGTGGTGATTTGGAGCTAGGTCATTTGGACCTGTTGGCCATTTGTTTCGGGAAGGACAGACTGCTGTCAATGGTGAAGACTAAGGATTTTGCTGAATCCGAGAGTTGCAGATCAAATCCTTGTAGGTTCATTTCATTGAGCCACTGGTAAACAATGTATTGTTCAGTGGAGGGGCCGATGAGGGGGCCGATGAGGATGACTTCCTTCTTCAATGGGTTAAGTTTGAGGTAGGCAGTCAACATCCAGGACAGGATGATGGTTATGTAATCGTGGAGGTGGATGATCTCCTATGGGCTTTTCACTCTGATGTAGAATGGCTATATTGGGATCTTTGAGTAATGTGCCCAGAGTCTCCATGTTAAGGTTAAAAAGGATTGGTGATAGAGTGAAACCTTGGGGGACTCCGTCAGAGACTGGGACTCAGTTAGAACACAACAATGAACAAGTCAAGACACCACTGACAAAAAGGAATCTCATTGGTACATTGCAATAAACAATCAAAGGAACAATCGCTATACATGTCGAAAAACCCATTAGATTGTATGTGTGCATTACCCAGACTCTACAAGATATTACAGTGTGAAGTTGACAATTTATCAGCACTAAAAAAGCACATTTTGAGGCACAAAATTGTCATTTTGTGCCATTTGTTCTGCACAATTTTTCTTGACTGAAGGGTATGAGAAAGTCAGGGTGTAAGAGAGCCAGGATGCAAGGAAGTGGCACTGCACGTGAGACAGAAATGGAGACGTTGTCATCATTATTTGCACCTTTTGTATACTGTATCTGCTATCAAATTAATAGAAAGTGTCCCAGAAGTCCCAGGCTTGACAGAACATTGTGAGTTTTGATATTTTTGTTTTTTGTTTGCAGTGCATGCCTATTCTATGTCATTAATTGTATTCATTGTTTTTGCTTACAATGTTGAAAATATTGCCCTTCTATGTTCACCAACTCCCTTGCCACCCAGACCCCTAATACTCAACAATTCCCCATCACAACCCAAACCTCTCAGTCTGCCAGACATGTGCATACTGACTAGCACTGTCAAGTCCTAACTCCTACTCCCCAGTCCCTGCCACACTTCGAAGCCGGCTACAAACACACACCTTACGCTCTCCATTTTCTCTTGCAGTCTCCAGTATTTCAGTATTTCATTCTACATCTCGCCTGCTTTCTCACAGTCTATCGCACGCTCGATCCTATCCTCTCTCCGAACCTTCTACTCATGCACTTTTTTCTCCCAATTCACTCCCTCACCTGCCCATTACTCCCTGTCTTGCCCACCGCTATACCTGTGAACTCTGACCTATCGCTCCCTCGCTGATCTTTGGCCCATCAATTTCTCTCTCCCTTTCATCCTAGTATTTCCCACTTAGCGTGACTTTTATTGAAAATAAATCAAGTTTGCCTTTTTAACTTTTTTTTTTAAAAAAGACAGAAGTTCCTGTGTTTTTAAAAAACATTCTTTTGTGGTCGTTTTCTCAAAAACAGCATATTTCACAGTTTTTGTTGCAATCGCAAAATTGCTATAAACTGAGGATCTGATTAGAACAAAGAATCAAATACGAACAATTAGCATTGATGGCAGGAGCATAAATCATAAACATACCATATCAAAAAAAAATTGAAATAAAGTGCAACACACTGCATTGCATTTTTAATTAAGCTGTGTGATGAACTGATGTCAATAAGAGAGACCCACCAGGATATTTGTGAAAAGGGTTTTTTCCCAATTGGCACGAAAAAGATACATCTGTTGACTGAATGTCCCAGAGTTTTGGCATCAACCTCTGTATTCCTTCTTATAATTGTCAGTAACAGTGAGGCTTTGTCATGAACATCTGAATTACTTCCCATGACAGGCTTACTCTCTGAGGTGTTATCAGCCTCTGGATTCCTTCTCAATATTGGCAGCCTCAGAGGGTTTTGCCATCATGTTAGAACTTACTTTACAGGATTGGAAGAAATTGACAGACTCACCATCAACCTTTGTATTCCTTCTCAGGATTGACAGTCTTTCAAGAGATCTGTCATCAACCTCCGTACTATTTCTTTCACAGCATATTGTGTGGAACTCGTGGTGGTAACAAGTAAGAGAGACACAAGGGATCACAGTTCAAGGGTGTTTATTGAACAATGAAATTGGTATGCAGGTTGGAAAAATGCCCAATCTTAGCCTATCTGCCATTCAGAATTGGTACGCTGCCAACGATCTCTGCCTGAATGCCAGCAAATGGAGATCCTCCTCATCGACACACCTGCACCCTCCTTCCCTATCACTCTCTGGCCGGCCCTCCTCCTACCCCACCTTCGAGGCCAAGAATCTCGGGTTAATCTTTGACTCCACTCTTTCCTTCTCTCCCCACATCTCTGATGTCTCAAAAAAGTCTAACTTCCTACTGCACCTCCTCAGAGGTATTCTGCCCTTCCTCTCCTTCCCCCAGAAGCTCACTGTCTCTCGAGCCCTGGTTCTCTCAAGGTTGGACAATTGCAACAGCCTCTTTCTAAATCTACCTGCTTCTACTCTCCACCCTTTGCAACTTATCCAGAACAAGACTGCAAGACTTGTCCTTGTCCCCAAGCCCTGAAATCTCATCACTGGCTCCCAGTGGCTGCAAGGATTAAATTCAAGACACTCTGCATTGTCCACAAGTCTTTCTGGGCCCGGGTCCAAAATACCTTCAGCTGTCCCTCCGTAAACACCTTCCCTCCCGAGCCCTTCGCTCCTCCTCCTCTAACTCCCTCGGGGTCAGTTGTTTTTCTAAGAAACGAGCTGGGGTAGATCTCTGTCTTCGGCTGGGGCCTCCCTCTGGAACAGCCTCCCTGCCACTCTGAAACTTGAGGAGAACCATTTCTGGTTCCAGAAGAACCTCAAGACATTCCACTTTGTTTCTGCCTTCTCTGCTCCTCTCCCCTGTTGATCTGTTCTGTTCTCGGCACCATGCACCTGGTCTCCCTCTGTCTTTATGGCCCAGGTTCATGCTCACTATGCCACCCATCCACACTGCCTCCGGACAATCCCTTGCACTGGGGTCTCTATCTGTAACCCTACAGTCCCCCCGCCTTTTTCTTTTCTGCACTTATTCAGACACACCCTGTCTGTTGCCTTATTCCTAGCACTTGCCACTTGCTGGCTGCACTACCACTGTTTGTTGCTTTTTGTTATTCATGTTTTATTTGTACTTATTTTTATTTTTCTTTGATCAGCACGTTCCACCTCTCCCCTCCTCCCTTGCACTTCCCCTCTCCCATGCACTTGCGCGTTCTCAATGTCACTGGGCCTAGTAAGATCATTGTTTTGATAATCAATATCTATAAATCTAAGATGGGGACAGGTGTCGACCATCAAATAAAAATAAGGCAGTCCTAGTGGCGTCAAGTCAAATAAAAGGGCCTATACTAAGAAAACCTATTACCAAATCCTTATGCTAAATAAAAAGTGTGTGGGGTTAAGTTTCAAGAAAGAAAGAAGCGTTCTCAAATGATAAGTCAGGAGGCGATAGCGTGGGTCTCCCTTGCCCACGTTTTAGACACAGGACAAGATGGGATCTTGGAGCACAGTACAGTTTTGGGCTTCTATAGCACGAGATGACAGTTCCAATGGCAGTTCTCAGGACTGTCGATGGCCATGTCTCGTTTCCTCTGAAAGTCTCTTGCCATTTGGGCCTGATGGGTTTAAACAACAAAACTAAAGTTCCTTTAACAAATGAAAGTTTGTTCCCAGTATTCATTGGGTGATGAGCACACCCCTTGGGTACCCCACTTTTGGGCTGACCCATGTCAATCATGCTCCACAGTTCAAATAGGGTGATGGCCTCACTCCTGGGTCCACCTCTTCTGGGCTGACCCTTCTCAAATGTAATCCACACATCTTAATGTCTTTATAAACAGTTCCAAAACACACTCAGGGTAATTCATAGAATTTCGCAGAAAAGTGTCGCAAGCGGCTGGCGCAGAGTGTCCGCGTGCGATTGTCTGCGCTAGGCACGTGCGCTAAAACCGATTTCCGCGCACAGCGTATTCATGGATTTTAGGCTCCCAAACCAGCCGTGGCGCAGAGTATCGCAGCGACCCTGCAGCAGCGCCAGTAACGCCCCCAAGAACGCCCTCGCGCAAGGAAAAGCCATCAAAATCGCTAAATCATCGCAAAGGGCTGCGCTAACCCTGGACCAGTTTACAGGGCTGCCAAACAAGGAACGCAAAGCGGGTAACGTGCATATCAGGGGTACGCGTGAAGTTATACACGCGATTAGCCAGGGTACGTGTATTTCAGGGGTGCGCCGGAAGTTCCACACGCGAATAGCCTGGGCGCGTGTATTTCAGGGGTGCGCGGGAAGTTTTACACGCGATTTCAGCAGGGTACGTGTATTTCAGGGGTGCGCGGGAAGTTCCACACGCGAATAGCCTGGGCGCGTGTATTTCAGGGGTGCGCGGGAAGTTTTACACGCGATTTCAGCAGGGTACGTGTATTTCAGGGGTGCGCGGGAAGTTCCACACGCGATTAGGCTGGGTGGGTCCTCACAGGTGTTCCCTGTACACCCTCGACGGCCCCTGCAGGCAGCCCACAAAACAGGGGACTACCCTGCACACCTGCTCATGTCCCCCTGCACCCCCACCCCCCAGCAGTGCAGGGGCAGCCTCCACCAGGCCCCCACCCATGTCTCCCACCACCCCACCCCCCAGCAGTGCAGGGGCACCCTCCACCAGGCCCCCACTCATATCTCCCACCACCCCCACACCCCAGCAGTGCAGGGGCACCCTCCAACAGGCCCCCACTCATGTCTCCCACCACCCCCACCCCCCAGCATCCAGGGGCACTCTCCACCAGGCCCCCACTCATGTCTCCCACCACCCCCACCCCCCAGCAGTGCAGGGGCACCCTCCACCAGGCCCCCACTCATGTCTCCCACCACCCCCACCCCCCAGCATCCAGGGGCACTCTCCACCAGGCCCCCACTCATGTCTCCCACCACCCCCACCCCCCAGCAGTGCAGGGGCACCCTCCACCAGGCCCCCACCCATGTCTCCCACCACCCCCACCCCCCAGCCACCAGGGGCAGCCTCCACCAGGCCCCCACTCATGTCTCCCACCACCCCCACCCCCCACCATCCAGGGGCACCCTCCACCAGGCCCCCACTCATGTCTCCCACCACCCCCACCCCCCACCATCCAAGGGCACCCTCCACCAGGCCCCCACTCATGTCTCCCACCACCCCCACCCCCAGCCACCAGGGGCAGCCTCCACCAGGCCCCCACTCATGTCTCCCACCACCCCCACCCCCCAGCAGTGCAGGGGCACCCTCCACCAGGCCCCCACTCATGTCTCCCACCACCCCCACCCCCCACCATCCAGGGGCACCCTCCACCAGGCCCCCACTCATGTCTCCCACCACCCCCACCCCCCACCATCCAGGGGCACCCTCCACCAGGCCCCCACTCATGTCTCCCAGCGTGCTACGTGTATTTCAGGGGTGCGCGGGAAAATCCACACGCGAATAGCCTGGGCGCGTGTATTTCAGGGGTGCGCGGGAAGTTCCACACGCGAATAGCCTGGGCGCGTGTATTTCAGGGGTGCGCGGGAAGTTTTACACGCGATTTCAGCAGGGTACGTGTATTTCAGGGGTGCGCGGGAAGTTCCACACGCGAATAGCCTGGGCGCGTGTATTTCAGGGGTGCGCGGGAAGTTTTACACGCGATTAGGCTGGGTGGGTCCTCACAGGTGTTCCCTGTACACCCTCGACAGCCCCTGCAGGCAGCCCACAAAACAGGGGACTACCCTGCACACCTGCTCATGTCCCCCTGCACCCCCACCCCCCAGCAGTGCAGGGGCAGCCTCCACCAGGCCCCCACCCATGTCTCCCACCACCCCCACCCCCAGCACTGTGGGGCACCTGCCAGCAGGCCCCACCCATGTCCAACTCATGTCCCCCACCACCCCCACCCCCCAGCACTGTGGGGCACCTGCCAGCAGGCCCCCGCCCATGTCCAACTCATGTCCCCCACCACCCCCACCCCCCAGCACTGTGGGGCACCTGCCAGCAGGCCCCCGCCCATGTCCAACTCATGTCCCCCACCACCCCCACCCCCCAGCACTGTGGGGCACCTGCCAGCAGGCCCCTGCCCATGTCCAACTCATGTCCCCCACCACCCCCACCCCCCAGCACTGTGGGGCACCTGCCAGCAGGCCCCCACCCATGTCCAACTCATGTCCCCCCCCACCCCCCACCATCCAGGGGCACCCTCCACCAGGCCCCCACTCATGTCTCCCACCACCCCCACCCCCCACCATCCAGGGGCACCCTCCACCAGGCCCCCACTCATGTCTCCCACCACCCCCACCCCCCACCATCCAGGGGCACCCTCCACCAGGCCCCCACTCATGTCTCCCAGCGTGCTACGTGTATTTCAGGGGTGCGCGGGAAGTTCCACACGCGAATAGCCTGGGCGCGTGTATTTCAGGGGTGCGCGGGAAGTTCCCCACGCGCATAGCCTGGGCGCGTGTATTTCAGGGGTGCGCGGGAAGTTTTACACGCGATTTCAGCAGGGTACGTGTATTTCAGGGGTGCGCGGGAAGTTCCACACGCGAATAGCCTGGGCGCGTGTATTTCAGGGGTGCGCGGGAAGTTTTACACGCGATTAGGCTGGGTGGGTCCTCACAGGTGTTCCCTGTACACCCTCGACGGCCCCTGCAGGCAGCCCACAAAACAGGGGACTACCCTGCACACCTGCTCATGTCCCCCTGCACCCCCACCCCCCAGCAGTGCAGGGGCAGCCTCCACCAGGCCCCCACCCATGTCTCCCACCACCCCCACCCCCCAGCAGTGCAGGGGCACCTGCCAGCAGGCCCCCACCCATGTCCAACTCATGTCCCCCACCACCCCCACCCCCCAGCACTGTGGGGCACCTGCCAGCAGGCCCCCGCCCATGTCCAACTCATGTCCCCCACCACCCCCACCCCCCAGCACTGTGGGGCACCTGCCAGCAGGCCCCCGCCCATGTCCAACTCATGTCCCCCACCACCCCCACCCCCAAGCAGTGCAGGGGCACCCTCCACCAGGCCCCCACCCATGTCTCCCACCACCCCCACCCCCCAGCAGTGCAGGGGCAGCCTCCACCAGGCCCACACTCATGTCCCCTATCACCCCCACCCCCCGCCACCAGGGGCACCCTCCACCAGGCCCCCACTCATGTCTCCCACCACCCCCACCCCCCAGCCACCCGGGGCATCCTCCACCAGGCCCCCACCCATGTCTCCCACCACCCCCACCCCCCAGCAGTGCAGGGGCAGCAGGCAGTCAGGCAGCAGCAGGTGGGAGCGTACTTGGGGCTCTGGGGGGCAGTAGTTCGGCCTTCCGGGCAGGAGCGTGGTATTCCGTGTGCGTACGCGTGGCAAGCTTGGTACGGAGCGATTTGGCACGTGAAAATCCTGCACGTCAGCGTGAAAACCGAGGAAAGGCCCTCAGCGCGTAAGCGCGTCTGTGACGTGACCCGCACAGGTGTTTCCCACACAGCACGTGATGACAGAACACACGTGGAAAGACTGCACGTCAGAGTGTAATCGCGTGTGATTGGTGGAAATGGCCCTACACGCAGAAGTGACAAAGCGTGTGATTGGTGGAAATGGCCCTACACGCAGAAGTGACAAAGCGTGTAATTGGTGGAAATGGCCCTGCACGCAGAAGTGACAAAGCATGTAATTGGTGGAAATGGCCCTAGCGCGTACACGCCGCGTAAGTGACGCTGGACGTGTGGGCCTGTATAAAAGGTACGTGTAGAACACGTTTTCCTTGTACGTGCTTTTCGTGGAGAGCGAGTGGGTGAATTCTGTACTTCTTGTCGTTTCACACGCGATTTACTTCACGGCGTTTCAAGTTCGTATTCCCTGTTACCTCTGACAGCTTTTTCTCTTTTTTCTCTTTTACTGGTTTACCTGGGCCTGTTCCCTCAAACAGTGTTCCCTTCTACTGTTGTCCTGTCTCCTCAGACAGCGTACAAATCTTCTTTTGGCGGGAGTGTTGCCAACCAAACGTGCTCCTTTTACACGCTCGTTTACCAGGCAGACGGTGAGTCACGCACGTATCTAACATCTGTGCTTGCCCCGTGTGTAGCCTACCCCTTCAGAGGTCATTCTAGGCTGCGTGTGACACGCATACGTTCATTCTTGTGTTACTGGGTGCCACAGCGTAGTGCAGGTTTTTCTTTCTGCACACGTGGTCTAGGAGGGGTTGCGTGCACGTCATCTCCCTTTTTTGGGCCTCCTGTGCGTTGCGTGACCCGTCATCTTTCCCCAGGGGTTAAAATCAGCCTTGCTAGAGCACTAGGGTACAATTACCATCTGGTACCCAACCCCTTTGACCCCCAATTGCCCAGGACAATAGTCTACATCCACTCCCATACGCACATTAACATCAGTGCCATGGCTGGGAGGCGAGGATTCCGTAAGGGTGGCAAAGGTGGAAGAGCCACAAGTGGTGGCCGTGGTGGATCCGGTAGGGGACGTGGTCGTAACTTGCAGGGTGAGCCTGTCCCCCCATGTGTGGAGGACCAGTCACGGGCACCCATAATCCCCCCTCTCCCCCCTCCCGTAGAGGCTGATGTGGCTGACACCATCCATGCTCAGCCCTTGTTGGACCAGCCCATTGTGGCACCAGACCTGGCTGACTCCATGGCTGACTTCCAGGTCAGCAGGGCTACGACACGTGCGCTGGTGCACGTTGATGCCATCATGCCACGTGGATCTCGGGCAGCAAGGTCATCTGCTGCACCAAGGAGGCAGGGTGGAGAGGCTGCAGGGGCAGCTGCGGCTCCATCCACCCCAGCCCTCACACACCCAGCCAGGACAGTGTCGGTCCTAGTCCATGCTGCTGACATTCCCCCTGACACCATCACACTAGAGCCAATGCCTGCACCAACTCCCATGCTGAGTGTGCAATCCCACACTCCTGATACAGAGTCCACCAGGGCTCCTGCCCCTAGTGTCCAGAGCGACGCAGGACACTCAGGATCACCACCACCTTCCAAGCGGAAGAGGAAGAGTGCTCGTCCGGCACAGGCTGATGCCCCAGACACGGCTACACAGTCCGGCCCGTCCAGGAAGCCCAGCTTCACGGATGACGAACTGAATGCACTTGTCGAGTATGTGTCCGGACATGACAACGAGATGGTCATTGTTGCAGGATCCAAGACCACACCTGCACAACGCCAGGCACACTGGCAGACCGTTGCGGACATCGTAAGTGCCCTTGGAATCGTGAGGCGCACAGCCAATGATTGCTATAAGCGCTGGAATGACCTAAAGCGCAGGGCAAAGAGTAAGCTGGCCTCAAGTCATGCCGCAACTCTAGTGACTGGAGGTGGGTCTCCAGTAGTAGACATGGAACTCACTCCACATGAGTCAGTCGCTGGGACCTACGTCACGGAGGAACAGATCCAAGGCGTGGGAGATCTGGCTGATTACGAGGCATTGTCCGGTGAGTGCACATGCATGTGTGTGTCATCCATGTGCATGGTGTGTGTGTGAGGGCTTCTGTTTGTGTGCCAGGTGAGAGTGTGTGCGCCTGAGTCGTATGGGTCAGCCATGTGCTTCATGCAATACTTCCTGCGCAGCTGCATTTGGCCATAGCAGTATCCCTTCTGCCAACAGTAGACATCTAGCCCAACTGCACGCCAGTTGCCCTTGAAGTGTCACCTTGCCACAACATTGTTGCTTATTTTTCACTGTTCATTCAGTCAGATTGTTTGCATTCCCCCACTTTTACTAGCCATGTCGCTGTCCACTAGTCACATGTCTGACATGGCAATGGTGAAGTGGAGTGACTTTGTTACCTGGATATCATTTGTACACACATGTCCCTGTGCAATTGGACCATTTCAGACTGGCAGCTCCAGGTGAAAAATCTGACCTGTAAGAATTAGAAAAGCAATTACATGCGGGAACTGGACTGAATGAATAGGTGCTGCCCTCCTCTCCATCTTCACTCAATAGCAATGATACATGCCATCTGTGTGATGGCATGTGTGTTTCACCTGGCAATCACAGGCCAATGTGTGATGCCACTGCCAGGCAGCAGGCAGAAAATGTGTTCATTTTCCATCTTGGTGTCATCAGTGTGTGCCATTTGCCTGCACTTCATACGCAGTGAGGGTGCATGCATGGGAGGGTTTTAGTCATGTGGGACATGTGTCAATCAAGTACTGGTTCTCTTGCTTCTCAGCCCTCATTGTGTGCCATGGTGCTAATGCCTGTTTCCATTTCTTTGTTTTCATGTCTTTGCAGGGGAAGACGCACCTGATACTGCTGGGTTTGTGGAGATGGTGCAGACCCAGGAGGGGTCCGAGGGCCGACCAACCACCAGTGTGGGACGTGGTGTGGTGGTGGGGGAGAACCCACAAGTGCTGCAGGTCGTGCTCTCAAGGGGAGTCTCTGGCTGCACCTCCCCCGAGCTGTACTCAGGTGTTGATTCGGATGAGACCTACGTGCCGTCGCAGGTGAGTGTTCCAGGGAGGGATTCTGTTCTGTCTCACCCACCTGCACCAGGGTCAGAACCCTCCATGGGGATGTCAGTGTTGGCAGCTACGCCTTCGGTGGTTACGGATGCAGGGTCACACTCCGCGACATCTGATCCTGTTCCTGGGCCAGCAGATCAGAGGGGGAATGCAGTCCTGCAGCCTCAGGCAGTGCCGGCACAGCAAGGCGTAGTTCGCCTTGCCCCAGACAGGTGTGGTGCCCGCCGACGTGGTGGCCGTACGCCACCCGGCAATACCTCATGGGAGCAATCCATTTACGGTATGACAACCCAACAGGCTGCATCATCCGAGATGATGGCTCAGGCCATGGATAGGGTGGCCACTTCCATTGTCCACCCAGAAAGGCTGATGGAGCGACTAGAGCAGGCAACCGACTCCATCTGCCAGTCACACAGGGAGGACATGTTGGGGTCCAACAGGGACAGGCGGGCGGCACTGGCGACTCTGCAGGAGGCCATCTCCATTGAGTCCCAGGGCCACAGGGAAGCCCTGAGGCAGGAGCTCCTTCACCTCAGGACGACTCTTGTTGAGCTTGAGGCTTCAACACACCAAAGGACAGAACAGCAGCTGGAGCGTCTCACCCGTACGCTCTCAGCTGAGATGCAGGCAACGAGGGCAGAGGTCCGGGCATCCCGTGAGTTGTTGCATGGGGACCTCCGCACACTCATCCTCCAGAACCAGACCTACCACACCCGCATGCTTGCAGCCATGGAGGAGCAGACTAGGGCCTTGCGTGGGCTGCCTCCCATAGTGCAACCACCTCCGGATGCAGCTGCACAGGGTGATAATAGCGACAGCAGTGAAACTCCCACAACAGGGTAGCCGTGTGGGCCATGAGCCCATGGAGGTGTTTTATTTTCCCAGGATCCACGCAGGTGGGTTCTGGTGTGCATCCTGTCCTCGGACCTCCTGGGTGGCCTCCCCAAACCCCCCCGGGCCCATCAATGGCCATTTTTGATTGTTTCTTATTTTTATTGTTATTTCTTTTATTCCCTATTTTTTTGGGACGATTTGTTGGCTTCCGTGGTTCCTGTGGGCATACGCTGCATTGTGGCTGGGCACATGCAGGCTTGTAATGTATTTGGTTCAGATGCTTGGGTTTGAGTCACACACACCCCTCCTGCTTCCCGTTTCCATGGGCTTGCAAAGGGTGTGCCCAAGTGACAGTGAATTACACAGTGACGTTGGACTCCCATGAGCTGTGTGGGCAGTCTGTAGTCAATACTGTGTATACATTCCTAGTGCATATTGCTGTTGTGTTGTACACTGCATGTTGCATTGATGTGTAACTCATCTTCTGTGTCTACCTCCCAATTTGCAGGTCCCTTCCTCATGTCTACACAAGGACCTCTAGTCTGGAGATGGTGTCCATGTTGGCAGCAGTGCACCTACAACTCTACATGGCGCCAACACTGCACAGTTGGTAGTGGTGGGAGTGCAGGCATTTCCAGGTGGTGAGACTACTAATATGTAACATTTGTGATGTCATGTTAATGGTACTACGTGCTCAAGTATGTTGTTGGTCCGGCATTGCTGTGAGCATTTCAGGTGTTGCAGGTTTCTAATAGGGACACTGTACATAGTGAGACTAGTGTCATGTTGTGGGGATTACTTTGTTTACCTGCAATTAGCATGACATGGCACGGTGTGTCGTGTGGCGGTGCTGGGGTTGGGTTGGCTGACATGGCACTGTCCTCTTGTTGCATTTTGCAAGTGGGTAATCATTTTAGCTGCTTGAATGTGTAACTTCACAAAACTGCATTGGTGGTGTCTGTGTGGGTAGGGATGCACACATTGTGACACTTCCAGGTGAACAATCTCAGGCTGATATGGTATTCACGGTTCATTCTCCAGACATTCAGGATCAGTGTCAGGTTGAGTCATCATTGATTGTCAGATGGAATGTGCCAGGGCAGTGTGCACTCCACAGGGGTGTGATTTCTATGTGAAGTAATTAGCCACTAGCTGTGTACGGGCTGCCTCCCCCGTGCTCTTTCCCCTCCCATGCGCAGCGGCTGTGCATGTGGTTGGGGATGTGGGGCCACCACCATGTCCACGGCCAGGCCCCGGCGTGTTGCAACGTTGTGCAGGACACATGCTGCCACTATGATCCTGCACACTACTGGGGGAGCGTATAACAGCTGGCCGCCAGAACGGTCAAGGGAGCGAAAGCGTGACTTTAGCACTCCGAATGTGCGCTCCACTATGCCCCGGGTCGTAATGTGGGCTGTGTTATATCTTACCTCGGGTGGCGTGGTGGGGTTCCGAATTGGCGTCATCATGTGGGGGCTGAGAGGGTAGGCACTGTCCCCTGTGGAGGTGGTGATTGGTATCATTGGTGGGGTTGTGACCTTGCTCAGTATCCAACATGCATGCATGTGCAGTGGCATACATAATCACCAAGCAGCCATGTATCGCCATGCCGCCCAGCTTCTAGGTCCCGGCTTAGGGTGGACATTCGGTAAATGAAGCTGTCGTGGGTGGAGCCGGGATAGTTGGCATATACTGAGGTGATGATTCCCTTGGCATTACATGCTACCTGCACGTTGATGGAATGCCAGTGCTTGCGGTTCCTATAGATGTGCTCAGATGCCCTGGGGGGACGTAGAGCCACATGGGTGCAGTCGATGGCACCTAGCACTTTGGGGAATCGTGCCACACCGTAAAAATCCAGGGCGGCAGCATGCCTTTCTGCAGGTGTTCTGGGCAGGTATATGTGCCTGCGGACTGATGGCCGTGCAGTCATGATGTTCAAGACCTGGTGTAGGCAGCGTGACTGGGTGGCCTGTGACACCCCACCCACTATGGCACTTGTCCGCTGAAATGATCCAGTGGCTAAGAAGTGCAGTACATTGAGGACCTTCTCCAGGGGGCTGAGTGCTTGGGAGCACAGGGTGGGTGATGTGAGGTCATCCTCCCACTCACTCACCAGGTCCAGTATAATGTGTGGTGGAAACCTGTACCTCCCATACACCTGGTCATCAGGCATCCCGAAAAGGCTGGTTCTGGGTGTGAATATTCTTGCCCTGACTATCCTCCTCCTCCTCCTTTGGTAGCCCACTGCCACTGCTGCTAGGAACGGTATGTTCATCCTGGCGTCTGAGCTTGTTATTGTTAAAGTGCGCAAATTTATGCTTTGCGCGTGTTCTAGGCGAGCGTGTGACCCGCGCACCCCTGGAATCCAGTTCCCAGTCCAATAGCGTGTGGAAATTCACACGCACCACGGGATACAGCGTGTGACCCGCGCACCCCTGGAATCCAGTTCCCAGTCCAATAGCGTGTGGAAATTCACACACACCACGGGATACAGCGTGTGACCCGCGCACCCCTGGAATCCAGGTCCCAGTCCAATAGCGTGTGGAAATTCACACGCACCACGGGATACAGCGTGTGACCCGCGCACCCCTGGAATCCAGTTCCCAGTCCAATAGCGTGTGGAAATTCACACGCACCACGGGATACACCGTGTGACCCGCGCACCCCTGGAATCCAGTTCCCAGTCCAATAGCGTGTGGAAATTCACACGCACCACGGGATACAGGTTTGCTGACGTACTTGCGTGTGTAAGTGCCCGCGCACCCATTAAATACACGTACATAGGCCAATCGCGTGTACGTGCACTTTTGTCCAATTACACGCGATGACACTGACGTGCAGTATTTCCACGTGTGCCCCGTCATCACGTGCTGAGTGGGGAAAACCCGTGCGGGTCACGTCACAGACGCGCTTACGCGCTGAGGGACTCTGGTCCAATAGAATCGCGTATGCGTGCTGACGCGCTTACGCGCTAAGGGCCTTTCCTCGGATTTCACGCTGACGTGCAGGATTTTCATGTGCCAAATCACTCCGTATCAAGCTGGCCACGCGAAAACACACGGAAGACCACGCTCCTGCCCAGAAGGCCGAGTTACTGCCCCCCCAGTGCCCCGAGCAGCCTCCCACGTGCCATCTGCTGCTGCCGGCCTGCCTGCCTGCTGCCACCGTGCCCTGCCATTTGGTGCCTGCACATCAGCCATCTGCAGGGGTCCAGTTGCTGTGTCCACCCCTGCTGGAACTGAAGACTCCCGACTGGGATTACATCGCTCCACAGCCCAGCCCCAGGACCCAGTTGCCCACCCACACCTGCCTCTGGGGTTGCCATGTCGGGCACTTCCACATCTGGCACCAGTGGCAACCCCAGGCCAGAGGGGCAGAGGGGCACCAGCTTCACTGTCACCGAAGTTGGTGTCCTGGTGGAGCATGTCCTGGGGCAGTATGATGCCCTCTTTGGATCGTCCCGCACCAGCAAGGAAGGACGGCAGAGGATCTGGGCCGACTGTGTGGTTGCCATCAACGCGGAGGGGGTGGCAACCCGCGACGTCCTGAAGATCAAGAAGCGCTGGGAGGACTTGAGGTCCAGGACCCTTGTGAAGGCCCGGCGCCTCGTGGAGGGGGGCCGGGGCCGCATGAGTTCCATCCAGATGAGGGTCCTGGAACGCGTACGCCCAGCGCTCCACGCCCAGATCCTTGAGAGGGAGGCCCGTCTGGAGTTGAGCGGTAAGTGTCCAAGCATTACTGTGTGAGACAGGGCATGTTGCGGTGTGCTGGTTCTATGATACTTGTCTGTATGTGTGCCATAGGCCATGTATGCATGTATGTGTGCAGGGACATCATGGTAATGCATGTGCGACCAGTGATGTGGGATCCACATGGTTGTTGCATGTGTTGAAATGCCGCATGGGGAGCCCTATGCAGATTTTGAACATGAGAGCATGCCAGTCTCTGTACCTGGACATGGGTGGGGGTGAGGGATGGGTGCTGATGCCAGGTACATATATGATAGCCATGTCTGTGTGCCTGACCTGCGTGTCTGTGACTTGTGCATGCCATGGATGCATGACACATGTGTGTGACAATGCACAGATTCAGTGAAGCAGCCAAATTACCCTTGTATCCGCTGTGTTTGGTGTGTTTGGGGCCAGATGGATGTGACTGAGGTGAAGTGTGTGCATGTGATAGGCATGAGCCATGATGCATGTGAGTTACATATCATTGAATGTTTCAAGAGTCCATTGGACATGCATGGAAATGTCCATGGCATGCACCATGCCTGTTACTGTGTGTGTTTTGCCTGGACTGACCCATGTGTTGTGGAGGGACATGATGGAAGTGTACTTTGACAGTGGTGCTCATCTGCTATTGCTTCCTGTCTAGGGGACCATTGTACAGTGCCCTGATGCTTGTGTTCTTTGTCTCCCTCTACGCAGCGGCTAGTGAAGAAGAGGGCGGAGACGGCGCTGTGGAGCAAGGCGGCGGGGATGCCCCCACGGCTGCAGCGGAAGGGGTGGGTGAGCCCCCACAGGGGCCTGCTACGGTGGGAGACGGTGAGGAGCCATCCAGGTTGGTGGTTTGCACAGAGGAGGAGGAGGCCGCCACTGGGGCACACATGGGGCCTGGTGGGGGCATCCCTGCTGGTGCAAGTGGTGCAGTCCAGGGCCAGGGGCAGGAGGCAGCACAGGTCACCGTGGAGGGGCCTGTGCATGTCGCTGTCCCTGACCCTGTGAGTGCACCACCATGCACCAGCAGGGATGCCCCGTCCCAGGCCTGTCCGCAGGTAGAGGGGATGTCCATGTCACCTGACTCCCCTCCACCTGCGGACGTGGGAACCCCTGGCCGTGCAGAGAAGGTCCTGATTGGGGTCGCGATGCGCACGGCTGTGATTCGTGATGCCGTGTGTGCTTCCCTGGAGGAGCACGCACGTCATCACGAAGTGCACCGTGCCGACGTGGCCCAATTGGGATCGGCCATGTTCGGGGGTTTCCTGCATGTGTTGGCCAATGTGGCGGCCCTCTCCTCCTCTGTGCAGGCTATCCACCAGTCGTTCTCCTTGCCGTCTTCCAGCCCAGATGCCACCAGGGCCCCCTGTGGACCTGCCCCGACCAATGCAGCCAGCTCGGTGGGGATCCCATCCCTGCCACAGTTGGGAGTCGGAGGTCCAGCAGGGGTGGACAACACAGCAACTGGACCCCAGCAGGTGGAAGATGTGACAGCATCATCAGGCAGGGCACGTGCACGACGGCGTCGGTGGTTTCCATCAGCCTGGATGCCGTCGTGCTGGCAGAGGCAGTGGCGTCGGAGGCAGCAGCGGGCTCGACGTGGGAGGCATCATGGCTCGGGGCCATCAAGATCAGAGGGGCAGGCATCAGCCGGAGGGCAGGGCAACCCTGGGATGGTGGTGTCTTCCGTGTGGGAGCAGTTGGTCCAGCGGATAGGTGCGGAGCGGCAGCGGGCGGAAGAGGAGTGGCTCACCATGGTCAGGGCGGAGTTCTCCATGCGTCGGGCGTTGAGGCGGGCTGAGTGCCTCGAGGAAGCTCGCAGGGAGTTTGAGCTGGACATGGGGTTATCCCTGCGAGACCTCGGGGCCAGGACAGAGTCCCGCCTCCAGGACATCGACATGGAGTTCGATGATGCCCTGCCCAGCAACATCACCGAGTGAGCCGCAGGACTTGCCCGCTGCCTTTGTATATAGTTATTTAGTTAGTGTTAGGTTTCCTTTATTAATTTTTGTTTTTTTGGACCGCTCGGACAATGGCCACTTTTTTGTATATATTATTTTCATTAGGTAGTAGTAGGTTTCATTCATGGTGTTGGGCTCATGGACCCTGGAATTTTCGTGTATATAGTTTGCTTTTTGAAGAAACATTTTTTTTTATTAATTATTGTGTTCACCATGAGGAAATGGTTTTTCATTATTTTACTTCCACATGATTTTGCTTTGGACAACATTTGTTTTTGGATTACTTTGTTTTTTTTATTTTTACATTTGTTCTCGGACATGGACCATTTATTTTGTTATCCCCATTGTTGTTTGTTTGATTTTTTAACTTATTTTTCATCTTTAATACATGTTCTTTTTAACTTTCACTTGTGGTATTTTCTCATTGGTTTCATACATGTCATGATATGGGTTTTGACATTGACTTGCACCCATTGTGTATGTGTGTGTGACGGACATGTGTTCATTTACAGACTTGCCATTGGGGTTGTATCATGTAATTGCATTCACTATGTGGGTGGATGCAATCCTTGCCTGGGTGTTTGTGCTGGGTATGCTGCCCATTACTGCCATGATTGAGTATCGTCAAGACCTGGGGGCAGGGGGACATGTGTGGGTGCCTGGTGGAGGCTGCCCCTGCACTGCTGGGGGGTGGGGGTGGTGGGAGACATGAGTGGGGGCCTGGTGGAGGGTGCCCCTGGTGGCTGAGGTGTGGGGGTGGTGGGAGACATGAGTGGGGGCCTGGTGGAGGGTGCCCCTGGTGGCTGGGGGGTGGGGGTGGTGGGTGACATGAGTGGGGGCCTGGTGGAGGCTGCCCCTGCACTGCTGGGGTGTGGGGGTGGTGAGAGACATGAGTGGGGGCCTGGTGGAGGGTGCCCCTGCACTGCTGGGGTGTGGGGGTGGTGGGAGACATGAGTGGGGGCCTGGTGGAGGGTGCCCCTGCACTGCTGGGGTGTGGGGGTGGTGGGAGACATGAGTGGGGGCCTGGTGGAGGGTGCCCCTGGTGGCTGGGGGGTGGGGGTGGTGGGTGACATGAGTGGGGGCCTGGTGGAGGCTGCCCCTGCACTGCTGGGGTGTGGGGGTGGTGGGAGACATGAGTGGGGGCCTGGTGGAGGGTGCCCCTGCACTGCTGGGGTGTGGGGGTGGTGGGAGACATGAGTGGGGGCCTGGTGGAGGGTGCCCCTGGTGGCTGGGGGGTGGGGGTGGTGGGTGACATGAGTGGGGGCCTGGTGGAGGCTGCCCCTGCACTGCTGGGGTGTGGGGGTGGTGGGAGACATGAGTGGGGGCCTGGTGGAGGGTGCCCCTGCACTGCTGGGGTGTGGGGGTGGTGGGAGACATGAGTGGGGGCCTGGTGGAGGGTGCCCCTGGTGGCTGGGGTGTGGGGGTGGTGGGAGACATGAGTGGGGGCCTGGTGGAGGGTGCCCCTGCACTGCTGGGGTGTGGGGGTGGTGGGAGACATGAGTGGGGGCCTGGTGGAGGGTGCCCCTGCACTGCTGGGGTGTGGGGGTGGTGGGAGACATGAGTGGGGGCCTGGTGGAGAGTGCCCCTGGTGGCTGGGGGGTGGGGGTGGTGGGTGACATGAGTGGGGGCCTGGTGGAGGGTGCCCCTGCACTGCTGGGGTGTGGGGGTGGTGGGAGACATGAGTGGGGGCCTGGTGGAGGGTGCCCCTGCACTGCTGGGGTGTGGGGGTGGTGGGAGACATGAGTGGGGGCCTGGTGGAGGGTGCCCCTGGTGGCTGAGGTGTGGGGGTGGTGGGAGACATGAGTGGGGGCCTGGTGGAGGGTGCCCCTGGTGGCTGGGGGGTGGGGGTGGTGGGTGACATGAGTGGGGGCCTGGTAGAGGCTGCCCCTGCACTGCTGGGGTGTGGGGGTGGTGGGAGACATGAGTGGGGGCCTGGTGGAGGGTGACCCTGCACTGCTGGGGTGTGGGGGTGGTGGTAGACATGAGTGGGGGCCTGGTGGAGGGTGCCCCTGGTGGCTGGGGTGTGGGGGTGGTGGGAGACATGGGTGGGGGCCTGGTGGAGGGTGCCCCTGCACTGCTGGGGTGTGGGGGTGGTGGGAGACATGGGTGGGGGCCTGGTGGAGGGTGACCCTGGTGGCTGGGGGGTGGGGGTGGTGGGTGACATGAGTAGGGGCCTGGTGGAGGGTGACCCTGGTGGCTGGGGGGTGGGGTGGTGGGTGACATGAGTGGGGGCCTGGTGGAGGCTGCCCCTGCACTGCTGGGGTGTGGGGGTGGTGGGAGACATGAGTGGGGGCCTGGTGGAGGGTGCCCCTGCACTGCTGGGGTGTGGGGGTGGTGGGAGACATGAGTGGGGGCCTGGTGGAGGGTGCCCCTGGTGGCTGGGGTGTGGGGGTGGTGGGAGACATGAGTGGGGGCCTGGTGGAGGGTGCCCCTGCACTGCTGGGGTGTGGGGGTGGTGGGAGACATGAGTGGGGGCCTGGTGGAGGGTGCCCCTGCACTGCTGGGGTGTGGGGGTGGTGGGAGACATGAGTGGGGGCCTGGTGGAGGGTGCCCCTGGTGGCTGGGGGTGGGGGTGGTGGGTGACATGAGTGGGGGCCTGGTGGAGGGTGCCCCTGCACTGCTGGGGTGTGGGGGTGGTGGGAGACATGAGTGGGGGCCTGGTGGAGGGTGCCCCTGGTGGCTGAGGTGTGGGGGTGGTGGGAGACATGAGTGGGGGCCTGGTGGAGGGTGCCCCTGGTGGCTGGGGGGTGGGGGTTGGCGGTTGACATGAGTGGGGGCCTGGTGGAGGGTGCCCCTGGTGGCTGGGGTGTGGGGGTGGTGGGAGACATGAGTGGGGGCCTGGTGGAGGGTGCCCCTGGTGGCTGGGGTGTGGGGGTGGTGGGAGACATGAGTGGGGGCCTGGTGGAGGGTGCCCCTGCACTGCTGGGGTGTGGGGGTGGTGGGAGACATGAGTGGGGGCCTGGTGGAGGGTGACCCTGGTGGCTGGGGGGTGGGGGTGGTGGGAGACATGGGTGGGGGCCTGGTGGAGGGTGACCCTGGTGGCTGGGGGGTGGGGGTGGTGGGTGACATGAGTGGGGGCCTGGTGGAGGGTGACCCTGGTGGCTGGGGGGTGGTGGGAGACATGAGTTGGACATGGGTGGGGGCCTGCTGGCAGGTGCCCCACAGTGCTGGGGGGTGGGGGTGGTGGGGGACATGAGTTGGACATGGGTGGGTGCCTGCTGGCAGGTGCCCAACAGTGCTAGGGGGTGGGGGTGCAAGGGGACATGAGTTGGTGTTCATTAGTTCAAGGAGACATGTGCCTTTGCTGGGGGGCATGCCCATGTTGGGTGGGCTGCCTGCGGGACATGACCAGGGATGCAGGGTAGTCCCCTGTGGTGTGGGCTGCCTGCAGGGGCCATGGAGGGTGTACAGGGTACACCTGGGAGGACCCACACTGTCAAATCACATGTGGGACTCCCCAGCACCCCTGAAATACACGTACCGTGCAGAAATCGCGTGTAAAACTTCCCGCGCACCCCTGAAATACACGCGCCCAGGCTATTCGCGTGTGGAACTTCCCACGCACCCCTGAAATACACGCACCCAGGCTATTCGCGTGTGGAACTTCCCGCGCACCCCTGAAATACACACGCCCAGGCTATTAGCGTGTGGAACTTCCCGCGCACCCCTGAAATACACGCACCCAGGCTATTCGCGTGTGGAACTCCCCACGCACCCCTGAAATACACGCGCCCTCAGGCTATTCGCGTGTGGAACTTCCCGCGCACCCCTGAAATACACGCGCCCAGGCTATTCGCGTGTGGAACTTCCCGCGCACCCCTGAAATACACGCACCCAGGCTATTCGCTTGTGGAAGTCCCCGCGCACCCCTGAAATACACGCGCCCAGGCTATTCACGTGTGGAACTTCCCGCGCACCCCTGAAATACACGCGCCCAGGCTATTCGCGTGTGGAACTTCCCGCGCACCCCTGAAATACATGCGCCCAGGCTATTCGCGTGTGGAACTTCCCGCGCACCCCTGAAATACACGTGCCCAGGCTATTCGCGTGTGGAACTCCCCGCGCACCCCTCAAATACACGCGCCCAGGCTATTCGCGTGTGGAACTTCCCGCGCACCCCTCAAATACACGCGCCCAGGCTATTCGCGTGTGGAACTTCCCGCGCACCCCTCAAATACACGCGCCCAGGCTATTCGCGTGTGGAACTTCCCGCGCACCCCTGGAATACACGTAGCCCGCTCCCCCAGGCCCGATCGCGTGAGGAACTTCACGCGAACCCCTGTAATACACGTAGCCCGCTCCCCCAGGCCCGATCGCGTGTGAAACTTCACGCGAACCCCTGAAATACACGTAGCACGCTCCCCCAGGCCCGATCGCGTGAGGAACTTCACGCGAACCCCTGTAATACACGTAGCCCGCTCCCCCAGACCCGATCGCGTGTGAAACTTCACGCGAACCCCTGAAATACACGTAGCACGCTCCCCCAGACCCGATCGCGTGAGAAACTTCACGCGAACCCCTGAAATATACGCAGCCTGCTCCCCCAGGCCCGATCGCGTGAATAACTTCACGCGAACCCCTGTGATGCACGTACCCTGCTGAAATCGCGTGTGAGACTTCCCGCACACCCCGGTATACACGCACACGTATTTTTTGTCAGCGGGTGTCCGTGTTTGTGGGTACCCCTTTGCACGTCATTTTTCCTGGAGGGCCACAGTATGGGACATTCATCATTGCAGTATATAGGTGCTATTTGTTGGCGCACCTTTTGGCGCACATTTCTTACAGCCGCAGAGACGCTACCGCCTGCTTTCTTGTGGCGGTCGTGTTTGTGCCTGTGCGCTGGTTTGAGCGTGCGCTTTTTTCCCCTATTCTATTCCATGAATAGGTGTTGTAGGCGAGCGTGTGGGCGTTCCGCGCACTTGTGCCCTGTACTTCCCCCGTGACGCCCACGTTTTGGCAAGTTGTTCCCCATTCCGAGTGTTACGCCCGTGTTCCGCCTACTTTTGTTGCGTGGGCCGCGCTATGTGCGAATTTCGCTGTGGCCTGTGCGATTTTCGCTGTGACCTGGCGCACACTGTTAGATGGCCTGTGCGCCAACGTGCGCCGCGCACTTTTTTATCGCACATCCGCTGGTTTTCTCGCGCACGGCCTTCCATGAATCGACGTGCGCTGCTTTTCGTGCGATTTTCGCACTTGCACTGCGATTTTCGCTATTCCACTGCGATTCGCACTTTTTTGCCCACTTGCGCCGCGCTAATTATTCCATGAATCGGCCTGACTGCTTCTTGAGACTCTAGACTCAGCCCCTCCTGGGATTCGCTTCCCATGTTTCCTCTCACTGCAGGATTTACTTCCCTTTCTTTCAGCCAACTTATGGATAAAAGTCTTTTGATTGTACAGGGCTTTTGCTTGACCCTCACGTAGGACCGCCTTGAGTTCCTTTGGCGGCTTTCCTATGGCCTTCTGGTTTCTGTAGTTTCTCAATATGGGGCTCGACCTAAGAGTCTCTCAAATTAGCACCCATGTGCTTTCCCTCTGCAGCTGGTCTCCTCCTCACACTTTTAACAGTTCCTTTAAAGTTCATTAGCTTTGGTTCAAAACTTGCCACTTTAGAATTCTCACTCAATACAGCCCGATGCTTATCGATTCTCCCATCGACTCACTTGCTGTGGTGAACCGCTTGGCTTTTAACTTCTTTGGCGTCAAGGCTGGAGTCTCATCTACTTCATCTTATTAGCATAGGCTTGCCCCGTGTACCATTGACATCGGCAGCAGAACACTTGTGCTATTGTTCGTGGTCTTAGATTCCCCTCCACAAAGGTTCCGTGGGCCTGGTACAAAAAGGGCAAGGTCACTTCTCTCCTTGCCAACCTCTCGCTTCCTGCTGCCTTTCTTCTTACCTTGAACTGCTGCTTGGTAGTTGGTAGTATGACCACTTTGACCTATTCCGCTGGCTCTCCTGTGGCCTGCTGGTATCTGTAGTTTCTCTCAGATGGGGATCGACCAGAGTCTCTTGAGTTAGCACCCACATGGCGCCAGTTTCCCTCTGCAGCTAGTCTCCCCTTAACACTTTTACAGTTCATTCGCAGTTCCTTGAACTTGGTTCAAATTTGCCAGTTTGCAATTCTCTCACTCACTTATCGATTCTCCCCTCGACACACCGGCTATGATGAACCACTAGGCTGTTGGCTTTCATGGAGTCAAGGCTGGTACAACAGGTGTGGGAGCTTCCCTTGCTCCTGCTTATCTGCATAAGCTTTCTCCGTGTACCGTTGACACCTGCTGCAAGACACTTGTGCCATCATTCACGGTCTTAGGCTCTCTTCCATGAAGGTTCCGCGGGCCTGGGCCAAAAGGGGCAAGGTCACTTTTCCTCGCCACCCTTTCGATTCCTGCTGCCTTTCTCCTTCTCTTGAAATGCTGTGTGATAGCCGTCTCATCATGCTGTCTGCCGTGCTCGCCTTGCTCGCCTTGCTCAAACTGTGCTCTCTGGCTCGACCTTTTATCCCTGTGGGGAAAGGAAAGGGACATCCGATGTGTGTGATTCTGATCAATTGTCTGAGTTTGCCTGACCCTTGTATTGGGACATGTCAGGTAAACGGCTCTGGTGTTAGTCTGCTGTCCTTTGTGTTGTGCGAAAGTGTTCCTGTTGAAAAGGGGGGGGGGGCAGTGGTTTGGAACGTCCTACAGAAAAGGATAGGGAAAAGGTGTTGATGTAAGGGGGATATCGTGTCTCACCCATCGGTGTCCCACTCCCCGAGGAACTCCCATCCAGGTGATCCTCCCTCACTGGTCCACCCCCAGGAACTGGATCCAATAGCGATGACCGTGTCCTGGCCACCTGGATGACAGATACCTGGGACTAGCTAGGGAGACACATTCGGGTTTCTCACAGTGCCCATTCACATGCACAGGTATCCAGGCCTGACCTTCCTTTATGTGTATTGCTGCAATTGTTAAAATACACTTTTCGTGATCTGACTCTGAAACCTCACTTTGTTCACAGTCTTCATCACTTAGATAGAACCGTAATGTGTTTTTATCTATCCGTGTCTGCCAGTTCTTCTTGGGATCTAAGTTTATCTCTAATGACTGCTTTTCTTTTTCTCCTTGCATTTCACCCTGGAACACGAGAATGACAGTGGCACTAGGTACACAGCCATTCTGAAGATAAAACATGACTTGCTCTCGGACCTAGCAATGGTATTACATTCATTTACATTGCTAACCTGGCTCATCACTTTTTAAAGTTTCCAGGGCTCTATGGACAAAGACCTCAGTAGCACATTTACCCCATCGATGAGGGGTGACGGCCTCTTCAGACAATTTGTTCCTAATATGAATGGGATCTCCTCAATGTGTGTGACCACCACTTCTTGTCTCAGTCTATGTTTCCCTACCTTGATGACAATTTCAGTGGCGCCTTACACCGGTATTTCTTCCCCAATAAAATTATGCGCAGGGCATTCAATCTATCTCAATGTCAACCTGTCCTGTGGGAGTCTCCTTTCATTTATTGATGCTATCCAACAATTTCCTTAACATCATAGATGCCTGTGCGCCTGTATCCACCATTGCAATTACACTGCATTGC